>NC_132787.1:46080256-46381428 GCF_048418805.1 Vulpes vulpes | reverse complement strand
CAGTTGCACACTGCCTGTAGAAAGAGTTTCCAACATCTGCACCACAGCCGTTTGTCAGAGGCTTGTGAGACGCAAGTGGAATAAGCAGACCTGGATGGTGTCTCCAGCTGCAGTGGAGTGGTATTCTGGGTACCTCCTGGCTTAGAACACTGTTACGTTCTCAGTGCCCTAGGAACGCAGCTAGTTGAAAGCTGGCTTGTAGGCGTGCTTCCTTGTGCGAACTGACGTCAGGGCAGGATCCTCCCGCATCCTGACTGCCCGTAGACGTAGGTCCCAGCATCCTTATGTTAGGTGCCGAAGCGGTTCTGTGAAATTCTTGTGGAAGTGCCAGGATTCTCCTCAAGTGTATCTGAAAATACAGACATTGCAAACGTCCTTGTTCAATGAGAGTGTAGCTCGGTCCTAGCTCCCATCAAAGTGTCTAGCAGACATCTGCCTGCAAAGCATACACACTTCCGAGAGTTGAGCTTATGGACTGTCCCTCCCACATCCTGCCTGCAGGTACACCGCGCTCCTAACAGGCCTAGCCCTGATGGTTGCCTGAAGTGTTGTGAGAGCTAAGTGGAAAGTCCCGGCCAACAAGACTAGTGCATCCGAGCTCAATCCAGCGATTTCCTAGTTTTTCCCGTGCGAACCAGGTGCTACATCCTAAGTGCCATACGAGAGAAGCTAGCTGAACGCCTTGTCCAAAAGCAACTTACTTCGGAGAGTTGAGCTCACCCTCAGTCCCTCACAGTTGCACACTGCCTGCAGAAAGAGTTTCCAACATCTGCACCACAGCCGTTTGTCAGAGGCTTGTGAGACGCAAGTGGAATAAGCAGACCTGGATGGTGTCTCCAGCTGCAGTGGAGTGGTATTCTGGGTACCTCCTGGCTTAGAACACTGTTACGTTCTCAGTGCCCGAGGAACGCAGCTAGTTGAAAGCTGGCTTGTAGGCGTGCTTCCTTGTGCGAACTGACGTCAGGGCAGGATCCTCCCGCATCCTGACTGCCCGTAGACGTAGGTCCCAGCATCCTTATGTTAGGTGCCGAAGCGGTTCTGTGAAAACCTTGTGGAAGTGCCAGGATTCTCCTCAAGTGTATCTGAAAATACAGACATTGCAAACGTCCTTGTTCAATGAGAGTGTAGCTCGGTCCTAGCTCCCATCAAAGTGTCTAGCAGACATCTGCCTGCAAAGCATACACACTTCCGAGAGTTGAGCTTATGGACTGTCCCTCCCACATCCTGCCTGCAGGTACACCGCGCTCCTAACAGGCCTAGCCCTGATGGTTGCCTGAAGTGTTGTGAGAGCTAAGTGGAAAGTCCCGGCCAACAAGACTAGTGCATCCGAGCTCAATCCAGCGATTTCCTAGTTTTTCCCGTGCGAACCAGGTGCTACATCCTAAGTGCCATACGAGAGAAGCTAGCTGAACGCCTTGTCCAAAAGCAACTTACTTCGGAGAGTTGAGCTCACCCTCAGTCCCTCACAGTTGCACACTGCCTGCAGAAAGAGTTTCCAACATCTGCACCACAGCCGTTTGTCAGAGGCTTGTGAGACGCAAGTGGAATAAGCAGACCTGGATGGTGTCTCCAGCTGCAGTGGAGTAGTATCCTGGGTACCTCCTGGCTTAGAGTACTGCTACGTTCTCAGTGCCCTAAGAACGCAGCTGGTTGAAAGCTGGTTTGCAGGCATGCTTCCTTCTACGAGCTGAGGTCAGGGCAGGACCCTCCCGCATCCTCACTGCCCGTAGACATAGTACCCAGCATCCTAATGTTATTCGCCCTAGGAGGTTTTGTGCATAGCATGTGGAAGTGACAGGATTCTCCTCAAGTGTATCTGAAAATACAGACATTGCAAACGTCCTTGTTCAATGAGAGTGTAGCTAGGTCCTAGCTCCCATCAAAGTGTCTAGCAGACATCTGCCTGCAAAGCATACACACTTCCGAGAGTTGAGCTTATGGACTGTCCCTCCCACATCCTGCCTGCAGGTACACCGCGCTCCTAACAGGCCTAGCCCTGATGGTTGCCTGAAGTGTTGTGAGAGCTAAGTGGAAAGTCCCGGCCAACAAGACTAGTGCATCCGAGCTCAATCCAGCGATTTCCTAGTTTTTCCCGTGCGAACCAGGTGCTACATCCTAAGTGCCATACGAGAGAAGCTAGCTGAACGCCTTGTCCAAAAGCAACTTACTTCGGAGAGTTGAGCTCACCCTCAGTCCCTCACAGTTGCACACTGCCTGCAGAAAGAGTTTCCAACATCTGCACCACAGCCGTTTGTCAGAGGCTTGTGAGACGCAAGTGGAATAAGCAGACCTGGATGGTGTCTCCAGCTGCAGTGGAGTGGTATTCTGGGTACCTCCTGGCTTAGAGTACTGCTACGTTCTCAGTGCCCTAAGAACGCAGCTGGTGGAAAGCTGGCTTGCAGGCATGCTTCCTTCTACGAGCTGAGGTCAGGGCAGGACCCTCCCGCATCCTGACTGCCCGTAGACCTAGTACCCAGCATCCTAATGTTATTCGCCCTAGGAGGTTTTGTGCATAGCATGTGGAAGTGACAGGATTCTCCTCAAGTGTATCTGAAAATACAGACATTGCAAACGTCCTTGTACAATGAGAGTGTAGCTAGGTCCTAGCTCCCATCAAAGTGTCTAGCAGACATCTGCCTGCAAAGCATACACACTTCCGAGAGTTGAGCTTATGGACTGTCCCTCCCACATCCTGCCTGCAGGTACACCGCGCTCCTAACAGGCCTAGCCCTGATGGTTGCCTGAAGTGTTGTGAGAGCTAAGTGGAAAGTCCCGGCCAACAAGACTAGTGCATCCGAGCTCAATCCAGCGATTTCCTAGTTTTTCCCGTGCGAACCAGGTGCTACATCCTAAGTGCCATACGAGAGAAGCTAGCTGAACGCCTTGTCCAAAAGCAACTTACTTCTGAGAGTTGAGCTCACCCTCAGTCCCTCACAGTTGCACACTGCCTGCAGAAAGACTTTCCAACATCTGCACCACAGCCGTTTGTCAGAGGCTTGTGAGACGCAAGTGGAATAAGCAGACCTGGATGGTGTCTCCAGCTGCAGTGGAGTGGTATTCTGGGTACCTCCTGGCTTAGAGTACGGCTACGTTCTCAGTGCCCTAAGAACGCAGCTGGTTGAAAGCTGGCTTGCAGGCATGCTTCCTTCTACAGGCTGAGGTCAGGGCAGGACCCTCCCGCATCCTGACTGCCCGTAGACATAGTACCCAGCATCCTAATGTTATTCGCCCTAGGAGATTTTGTGCATAGCATGTGGAAGTGACAGGATTCTCCTCAAGTGTATCTGAAAATACAGACATTGCAAACGTCCTTGTTCAATGAGCGTGTAGCTCGGTCCTAGCTCCCATCAAAGTGTCTAGCAGACATCTGCCTGCAAAGCATACACACTTCCGAGAGTTGAGCTTATGGACTGTCCCTCCCACATCCTGCCTGCAGGTACACCGCGCTCCTAACAGGCCTAGCCCTGATGGTTGCCTGAAGTGTTGTGAGAGCTAAGTGGAAAGTCCCGGCCAACAAGACTAGTGCATCCGAGCTCAATCCAGCGATTTCCTAGTTTTTCCCATGCGAACCAGGTGCTACATCCTAAGTACCATACGAGAGAAGCTAGCTGAACGCCTTGTCCAAAAGCAACTTACTTCGGAGAGTTGAGCTCACCCTCAGTCCCTCGCAGTTGCACACTGCCTGTAGAAAGAGTTTCCAACATCTGCACCACAGCCGTTTGTCAGAGGCTTGTGAGACGCAAGTGGAATAAGCAGACCTGGATGGTGTCTCCAGCTGCAGTGGAGTGGTATTCTGGGTACCTCCTGGCTTAGAACACTGTTACGATCTCAGTTCCCGAGGAACGCAGCTAGTTGAAAGCTGGCTTGTAGGCGTGCTTCCTTGTGCGAACTGACGTCAGGGCAGGATCCTCCCGCATCCTGACTGCCCGTAGACGTAGGTCCCAGCATCCTTATGTTAGGTGCCGAAGCGGTTCTGTGAAAACCTTGTGGAAGTGCCAGGATTCTCCTCAAGTGTATCTGAAAATACAGACATTGCAAACGTCCTTGTTCAATGAGAGTGTAGCTCGGTCCTAGCTCCCATCAATGTGTCTAGCAGACATCTGCCTGCAAAGCATACACACTTCCGAGAGTTGAGCTTATGGACTGTCCCTCCCACATCCTGCCTGCAGGTACACCGCGCTCCTAACAGGCCTAGCCCTGATGGTTGCCTGAAGTGTTGTGAGAGCTAAGTGGAAAGTCCCGGCCAACAAGACTAGTGCATCCGAGCTCAATCCAGCGATTTCCTAGTTTTTCCCATGCGAACCAGGTGCTACATTCTAAGTGCCATACGAGAGAAGCTAGCTGAACGCCTTGTCCAAAAGCAACTTACTTCGGAGAGTTGAGCTCACCCTCAGTCCCTCGCAGTTGCACACTGCCTGTAGAAAGAGTTTCCAACATCTGCACCACAGCCGTTTGTCAGAGGCTTGTGAGACGCAAGTGGAATAAGCAGACCTGGATGGTGTCTCCACCTGCAGTGGAGTGGTATTCTGGGTACCTCCTGGCTTAGAACACTGTTACGATCTCAGTTCCCGAGGAACGCAGCTAGTTGAAAGCTGGCTTGTAGGCGTGCTTCCTTGTGCGAACTGACGTCAGGGCAGGATCCTCCCGCATCCTGACTGCCCGTAGACGTAGGTCCCAGCATCCTTATGTTAGGTGCCGAAGCGGTTCTGTGAAAACCTTGTGGAAGTGCCAGGATTCTCCTCAAGTGTATCTGAAAATACAGACATTGCAAACGTCCTTGTTCAATGAGAGTGTAGCTCGGTCCTAGCTCCCATCAAAGTGTCTAGCAGACATCTGCCTGCAAAGCATACACACTTCCGAGAGTTGAGCTTATGGACTGTCCCTCCCACATCCTGCCTGCAGGTACACCGCGCTCCTAACAGGCCTAGCCCTGATGGTTGCCTGAAGTGTTCTGAGAGCTAAGTGGAAAGTCCCGGCCAACAAGACTAGTGCATCCGAGCTCAATCCAGCGATTTCCTAGTTTTTCCCGTGCGAACCAGGTGCTACATCCTAAGTGCCATACGAGAGAAGCTAGCTGAACGCCTTGTCCAAAAGCAACTTACTTCGGAGAGTTGAGCTCACCCTCAGTCCCTCACAGTTGCACACTGCCTGCAGAAAGAGTTTCCAACATCTGCACCACAGCCGTTTGTCAGAGGCTTGTGAGACGCAAGTGGAATAAGCAGACCTGGATGGTGTCTCCAGCTGCAGTGGAGTGGTATTCTGGGTACCTCCTGGCTTAGAGTACTGCTACGTTCTCAGTGCCCTAAGAACGCAGCTGGTTGAAAGCTGGCTTGCAGGCATGCTTCCTTCTACAAGCTGAGGTCAGGGCAGGACCCTCCCGCATCCTGACTGCCCGTAGACATAGTACCCAGCATCCTAATGTTATTCGCCCTAGGAGGTTTTGTGCATAGCATGTGGAAGTGACAGGATTCTCCTCAAGTGTATCTGAAAATACAGACATTGCAAACGTCCTTGTTCAATGAGAGTGTAGCTCGGTCCTAGCTCCCATCAAAGTATCTAGCAGACATCTGCCTGCAAAGCATACACACTTCCGAGAGTTGAGCTTATGGACTGTCCCTCCCACATCCTGCCTGCAGGTACACCGCGCTCCTAACAGGCCTAGCCCTGATGGTTGCCTGAAGTGTTGTGAGAGCTAAGTGGAAAGTCCCGGCCAACAAGACTAGTGCATCCGAGCTCAATCCAGCGATTTCCTAGTTTTTCCCGTGCGAACCAGGTGCTACATCCTAAGTGCCATACGAGAGAAGCTAGCTGAACGCCTTGTCCAAAAGCAACTTACTTCGGAGAGTTGAGCTCACCCTCAGTCCCTCACAGTTGCACACTGCCTGCAGAAAGAGTTTCCAACATCAGCACCACAGCCGTTTGTCAGAGGCTTGTGAGACGCAAGTGGAATAAGCAGACCTGGATGGTGTCTCCAGCTGCAGTGGAGTGGTATTCTGGGTACCTCCTGGCTTAGAGTACTGCTATGTTCTCAGTGCCCTAAGAACGCAGCTGGTTGAAAGCTGGCTTGTAGGCATGCTTCCTTCTACGAGCTGAGGTCAGGGCAGGACCCTCCCGCATCCTGACTGCCCGTAGACATAGTACCCAGCATCCTAATGTTATTCGCCCTAGGAGGTTTTGTGCATAGCATGTGGAAGTGACAGGATTCTCCTCAAGTGTATCTGAAAATACAGACATTGCAAACGTCCTTGTTCAATGAGAGTGTAGCTAGGTCCTAGCTCCCATCAAAGTGTCTAGCAGTCATCTGCCTGCAAAGCATACACACTTCCGAGAGTTGAGCTTATGGACTGTCCCTCCCACATCCTGCCTGCAGGTACACCGCGCTCCTAACAGGCCTAGCCCTGATGGTTGCCTGAAGTGTTGTGAGAGCTAAGTGGAAAGTCCCGGCCAACAAGACTAGTGCATCCGAGCTGAATCCAGCGATTTCCTAGTTTTTCCCGTGCGAACCAGGTGCTACATCCTAAGTGCCATACGAGAGAAGCTAGCTGAACGCCTTGTCCAAAAGCAACTTACTTCGGAGAGTTGAGCTCATCCTCAGTCCCTCACAGTTGCACACTGCCTGCAGAAAGATTTTCCAACATCTGCACCACAGCCGTTTGTCAGAGGCTTGTGAGACGCAAGTGGAATAAGCAGACCTGGATGGTGTCTCCAGCTGCAGTGGAGTGGTATTCTGGGTACCTCCTGGCTTAGAGTACTGCTACGTTATCAGTGCCCTAAGAACGCAGCTGGTTGATAGCTGGCTTGCAAGCATGCTTCCTTCTACGAGCTGAGGTCAGGGCAGGACCCTCCCGCATCCTGACTACCCGTACACATAGTACCCAGCATCCTAATGTTATTCGCCCTAGGAGGTTTTGTGCATAGCATGTGGAAGTGACAGGATTCTCCTCAAGTGTATCTGAAAATACAGACATTGCAAACGTCCTTGTTCAATGAGAGTGTAGCTAGGTCCTAGCTCCCATCAAAGTGTCTAGCAGTCATCTGCCTGCAAAGCATACACACTTCCGAGAGTTGAGCTTATGGACTGTCCCTCCCACATCCTGCCTGCAGGTACACCGCGCTCCTAACAGGCCTAGCCCTGATGGTTGCCTGAAGTGTTGTGAGAGCTAAGTGGAAAGTCCCGGCCAACAAGACTAGTGCATCCGAGCTCAATCCAGCGATTTCCTAGTTTTTCCCGTGCGAACCAGGTGCTACATCCTAAGTGCCATACGAGAGAAGCTAGCTGAACGCCTTGTCCAAAAGCAACTTACTTCGGAGAGTTGAGCTCACCCTCAGTCCCTCACAGTTGCACACTGCCTGCAGAAAGAGTTTCCAACATCTGCACCACAGCCGTTTGTCAGAGGCTTGTGAGACGCAAGTGGAATAAGCAGACCTGGATGGTGTCTCCAGCTGCAGTGGAGTGGTATTCTGGGTACCTCCTGGCTTAGAGTACTGCTACGTTCTCAGTGCCCTAAGAACGCAGCTGGTTGATAGCTGGCTTGCAGGCATGCTTCCTTCTACGAGCTGAGGTCAGGGCAGGACCCTCCCGCATCCAGACTGCCCGTAGACATAGTACCCAGCATCCTAATGTTATTCGCCCTAGGAGGTTTTGTGCATAGCATGTGGAAGTGACAGGATTCTCCTCAAGTGTATCTGAAAATACAGACATTGCAAACGTCCTTGTTCAATGAGAGTGTAGCTAGGTCCTAGCTCCCATCAAAGTGTCTAGCAGACATCTGCCTGCAAAGCATACACACTTCCGAGAGTTGAGCTTATGGACTGTCCCTCCCACATCCTGCCTGCAGGTACACCGCGCTCCTAACAGGCCTAGCCCTGATGGTTGCCTGAAGTGTTGTGAGAGCTAAGTGGAAAGTCCCGGCCAACAAGACTAGTGCATCCGAGCTCAATCCAGCGATTTCCTAGTTTTTCCCGTGCGAACCAGGTGCTACATCCTAAGTGCCATACGAGAGAAGCTAGCTGAACGCCTTGTCCAAAAGCAACTTACTTCGGAGAGTTGAGCTCACCCTCAGTCCCTCGCAGTTGCACACTGCCTGTAGAAAGAGTTTCCAACATCTGCACCACAGCCGTTTGTCAGAGGCTTGTGAGACGCAAGTGGAATAAGCAGACCTGGATGGTGTCTCCAGCTGCAGTGGAGTGGTATTCTGGGTACCTCCTGGCTTAGAACACTGTTACGTTCTCAGTGCCCTAGGAACGCAGCTAGTTGAAAGCTGGCTTGTAGGCGTGCTTCCTTGTGCGAACTGACGTCAGGGCAGGATCCTCCCGCATCCTGACTGCCCGTAGATGTAGGTCCCAGCATCCTTATGTTAGGTGCCGAAGCGGTTCTGTGAAAACCTTGTGGAAGTGCCAGGATTCTCCTCAAGTGTATCTGAAAATACAGACATTGCAAACGTCCTTGTTCAATGAGAGTGTAGCTCGGTCCTAGCTCCCATCAAAGTGTCTAGCAGACATCTGCCTGCAAAGCATACACACTTCCGAGAGTTGAGCTTATGGACTGTCCCTCCCACATCCTGCCTGCAGGTACACCGCGCTCCTAACAGGCCTAGCCCTGATGGTTGCCTGAAGTGTTGTGAGAGCTAAGTGGAAAGTCCCGGCCAACAAGACTAGTGCATCCGAGCTCAATCCAGCGATTTCCTAGTTTTTCCCGTGCGAACCAGGTGCTACATCCTAAGTGCCATACGAGAGAAGCTAGCTGAACGCCTTGTCCAAAAGCAACTTACTTCGGAGAGTTGAGCTCACACTCAGTCCCTCACAGTTGCACACTGCCTGCAGAAAGAGTTTCCAACATCTGCACCACAGCCGTTTGTCAGAGGCTTGTGAGACGCAAGTGGAATAAGCAGACCTGGATGGTGTCTCCAGCTGCAGTGGAGTGGTATTCTGGGTACCTCCTGGCTTAGAACACTGTT
This sequence comes from Vulpes vulpes, assembly GCF_048418805.1. NCBI lineage: Eukaryota > Metazoa > Chordata > Mammalia > Carnivora > Canidae > Vulpes > Vulpes vulpes. The sequence continues at coordinate 46,372,471 of NC_132787.1, read as the reverse complement.
ACGTTCTCAGTGCCCGAGGAACGCAGCTAGTTGAAAGCTGGCTTGTAGGCGTGCTTCCTTGTGCGAACTGACGTCAGGGCAGGATCCTCCCGCATCCTGACTGCCCGTAGACATAGTACCCAGCATCCTAATGTTATTCGCCCTAGGAGGTTTTGTGCATAGCATGTGGAAGTGACAGGATTCTCCTCAAGTGTATCTGAAAATACAGACATTGCAAACGTCCTTGTTCAATGAGAGTGTAGCTCGGTCCTAGCTCCCATCAAAGTATCTAGCAGACATCTGCCTGCAAAGCATACACACTTCCGAGAGTTGAGCTTATGGACTGTCCCTCCCACATCCTGCCTGCAGGTACACCGCGCTCCTAACAGGCCTAGCCCTGATGGTTGCCTGAAGTGTTGTGAGAGCTAAGTGGAAAGTCCCGGCCAACAAGACTAGTGCATCCGAGCTCAATCCAGCGATTTCCTAGTTTTTCCCGTGCGAACCAGGTGCTACATCCTAAGTGCCATACGAGAGAAGCTAGCTGAACGCCTTGTCCAAAAGCAACTTACTTCGGAGAGTTGAGCTCACCCTCAGTCCCTCACAGTTGCACACTGCCTGCAGAAAGAGTTTCCAACATCAGCACCACAGCCGTTTGTCAGAGGCTTGTGAGACGCAAGTGGAATAAGCAGACCTGGATGGTGTCTCCAGCTGCAGTGGAGTGGTATTCTGGGTACCTCCTGGCTTAGAGTACTGCTATGTTCTCAGTGCCCTAAGAACGCAGCTGGTTGAAAGCTGGCTTGTAGGCATGCTTCCTTCTACGAGCTGAGGTCAGGGCAGGACCCTCCCGCATCCTGACTGCCCGTAGACATAGTACCCAGCATCCTAATGTTATTCGCCCTAGGAGGTTTTGTGCATAGCATGTGGAAGTGACAGGATTCTCCTCAAGTGTATCTGAAAATACAGACATTGCAAACGTCCTTGTTCAATGAGAGTGTAGCTAGGTCCTAGCTCCCATCAAAGTGTCTAGCAGTCATCTGCCTGCAAAGCATACACACTTCCGAGAGTTGAGCTTATGGACTGTCCCTCCCACATCCTGCCTGCAGGTACACCGCGCTCCTAACAGGCCTAGCCCTGATGGTTGCCTGAAGTGTTGTGAGAGCTAAGTGGAAAGTCCCGGCCAACAAGACTAGTGCATCCGAGCTGAATCCAGCGATTTCCTAGTTTTTCCCGTGCGAACCAGGTGCTACATCCTAAGTGCCATACGAGAGAAGCTAGCTGAACGCCTTGTCCAAAAGCAACTTACTTCGGAGAGTTGAGCTCATCCTCAGTCCCTCACAGTTGCACACTGCCTGCAGAAAGATTTTCCAACATCTGCACCACAGCCGTTTGTCAGAGGCTTGTGAGACGCAAGTGGAATAAGCAGACCTGGATGGTGTCTCCAGCTGCAGTGGAGTGGTATTCTGGGTACCTCCTGGCTTAGAGTACTGCTACGTTATCAGTGCCCTAAGAACGCAGCTGGTTGATAGCTGGCTTGCAAGCATGCTTCCTTCTACGAGCTGAGGTCAGGGCAGGACCCTCCCGCATCCTGACTGCCCGTACACATAGTACCCAGCATCCTAATGTTATTCGCCCTAGGAGGTTTTGTGCATAGCATGTGGAAGTGACAGGATTCTCCTCAAGTGTATCTGAAAATACAGACATTGCAAACGTCCTTGTTCAATGAGAGTGTAGCTAGGTCCTAGCTCCCATCAAAGTGTCTAGCAGTCATCTGCCTGCAAAGCATACACACTTCCGAGAGTTGAGCTTATGGACTGTCCCTCCCACATCCTGCCTGCAGGTACACCGCGCTCCTAACAGGCCTAGCCCTGATGGTTGCCTGAAGTGTTGTGAGAGCTAAGTGGAAAGTCCCGGCCAACAAGACTAGTGCATCCGAGCTCAATCCAGCGATTTCCTAGTTTTTCCCGTGCGAACCAGGTGCTACATCCTAAGTGCCATACGAGAGAAGCTAGCTGAACGCCTTGTCCAAAAGCAACTTACTTCGGAGAGTTGAGCTCACCCTCAGTCCCTCACAGTTGCACACTGCCTGCAGAAAGAGTTTCCAACATCTGCACCACAGCCGTTTGTCAGAGGCTTGTGAGACGCAAGTGGAATAAGCAGACCTGGATGGTGTCTCCAGCTGCAGTGGAGTGGTATTCTGGGTACCTCCTGGCTTAGAGTACTGCTACGTTCTCAGTGCCCTAAGAACGCAGCTGGTTGATAGCTGGCTTGCAGGCATGCTTCCTTCTACGAGCTGAGGTCAGGGCAGGACCTTCCCGCATCCAGACTGCCCGTAGACCTAGTACCCAGCATCCTAATGTTATTCGCCCTAGGAGGTTTTGTGCATAGCATGTGGAAGTGACAGGATTCTCCTCAAGTGTATCTGAAAATACAGACATTGCAAACGTCCTTGTTCAATGAGAGTGTAGCTAGGTCCTAGCTCCCATCAAAGTGTCTAGCAGACATCTGCCTGCAAAGCATACACACTTCCGAGAGTTGAGCTTATGGACTGTCCCTCCCACATCCTGCCTGCAGGTACACCGCGCTCCTAACAGGCCTAGCCCTGATGGTTGCCTGAAGTGTTGTGAGAGCTAAGTGGAAAGTCCCGGCCAACAAGACTAGTGCATCCGAGCTCAATCCAGCGATTTCCTAGTTTTTCCCGTGCGAACCAGGTGCTACATCCTAAGTGCCATACGAGAGAAGCTAGCTGAACGCCTTGTCCAAAAGCAACTTACTTCGGAGAGTTGAGCTCACCCTCAGTCCCTCGCAGTTGCACACTGCCTGTAGAAAGAGTTTCCAACATCTGCACCACAGCCGTTTGTCAGAGGCTTGTGAGACGCAAGTGGAATAAGCAGACCTGGATGGTGTCTCCAGCTGCAGTGGAGTGGTATTCTGGGTACCTCCTGGCTTAGAACACTGTTACGTTCTCAGTGCCCTAGGAACGCAGCTAGTTGAAAGCTGGCTTGTAGGCGTGCTTCCTTGTGCGAACTGACGTCAGGGCAGGATCCTCCCGCATCCTGACTGCCCGTAGACGTAGGTCCCAGCATCCTTAAGTTAGGTGCCGAAGCGGTTCTGTGAAAACCTTGTGGAAGTGCCAGGATTCTCCTCAAGTGTATCTGAAAATACAGACATTGCAAACGTCCTTGTTCAATGAGAGTGTAGCTCGGTCCTAGCTCCCATCAAAGTGTCTAGCAGACATCTGCCTGCAAAGCATACACACTTCCGAGAGTTGAGCTTATGGACTGTCCCTCCCACATCCTGCCTGCAGGTACACCGCGCTCCTAACAGGCCTAGCCCTGATGGTTGCCTGAAGTGTTGTGAGAGCTAAGTGGAAAGTCCCGGCCAACAAGACTAGTGCATCCGAGCTCAATCCAGCGATTTCCTAGTTTTTCCCGTGCGAACCAGGTGCTACATCCTAAGTGCCATACGAGAGAAGCTAGCTGAACGCCTTGTCCAAAAGCAACTTACTTCGGAGAGTTGAGCTCACCCTCAGTCCCTCACAGTTGCACACTGCCTGCAGAAAGAGTTTCCAACATCTGCACCACAGCCGTTTGTCAGAGGCTTGTGAGACGCAAGTGGAATAAGCAGACCTGGATGGTGTCTCCAGCTGCAGTGGAGTGGTATTCTGGGTACCTCCTGGCTTAGAACACTGTTACGTTCTCAGTGCCCGAGGAACGCAGCTAGTTGAAAGCTGGCTTGTAGGCGTGCTTCCTTGTGCGAACTGACGTCAGGGCAGGATCCTCCCGCATCCTGACTGCCCGTAGACGTAGGTCCCAGCATCCTTATGTTAGGTGCCGAAGCGGTTCTGTGAAAACCTTGTGGAAGTGCCAGGATTCTCCTCAAGTGTATCTGAAAATACAGACATTGCAAACGTCCTTGTTCAATGAGAGTGTAGCTCGGTCCTAGCTCCCATCAAAGTGTCTAGCAGACATCTGCCTGCAAAGCATACACACTTCCGAGAGTTGAGCTTATGGACTGTCCCTCCCACATCCTGCCTGCAGGTACACCGCGCTCCTAACAGGCCTAGCCCTGATGGTTGCCTGAAGTGTTGTGAGAGCTAAGTGGAAAGTCCCGGCCAACAAGACTAGTGCATCCGAGCTCAATCCAGCGATTTCCTAGTTTTTCCCGTGCGAACCAGGTGCTACATCCTAAGTGCCATACGAGAGAAGCTAGCTGAACGCCTTGTCCAAAAGCAACTTACTTCGGAGAGTTGAGCTCACCCTCAGTCCCTCACAGTTGCACACTGCCTGCAGAAAGAGTTTCCAACATCTGCACCACAGCCGTTTGTCAGAGGCTTGTGAGACGCAAGTGGAATAAGCAGACCTGGATGGTGTCTCCAGCTGCAGTGGAGTAGTATCCTGGGTACCTCCTGGCTTAGAGTACTGCTACGTTCTCAGTGCCCTAAGAACGCAGCTGGTTGAAAGCTGGTTTGCAGGCATGCTTCCTTCTACGAGCTGAGGTCAGGGCAGGACCCTCCCGCATCCTGACTGCCCGTAGACCTAGTACCCAGCATCCTAATGTTATTCGCCCTAGGAGGTTTTGTGCATAGCATGTGGAAGTGACAGGATTCTCCTCAAGTGTATCTGAAAATACAGACATTGCAAACGTCCTTGTTCAATGAGAGTGTAGCTCGGTCCTAGCTCCCATCAAAGTGTCTAGCAGACATCTGCCTGCAAAGCATACACACTTCCGAGAGTTGAGCTTATGGACTGTCCCTCCCACATCCTGCCTGCAGGTACACCGCGCTCCTAACAGGCCTAGCCCTGATGGTTGCCTGAAGTGTTGTGAGAGCTAAGTGGAAAGTCCCGGCCAACAAGACTAGTGCATCCGAGCTCAATCCAGCGATTTCCTAGTTTTTCCCGTGCGAACCAGGTGCTACATCCTAAGTGCCATACGAGAGAAGCTAGCTGAACGCCTTGTCCAAAAGCAAATTACTTCGGAGAGTTGAGCTCACCCTCAGTCCCTCACAGTTGCACACTGCCTGCAGAAAGAGTTTCCAACATCTGCACCACAGCCGTTTGTCAGAGGCTTGTGAGACGCAAGTGGAATAAGCAGACCTGGATGGTGTCTCCAGCTGCAGTGGAGTGGTATTCTGGGTACCTCCTGGCTTAGAGTACTGCTACGTTCTCAGTGCCCAAAGAACGCAGCTGGTTGAAAGCTGGCTTGTAGGCATGCTTCCTTCTATGAGCTGAGGTCAGGGCAGGACCCTCCCGCATCCTGACTGCCCGTAGACATAGTACCCAGCATCCTAATGTTATTCGCCCTAGGAGGTTTTGTGCATAGCATGTGGAAGTGACAGGATTCTCCTCAAGTGTATCTGAAAATACAGACATTGCAAACGTCCTTGTTCAATGAGAGTGTAGCTAGGTCCTAGCTCCCATCAAAGTGTCTAGCAGACATCTGCCTGCAAAGCATACACACTTCCGAGAGTTGAGCTTATGGACTGTCCCTCCCACATCCTGCCTGCAGGTACACCGCGCTCCTAACAGGCCTAGCCCTGATGGTTGCCTGAAGTGCTGTGAGAGCTAAGTGGAAAGTCCCGGCCAACAAGACTAGTGCATCCGAGCTCAATCCAGCGATTTCCTAGTTTTTCCCGTGCGAACCAGGTGCTACATCCTAAGTGCCATACGAGAGAAGCTAGCTGAACGCCTTGTCCAAAAGCAACTTACTTCGGAGAGTTGAGCTCACCCTCAGTCCCTCACAGTTGCACACTGCCTGCAGAAAGAGTTTCCAACATCTGCACCACAGCCGTTTGTCAGAGGCTTGTGAGACGCAAGTGGAATAAGCAGACCTGGATGGTGTCTCCAGCTGCAGTGGAGTGGTATTCTGGGTACCTCCTGGCTTAGAGTACTGCTACGTTCTCAGTGCCCAAAGAACGCAGCTGGTGGAAAGCTGGCTTGCAGGCATGCTTCCTTCTACGAGCTGAGGTCAGGGCAGGACCCTCCCGCATCCTGATTGCCCGTAGACATAGTACCCAGCATCCTAATGTTATTCGCCCTAGGAGGTTTTGTGCATAGCATGTGGATGTGACAGGATTCTCCTCAAGTGTATCTGAAAATACAGACATTGCAAACGTCCTTGTACAATGAGAGTGTAGCTAGGTCCTAGCTCCCATCAAAGTGTCTAGCAGACATCTGCCTGCAAAGCATACACACTTCCGAGAGTTGAGCTTATGGACTGTCCCTCCCACATCCTGCCTGCAGGTACACCGCGCTCCTAACAGGCCTAGCCCTGATGGTTGCCTGAAGTGTTGTGAGAGCTAAGTGGAAAGTCCCAGCCAACAAGACTAGTGCATCCGAGCTCAATCCAGCGATTTCCTAGTTTTTCCCGTGCGAACCAGCTGCTACATCCTAAGTGCCATACGAGAGAAGCTAGCTGAACGCCTTGTCCAAAAGCAACTTACTTCGGAGAGTTGAGCTCACCCTCAGTCCCTCACAGTTGCACACTGCCTGCAGAAAGAGTTTCCAACATCTGCACCACAGGCGTTTGTCAGAGGCTTGTGAGACGCAAGTGGAATAAGCAGACCTGGATGGTGTCTCCAGCTGCAGTGGAGTGGTATTCTGGGTACCTCCTGGCTTAGAGTACTGCTACGTTCTCAGTGCCCTAAGAACGCAGCTGGTTGAAAGCTGGCTTGCAGGCATGCTTCCTTCTACGAGCTGAGGTCAGGGCAGGACCCTCCCGCATCCTGACTGCCCGTAGACATAGTACCCAGCATCCTAATGTTATTCGCCCTAGGAGGTCTTGTGCATAGCATGTGGAAGTGACAGGATTCTCCTCAAGTGTATCTGAAAATACAGACATTGCAAACGTCCTTGTTCAATGAGAGTGTAGCTCGGTCCTAGCTCCCATCAAAGTGTCTAGCAGACATCTGCCTGCAAAGCATACACACTTCCGAGAGTTGAGCTTATGGACTGTCCCTCCCACATCCTGCCTGCAGGTACACCGCGCTCCTAACAGGCCTAGCCCTGATGGTTGCCTGAAGTGTTGTGAGAGCTAAGTGGAAAGTCCCGGCCAACAAGACTAGTGCATCCGAGCTCAATCCAGCGATTTCCTAGTTTTTCCCGTGCGAACCAGGTGCTACATCCTAAGTGCCATACGAGAGAAGCTAGCTGAACGCCTTGTCCAAAAGCAACTTACTTCTGAGAGTTGAGCTCACCCTCAGTCCCTCACAGTTGCACACTGCCTGCAGAAAGAGTTTCCAACATCTGCACCACAGCCGTTTGTCAGAGGCTTGTGAGACGCAAGTGGAATAAGCAGACCTGGATGGTGTCTCCAGCTGCAGTGGAGTGGTATTCTGGGTACCTCCTGGCTTAGAGTACGGCTACGTTCTCAGTGCCCTAAGAACGCAGCTGGTTGAAAGCTGGCTTGCAGGCATGCTTCCTTCTACAGGCTGAGGTCAGGGCAGGACCCTCCCGCATCCTGACTGCCCGTAGACATAGTACCCAGCATCCTAATGTTATTCGCCCTAGGAGATTTTGTGCATAGCATGTGGAAGTGACAGGATTCTCCTCAAGTGTATCTGAAAATACAGACATTGCAAACGTCCTTGTTCAATGAGAGTGTAGCTCGGTCCTAGCTCCCATCAAAGTGTCTAGCAGACATCTGCCTGCAAAGCATACACACTTCCGAGAGTTGAGCTTATGGACTGTCCCTCCCACATCCTGCCTGCAGGTACACCGCGCTCCTAACAGGCCTAGCCCTGATGGTTGCCTGAAGTGTTGTGAGAGCTAAGTGGAAAGTCCCGGCCAACAAGACTAGTGCATCCGAGCTCAATCCAGCGATTTCCCAGTTTTTCCCGTGCGAACCAGGTGCTACATCCTAAGTGCCATATGACAGAAGCTAGCTGAACGCCTTGTCCAAAAGCAACTTACTTCGGACAGTTGAGCTCACCCTCAGTCCCTCACAGTTGCCCACTGCCTGCAGAAAGAGTTTCCAACATCTGCACCACAGCCGTTTGTCAGAGGCTTGTGAGACGCAAGTGGAATAAGCAGACCTGGATGGTGTCTCCAGCTGCAGTGTAGTCGTATTCTGGGTACCTCCTGGTTTAGAGTAGTGCTACGTTCTCAGTGCCCTAAGAACGCAGCTGGTTGAAAGCTGGCTTGCAGGCATGCTTCCTTCTACAGGCTGAGGTCAGGGCAGGACCCTCCCGCATCCTGACTGCCCGTAGACATAGTACCCAGCATCCTAATGTTATTCGCCCTAGGAGGTTTTGTGCATAGCATGTGGAAGTGACAGGATTCTCCTCAAGTGTATCTGAAAATACAGACATTGCAAACGTCCTTGTTCAATGAGAGTGTAGCTCGGTCCTAGCTCCCATCAAAGTGTCTAGCAGACATCTGCCTGCAAAGCATACACACTTCCGAGAGTTGAGCTTATGGACTGTCCCTCCCACATCCTGCCTGCAGGTACACCGCGCTCCTAACAGGCCTAGCCTTATGGTTGCCTGAAGTGTTGTGAGAGCTAAGTGGAAAGTCCCGGCCAACAAGACTAGTGCATCCGAGCTCAATCCAGGATTTCCTAGTTTTTCCCGTGCGAACCAGGTGCTACATCCTAAGTGCCATACGAGAGAAGCTAGCTGAACGCCTTGTCCAAAAGCAACTTACTTCGGAGAGTTGAGCTCACCCTCAGTCCCTCACAGTTGCACACTGCCTGCAGAAAGAGTTTCCAACATCTGCACCACAGCCGTTTGTCAGAGGCTTGTGAGACGCAAGTGGAATAAGCCGACCTGGATGGTGTCTCCAGCTGCAGTGGAGTGGTATTTTGGGTACCTCCTGGCTTAGAGTACTGCTACGTTCTCAGTGCCCTAAGAACGCAGCTGGTTGAAAGCTGGCTTGTTGGCATGCTTCCTTCTACGAGCTGAGGTCAGGGCAGGACCCTCCCGCATCCTGACTGCCCGTAGACATAGTACCCAGCATCCTAATGTTATTCGCCCTAGGAGGTTTTGTGCATAGCATGTGGAAGTGACAGGATTCTCCTCAAGTGTATCTGAAAATACAGACATTGCAAACGTCCTTGTTCAATGAGAGTGTAGCTAGGTCCTAGCTCCCATCAAAGTGTCTAGCAGACATCTGCCTGCAAAGCATACACACTTCCGAGAGTTGAGCTTATGGACTGTCCCTCCCACATCCTGCCTGCAGGTACACCGCGCTCCTAACAGGCCTAGCCCTGATGGTTGCCTGAAGTGTTGTGAGAGCTAAGTGGAAAGTCCCGGCCAACAAGACTAGTGCATCCGAGCTCAATCCAGCGATTTCCTAGTTTTTCCCGTGCGAACCAGGTGCTACATCCTAAGTGCCATACGAGAGAAGCTAGCTGAACGCCTTGTCCAAAAGCAACTTACTTCGGAGAGTTGAGCTCACCCTCAGTCCCTCACAGTTGCACACTGCCTGCAGAAAGAGTTTCCAACATCTGCACCACAGCCGTTTGTCAGAGGCTTGTGAGACGCAAGTGGAATAAGCAGACCTGGATGGTGTCTCCAGCTGCAGTGGAGTAGTATCCTGGGTACCTCCTGGCTTAGAGTACTGCTACGTTCTCAGTGCCCTAAGAACGCAGCTGGTTGAAAGCTGGTTTGCAGGCATGCTTCCTTCTACGAGCTGAGGTCAGGGCAGGACCCTCCCGCATCCTCACTGCCCGTAGACATAGTACCCAGCATCCTAATGTTATTCGCCCTAGGAGGTTTTGTGCATAGCATGTGGAAGTGACAGGATTCTCCTCAAGTGTATCTGAAAATACAGACATTGCAAACGTCCTTGTTCAATGAGAGTGTAGCTAGGTCCTAGCTCCCATCAAAGTGTCTAGCAGACATCTGCCTGCAAAGCATACACACTTCCGAGAGTTGAGCTTATGGACTGTCCCTCCCACATCCTGCCTGCAGGTACACCGCGCTCCTAACAGGCCTAGCCCTGATGGTTGCCTGAAGTGTTGTGAGAGCTAAGTGGAAAGTCCCGGCCAACAAGACTAGTGCATCCGAGCTCAATCCAGCGATTTCCTAGTTTTTCCCGTGCGAACCAGGTGCTACATCCTAAGTGCCATACGAGAGAAGCTAGCTGAACGCCTTGTCCAAAAGCAACTTACTTCGGAGAGTTGAGCTCACCCTCAGTCCCTCACAGTTGCACACTGCCTGCAGAAAGAGTTTCCAACATCTGCACCACAGCCGTTTGTCAGAGGCTTGTGAGACGCAAGTGGAATAAGCAGACCTGGATGGTGTCTCCAGCTGCAGTGGAGTGGTATTCTGGGTACCTCCTGGCTTAGAGTACTGCTACGTTCTCAGTGCCCTAAGAACGCAGCTGGTGGAAAGCTGGCTTGCAGGCATGCTTCCTTCTACGAGCTGAGGTCAGGGCAGGACCCTCCCGCATCCTGACTGCCCGTAGACATAGTACCCAGCATCCTAATGTTATTCGCCCTAGGAGGTTTTGTGCATAGCATGTGGATGTGACAGGATTCTCCTCAAGTGTATCTGAAAATACAGACATTGCAAACGTCCTTGTACAATGAGAGTGTAGCTAGGTCCTAGCTCCCATCAAAGTGTCTAGCAGACATCTGCCTGCAAAGCATACACACTTCCGAGAGTTGAGCTTATGGACTGTCCCTCCCACATCCTGCCTGCAGGTACACCGCGCTCCTAACAGGCCTAGCCCTGATGGTTGCCTGAAGTGTTGTGAGAGTTAAGTGGAAAGTCCCAGCCAACAAGACTAGTGCATCCGAGCTCAATCCAGCGATTTCCTAGTTTTTCCCGTGCGAACCAGCTGCTACATCCTAAGTGCCATACGAGAGAAGCTAGCTGAACGCCTTGTCCAAAAGCAACTTACTTCGGAGAGTTGAGCTCACCCTCAGTCCCTCACAGTTGCACACTGCCTGCAGAAAGAGTTTCCAACATCTGCACCACAGGCGTTTGTCAGAGGCTTGTGAGACGCAAGTGGAATAAGCAGACCTGGATGGTGTCTCCAGCTGCAGTGGAGTGGTATTCTGGGTACCTCCTGGCTTAGAGTACTGCTACGTTCTCAGTGCCCTAAGAACGCAGCTGGTTGAAAGCTGGCTTGCAGGCATGCTTCCTTCTACGAGCTGAGGTCAGGGCAGGACCCTCCCGCATCCTGACTGCCCGTAGACATAGTACCCAGCATCCTAATGTTATTCGCCCTAGGAGGTTTTGTGCATAGCATGTGGAAGTGACAGGATTCTCCTCAAGTGTATCTGAAAATACAGACATTGCAAACGTCCTTGTTCAATGAGAGTGTAGCTCGGTCCTAGCTCCCATCAAAGTGTCTAGCAGACATCTGCCTGCAAAGCATACACACTTCCGAGAGTTGAGCTTATGGACTGTCCCTCCCACATCCTGCCTGCAGGTACACCGCGCTCCTAACAGGCCTAGCCCTGATGGTTGCCTGAAGTGTTGTGAGAGCTAAGTGGAAAGTCCCGGCCAACAAGACTAGTGCATCCGAGCTCAATCCAGCGATTTCCTAGTTTTTCCCGTGCGAACCAGGTGCTACATCCTAAGTGCCATACGAGAGAAGCTAGCTGAACGCCTTGTCCAAAAGCAACTTACTTCTGAGAGTTGAGCTCACCCTCAGTCCCTCACAGTTGCACACTGCCTGCAGAAAGAGTTTCCAACATCTGCACCACAGCCGTTTGTCAGAGGCTTGTGAGACGCAAGTGGAATAAGCCGACCTGGATGGTGTCTCCAGCTGCAGTGGAGTGGTATTTTGGGTACCTCCTGGCTTAGAGTACTGCTACGTTCTCAGTGCCCTAAGAACGCAGCTGGTTGAAAGCTGGCTTGTTGGCATGCTTCCTTCTACGAGCTGAGGTCAGGGCAGGACCCTCCCGCATCCTGACTGCCCGTAGACATAGTACCCAGCATCCTAATGTTATTCGCCCTAGGAGGTTTTGTGCATAGCATGTGGAAGTGACAGGATTCTCCTCAAGTGTATCTGAAAATACAGACATTGCAAACGTCCTTGTTCAATGAGAGTGTAGCTAGGTCCTAGCTCCCATCAAAGTGTCTAGCAGACATCTGCCTGCAAAGCATACACACTTCCGAGAGTTGAGCTTATGGACTGTCCCTCCCACATCCTGCCTGCAGGTACACCGCGCTCCTAACAGGCCTAGCCCTGATGGTTGCCTGAAGTGTTGTGAGAGCTAAGTGGAAAGTCCCGGCCAACAAGACTAGTGCATCCGAGCTCAATCCAGCGATTTCCTAGTTTTTCCCGTGCGAACCAGGTGCTACATCCTAAGTGCCATACGAGAGAAGCTAGCTGAACGCCTTGTCCAAAAGCAACTTACTTCGGAGAGTTGAGCTCACCCTCAGTCCCTCGCAGTTGCACACTGCCTGTAGAAAGAGTTTCCAACATCTGCACCACAGCCGTTTGTCAGAGGCTTGTGAGACGCAAGTGGAATAAGCAGACCTGGATGGTGTCTCCAGCTGCAGTGGAGTGGTATTCTGGGTACCTCCTGGCTTAGAACACTGTTACGTTCTCAGTGCCCGAGGAACGCAGCTAGTTGAAAGCTGGCTTGTAGGCTTGCTTCCTTGTGCGAACTGATGTCACGGCAGGATCCTCCCGCATCCTGACTGCCCGTAGACGTAGGTCCCAGCATCCTTATGTTAGGTGACGAAGAGGTTCTGTGAAAACCTTGTGGAAGTGCCAGGATTCTCCTCAAGTGTATCTGATCTCAATACAGACAATGCAAACGTCCTTGTTCAATGAGAGTGTAGCTCGGTCCTAGCTCCCATCAAAGTGTCTAGCAGACATCTGCCTGCAAAGCATACACACTTCCGAGAGTTGAGCTTATGGACTGTCCCTCCCACATCCTGCCTGCAGGTACACCGCGCTCCTAACAGGCCTAGCCCTGATGGTTGCCTGAAGTGTTGTGAGAGCTAAGTGGAAAGTCCCGGCCAACAAGACTAGTGCATCCGAGCTCAATCCAGCGATTTCCTAGTTTTCCCGTGCGAACCAGGTGCTACATCCTAAGTGCCATACGAGAGAAGCTAGCTGAACGCCTTGTCCAAAAGCAACTTACTTCGGAGAGTTGAGCTCACCCTCAGTCCCTCACAGTTGCACACTGCCTGCAGAAAGAGTTTCCAACACCTGCACCACAGCCGTTTGTCAGAGGCTTGTGAGACGCAAGTGGAATAAGCAGACCTGGAAGGTGTCTCTAGCTGCAGTGGAGTGGTATTCTGGGTACCTCCTGGCATAGAGTACTGCTACGTTCTCAGTGCCCAAAGAACGCAGCTGGTTGAAAGCTGGCTTGTAGGCATGCTTCCTTCTACGAGCTGAGGTCAGGGCAGGACCCTCCCGCATCCTGACTGCCCGTAGACATAGTACCCAGCATCCTAATGATATTCGCCCTAGGAGGTTTTGTGCATAGCATGTGGAAGTGACAGGATTCTCCTCAAGTGTATCTGAAAATACAGACATTGCAAACGTCCTTGTTCAATGAGAGTGTAGCTGGGTCCTAGCTCCCATCAAAGTGTCTAGCAGACATCTGCCTGCAAAGCATACACACTTCCGAGAGTTGAGCCTATGGACTGTCCCTCCCACATCCTGCCTGCAGGTACACCGCGCTCCTTACAGGCCTAGCCCTGATGCTTGCCTGAAGTGTTGTGAGAGCTAAGTGGAAAGTCCCGACCAACAAGACTAGTGCATCCGAGCTCAATCCAGCGATTTCCTAGTTTTTCCCATGCGAACCAGGTGCTACATCCTAAGTGCCATACGAGAGAAGCTAGCTGAACGCCTTGTCCAAAAGCAACTTACTTCGGAGAGTTGAGCTCACCCTCAGTCCCTCACAGTTGCACACTGCCTGCAGAAAGAGTTTCCAACATCTGCACCACAGGCGTTTGTCAGAGGCTTGTGAGACGCAAGTGGAATAAGCAGACATGGATGGTGTCTCCAGCTGCAGTGGAGTGGTATTCTGCGTAACTCCTGGCTTAGAGTACTGCTACGTTCTCAGTGCCCTAAGAACGCAGCTGGTTGAAAGCTGGCTTGTAGGCATGCTTCCTTCTACGAGCTGAGGTCAGGGCAGGACCCTCCCGCATCCTGACTGCCCGTAGACATAGTACCCAGCATCCTAATGTTATTCGCCCTAGGAGGTTTTGTGCATAGCATGTGGAAGTGACAGGATTCTCCTCAAGTGTATCTGAAAATACAGACATTGCAAACGTCCTTGTTCAATGAGAGTGTAGCTGGGTCCTAGCTCCCATCAAAGTGTCTAGCAGACATCTGCCTGCAAAGCATACACACTTCCGAGAGTTGAGCTTATGGACTGTCCCTCCCACATCCTGCCTGCAGGTACACCGCGCTCCTTACAGGCCTAGCCCTGATGCTTGCCTGAAGTGTTGTGAGAGCTAAGTGGAAAGTCCCGGCCAACAAGACTAGTGCATCCGAGCTCAATCCAGCGATTTCCTAGTTTTTCCCATGCGAACCAGGTGCTACATCCTAAGTGCCATACGAGAGAAGCTAGCTGAACGCCTTGTCCAAAAGCAACTTACTTCGGAGAGTTGAGCTCAACTTCAGTCACTCGCAGTTGCACACTGCCTGCAGAAAGAGTTTCCAACATCTGCACCACAGCCGTTTGTCGGAGGCTTGTGAGATGCAAGTGGAATAAGCAGACCTGGATGGTGTCTCCAGCTGCAGTGGAGTGGTATTCTGGGTACCTCCTGGCTTAGAACACTGTTACGTTCTCAGTGCCCGAGGAACGCAGCTAGTTGAAAGCTGGCTTGTAGGCGTGCTTCCTTGTGCGAACTGACGTCAGGGCAGGATCCTCCCGCATCCTGACTGCCCGTAGACGTAGGTCCCAGCATCCTTATGTTAGGTGCCGAAGAGGTTCTGTGAAAACCTTGTGGAAGTGCCAGGATTCTCCTCAAGTGTATCTGATCTCAATACAGACAATGCAAACGTCCTTGTTCAATGAGAGTGTAGCTCGGTCCTAGCTCCCATCAAAGTGTCTAGCAGACATCTGCCTGCAAAGCATACACACTTCCGAGAGTTGAGCTTATGGACTGTCCCTCCCACATCCTGCCTGCAAGTACACCGCGCTCCTAAGAGGCCTAGCCCTGATGGTTGCCTGAAGTGTTGTGAGAGCTAAGTGGAAAGTCCCGGCCAACAAGACTAGTGCATCCGAGCTCAATCCAGCGATTTCCTAGTTTTTCCCGTGCGAACCAGGTGCTACATCCTAAGTGCCATACGAGAGAAGCTAGCTGAACGCCTTGTCCAAAAGCAACTTACTTCGGAGAGTTGAGCTCACCCTCAGTCCCTCACAGTTGCACACTGCCTGCAGAAAGAGTTTCCAACACCTGCACCACAGCCGATTGTCATCGGCTTGTGAGACGCAAGTGGAATAAGCAGACCTGGAAGGTGTCTCCAGCTGCAGTGGAGTGGTATTCTGGGTACCTCCTGGCATAGAGTACTGCTACGTTCTCAGTGCCCAAAGAACGCAGCTGGTTGAAAGCTGGCTTGTAGGCATGCTTCCTTCTACGAGCTGAGGTCAGGGCAGGACCCTCCCGCATCCTGACTGCCCGTAGACATAGTACCCAGCATCCTAATGTTATTCGCCCTAGGAGGTTTTGTGCATAGCATGTGGAAGTGACAGGATTCTCCTCAAGTGTATCTGAAAATACAGACATTGCAAACGTCCTTGTTCAATGAGAGTGTAGCTCGGTCCTAGCTCCCATCAAAGTGTCTAGCAGACACCTGCGTGCAAAGCATACACACTTCCGAGAGTTGAGCCTATGGACTGTCCCTCCCACATCCTGCCTGCAGGTACACCGCGCTCCTTACAGGCCTAGCCCTGATGCTTGCCTGAAGTGTTGTGAGAGCTAAGTGGAAAGTCCCGACGAACAAGACTAGTGCATCCGAGCTCAATCCAGCGATTTCCTAGTTTTTCCCATGCGAACCAGGTGCTACATCCTAAGTGCCATACGAGAGAAGCTAGCTGAACGCCTTGTCCAAAAGCAACTGACTTCGGAGAGTTGAGCTCACCCTCAGTCCCTCACAGTTGCACACTGCCTGCAGAAAGAGTTTCCAACATCTGCACCACAGCCGTTTGTCAGAGGCTTGTGAGACGCAAGTGGAATAAGCAGACCTGGATGGTGTCTCCAGCTGCAGTGGAGTGGTATTCTGCGTAACTCCTGGCTTAGAGTACTGCTACGTTCTCAGTGCCCTAAGAACGCAGCTGGTTGAAAGCTGGCTTGTAGGCATGCTTCCTTCTACGAGCTGAGGTCAGGGCAGGACCCTCCCGCATCCTGACTGCCCGTAGACATAGTACCCAGCATCCTAATGTTATTCGCCCTAGGAGGTTTTGTGCATAGCATGTGGAAGTGCCAGGATTCTCCTCAAGTGTATCTGATCTCAATACAGACACTGCAAACGTCCTTGTTCAATGAGAGTGTAGCTCGGTCCTAGCTCCCATCAAAGTGTCTAGCAGACATCTGCCTGCAAAGCATACACACTTCCGAGAGTTGAGCTTATGGACTGTCCCTCCCACATTCTGCCTGCAGGTACACCGCGCTCCTAACAGGCCTAGCCCTGATGGTTGCCTGAAGTGTTGTGAGAGCTAAGTGGAAAGTCCCGGCCAACAAGACTAGTGCATCCGAGCTCAATCTAGCGATTTCCTAGTTTTTCCCGTGCGAACCAGGTGCTACATCCTAAGTGCCATACGAGAGAAGCTAGCTGAACGCCTTGTCCAAAAGCAACTTACTTCGGAGAGTTGAGCTCACCCTCAGTCCCTCGCAGTTGCACACTGCCTGTAGAAAGAGTTTCCAACATCTGCATCAGAGCCGTTTGTCAGAGGCTTGTGAGATGCAAGTGGAATAAGCAGACCTGGATGGTGTCTCCAGCTGCAGTGGAGTGGTATTCTGGGTACCTCCTGGCTTAGAACACTGTTACGTTCTCAGTGCCCGAGGAACGCAGCTAGTTGAAAGCTGGCTTGTAGGCGTGCTTCCTTGTGCGAACTGACGTCAGGGCAGGATCCTCCCGCATCGTGACTGCCCGTAGACGTAGGTCCCAGCAATCTTATGTTAGGTGCCGAAGAGGTTCTGTGAAAACCTTGTGGAAGTGCCAGGATTCTCCTCAAGTGTATCTGATCTCAATACAGACATTGCAAACGTCCTTGTTCAATGAGAGTGTAGCTCGGTCCTAGCTCCCATCAAAATGTCTAGCAGACATCTGCCTGCAAAGCATACACACTTCCGAGAGTTGAGCTTATGGACTGTCCCTCCCACATCCTGCCTGCAGGTACACCGCGCTCCTAACAGGCCTAGCCCTGATGGTTGCCTGAAGTGTTGTGAGAGCTAAGTGGAAAGTCCCGGCCAACAAGACTAGTGCATCCGAGCTCAATCCAGCGATTTCCTAGTTTTTCCCGTGCGAACCAGGTGCTACATCCTAAGTGCCATACGAGAGAAGCTAGCTGAACGCCTTGTCCAAAGCAACTTACTTCGGAGAGTTGAGCTCACCCTCAGTCCCTCACAGTTGCACACTGCCTGCAGAAAGAGTTTCCAACATCTGCACCACAGCCGTTTGTCAGAGGCTTGTGAGACGCAAGTGGAATAAGCAGACCTGGATGGTGTCTCCAGCTGCAGTGGAGTGGTATTCTGGGTACCTCCTGGCTTAGAGTACTGCTACGTTCTCAGTGCCCTAAGAACGCAGCTGGTTGAAAGCTGGCTTGTAGGCGTGCTTCCTTGTGCGAACTGACGTCAGGGCAGGATCCTCCCGCATCCTGACTGCCCGTAGACGTAGGTCCCAGCATCCTTATGTTAGGTGCCGAAGAGGTTCAGTGAAAACCTTGTGGAAGTGCCAGGATTCTCCTCAAGTGTATCTGAAAATACAGACATTGCAAACGTCCTTGTTCAATGAGAGTGTAGCTCGGTCCTAGCTCCCATCAAAGTGTCTAGCAGACATCTGCCTGCAAAGCATACACACTTCCGAGAGTTGAGCTTATGGACTGTCCCTCCCACATCCTGCCTGCAGGTTTACCGCGCTCCTAACAGGCCTAGCCCTGATGGTTGCCTGAAGTGTTGTGAGAGCTAAGTGGAAAGTCCCGGCCAACAAGACTAGTGCATCCGAGCTCAATCCAGCGATTTCCTAGTTTTACCCGTGCGAACCAGGTGCTACATCCTAAGTGCCATACGAGAGAAGCTAGCTGAACGCCTTGTCCAAAAGCAACTTACTTCGGAGAGTTGAGCTCACCCTCAGTCCCTCGCAGTTGCACACTGCCTGTAGAAAGAGTTTCCAACATCTGCATCAGAGCCGTTTGTCAGAGGCTTGTGAGATGCAAGTGGAATAAGCAGACCTGGATGGTGTCTCCAGCTGCAGTGGAGTGGTATTCTGGGTACCTCCTGGCTTAGAACACTGTTACGTTCTCAGTGCCCGAGGAACGCAGCTAGTTGAAAGCTGGCTTGTAGGCGTGCTTCCTTGTGCGAACTGACGTCAGGGCAGGACCCTCCCGCATCCTGACTGCCCGTAGACGTAGGTCCCAGCATCCTTATGTTAGGTGCCCAAGAGGTTCTGTGAAAACCTTGTGGAAGTGCCAGGATTCTCCTCAAGTGTATCTGATCTCAATAGAGACACTGCAAACGTCCTTGTTCAATGAGAGTGTAGCTCGGTCCTAGCTCCCATCAAAGTGTCTAGCAGACATCTGCCTGCAAAGCATACACACTTCCGAGAGTTGAGCTTATGGACTGTCCCTCCCACATCCTGCCTGCAGGTACACCGCGCTCCTAACAGGCCTAGCCCTGATGGTTGCCTGAAGTGTTGTGAGAGCTAAGTGGAAAGTCCCGGCCAACAAGACTAGTGCATCCGAGCTCAATCCAGCGATTTCCTAGTTTTTCCCGTGCGAACCAGGTGCTACATCCTAAGTGCCATACGAGAGAAGCTAGCTGAACGCCTTGTCCAAAAGCAACTGACTTCGGAGAGTTGAGCTCACCCTCAGTCCCTCACAGTTGCACACTGCCTGCAGAAAGAGTTTCCAACATCTGCACCACAGCCGTTTGTCATAGGCTTGTGAGACGCAAGTGGAATAAGCAGACCTGGAAGGTGTCTCCAGCTGCAGTGGAGTGGTATTCTGGGTACCTCCTGGCATAGAGTACTGCTACGTTCTCAGTGCCCTAAGAACGCAGCTGGTTGAAAGCTGGCTTGTAGGCATGCTTCCTTCTACGAGCTGAGGTCAGGGCAGGACCCTCCCGCATCCTGACTGCCCGTAGACATAGTACCCAGCATCCTAATGTTATTCGCCCTAGGAGGTTTTGTGCATAGCATGTGGAAGTGACAGGATTCTCCTCAAGTGTATCTGAAAATACAGACATTGCAAACGTCCTTGTTCAATGAGAGTGTAGCTCGGTCCTAGCTCCCATCAAAGTGTCTAGCAGACATCTGCCTGCAAAGCATACACACTTCCGAGAGTTGAGCTTATGGACTGTCCCTCCCACATCCTGCCTGCAGGTACACCGCGCTCCTAACAGGCCTAGCCCTGATGGTTGCCTGAAGTGTTGTGAGAGCTAAGTGGAAAGTCCCGGCCAACAAGACTAGTGCATCCGAGCTCAATCCAGCGATTTCCTAGTTTTTCCCGTGCGAACCAGGTGCTACATCCTAAGTGCCATACGAGAGAAGCTAGCTGAACGCCTTGTCCAAAAGCAACTTACTTCGGAGAGTTGAGCTCACCCTCAGTCCCTCACAGTTGCACACTGCCTGCAGAAAGAGTTTCCAACATCTGCACCACAGCCGTTTGTCAGAGGCTTGTGAGACGCAAGTGGAATAAGCAGACCTGGATGGTGTCTCCAGCTGCAGTGGAGTAGTATCCTGGGTACCTCCTGGCTTAGAGTACTGCTACGTTCTCAGTGCCCTAAGAACGCAGCTGGTTGGGATCCCTGGGTGGCGCAGTGGTTTGGCGCTTGCCTTTGGCCCAGGGCGCGATCCTGGAGACCCGGGATCGAATCCCACATCAGGCTCCCGGTGCATGGAGCCTGCTTCTCCCTCTGCCTGTGTCTCTGCCTCTCTCTCTCTCTCTCTCTCTCTGTGACTATCATAAATAAATAAAAATTTAAAAAAAAAAAAAAAAAAAGAACGCAGCTGGTTGAAAGCTGGTTTGCAGGCATGCTTCCTTCTACGAGCTGAGGTCAGGGCAGGACCCTCCCGCATCCTCACTGCCCGTAGACATAGTACCCAGCATCCTAATGTTATTCGCCCTAGGAGGTTTTGTGCATAGCATGTGGAAGTGACAGGATTCTCCTCAAGTGTATCTGAAAATACAGACATTGCAAACGTCCTTGTTCAATGAGAGTGTAGCTAGGTCCTAGCTCCCATCAAAGTGTCTAGCAGACATCTGCCTGCAAAGCATACACACTTCCGAGAGTTGAGCTTATGGACTGTCCCTCCCACATCCTGCCTGCAGGTACACCGCGCTCCTAACAGGCCTAGCCCTGATGGTTGCCTGAAGTGTTGTGAGAGCTAAGTGGAAAGTCCCGGCCAACAAGACTAGTGCATCCGAGCTCAATCCAGCGATTTCCTAGTTTTTCCCGTGCGAACCAGGTGCTACATCCTAAGTGCCATACGAGAGAAGCTAGCTGAACGCCTTGTCCAAAAGCAAATTACTTCGGAGAGTTGAGCTCACCCTCAGTCCCTCACAGTTGCACACTGCCTGCAGAAAGAGTTTCCAACATCTGCACCACAGCCGTTTGTCAGAGGCTTGTGAGATGCAAGTGGAATAAGCAGACCTGGATGGTGTCTCCAGCTGCAGTGGAGTGGTATTCTGGGTACCTCCTGGCTTAGAGTACTGCTACGTTCTCAGTGCCCTAAGAACGCAGCTGGTTGAAAGCTGGCTTGTAGGCATGCTTCCTTCTATGAGCTGAGGTCAGGGCAGGACCCTCCCGCATCCTGACTGCCCTTAGACATAGTACCCAGCATCCTAATGTTATTCGCCCTAGGAGGTTTTGTGCATAGCATGTGGAAGTGACAGGATTCTCCTCAAGTGTATCTGAAAATACAGACATTGCAAACGTCCTTGTTCAATGAGAGTGTAGCTAGGTCCTAGCTCCCATCAAAGTGTCTAGCAGACATCTGCCTGCAAAGCATACACACTTCCGAGAGTTGAGCTTATGGACTGTCCCTCCCACATCCTGCCTGCAGGTACACCGCGCTCCTAACAGGCCTAGCCCTGATGGTTGCCTGAAGTGTTGTGAGAGCTAAGTGGAAAGTCCCGGCCAACAAGACTAGTGCATCCGAGCTCAATCCAGCGATTTCCTAGTTTTTCCCGTGCGAACCAGGTGCTACATCCTAAGTGCCATACGAGAGAAGCTAGCTGAACGCCTTGTCCAAAGCAACTTACTTCGGAGAGTTCAGCTCACCCTCAGTCCCTCACAGTTGCCCACTGCCTGCAGAAAGAGTTTCCAACATCTGCACCACAGCCGTTTGTCAGAGGCTTGTGAGACGCAAGTGGAATAAGCAGACCTGGATGGTGTCTCCAGCTGCAGTGGAGTGGTATTCTGGGTACCTCCTGGCTTAGAGTACCGCTACGTTCTCACTGCCCTAAGAACGCAGCTGGTTGAAAGCTGGCTTGTAGGCGTGCTTCCTTGTGCGAACTGACGTCAGGGCAGGATCCTCCCGCATCCTGACTGCCCGTAGACGTAGGTCCCAGCATCCTTATGTTAGGTGCCGAAGAGGTTCTGTGAAAACCTTGTGGAAGTGCCAGGATTCTCCTCAAGTGTATCTGATCTCAATACAGACAATGCAAACGTCCTTGTTCAATGAGAGTGTAGCTCGGTCCTAGCTCCCATCAAAGTGTCTAGCAGACATCTGCCTGCAAAGCATACACACTTCCGAGAGTTGAGCTTATGGACTGTCCCTCCCACATCCTGCCTGCAGGTACACCGCGCTCCTAACAGGCCTAGCCCTGATGGTTGCCTGAAGTGTTGTGAGAGCTAAGTGGAAAGTCCCGGCCAACAAGACTAGTGCATCCGAGCTCAATCCAGCGATTTCCTAGTTTTTCCCGTGCGAACCAGGTGCTACATCCTAAGTGCCATACGAGAGAAGCTAGCTGAACGCCTTGTCCAAAAGCAACTTACTTCGGAGAGTTGAGCTCACCCTCAGTCCCTCACAGTTGCACACTGCCTGCAGAAAGAGTTTCCAACATCTGCACCACAGCCGTTTGTCACAGGCTTGTGAGACGCAAGTGGAATAAGCAGACCTGGATGGTGTCTCCAGCTGCAGTGGAGTGGTATTCTGGGTACCTCCTGGCTTAGAGTACTGCTACGTTCTCAGTGCCCTAAGAACGCAGCTGGTTGAAAGCTGGCTTGTAGGCATGCTTCCTTCTACGAGCTGAGGTCAGGGCAGGACCCTCCCGCATCCTGACTGCCCGTAGACATAGTACCCAGCATCCTAATGTTATTCGCTCTAGGAGGTTTTGTGCATAGCATGTGGAAGTGACAGGATTCTCCTCAAGTGTATCTGAAAATACAGACATTGCAAACCTCCTTGTTCAATGAGAGTGCAGCTAGGTCCTAGCTCCCATCAAAGTGTCTAGCAGACATCTGCCTGCAAAGCATACACACTTCCGAGAGTTGAGCTTATGGACTATCCCTCCCACATCCTGCCTTCAACTACATGGCACTCCAAACAGGCCTATTCCCGATGCGTCTCTGAAGTGTTGTGAGAGCTAAGTGGAAAGTCCCGGCCCACAAGACTAGTGCATCCAAGCTGAATCCAGCGATTTCCTAGTTTTTCCCGTGCGAACCAGGTGCTACAACCTAAGTGCCATACGAGAGAAGCTAGCTGAACGCCTTGTCCAAAGCAACTTACTTCGGAGAGTTGAGCTCACCCTCAGTCCCTCACAGTTGCCCACTGCCTGCAGAAAGAGTTTCCAACATCTGCACTACAGCCGTTTGTCAGAGGCTTGTGAGACGCAAGTGGAATAAGCAGACCTAGATGGTGTCTCCAGCTGCAGTGGGGTGGTATTCTGGGTACCTCCTGGCTTAGAGTACTTCTACGTTCTCAGTGCCCTAAGAACGCAGCTGGTTGAAATCTAGCTTGTAGGCATGCTTCCTTCTACGAGCTGAGGTCAGGGCAGGACCCTCCCGCATCCTGACTGCCCGTAGACATAGTACCCAGCATCCTAATGTTATTCGCCCTAGGAGGTTTTGTGCATAGCATGTGGAAGTGACAGTATTCTCCTCAAGTGTATCTGAAAATACAGACATTGCAAACGCCCTTGTTCAATGAGAGTGTAGCTCGGTCCTAGCTCCCATCAAAGTGTCTAGCAGACATCTGCCTGCAAAGCATACACACTTCCGAGAGTTGAGCTGATGGACTGTCCCTCCCACATCCTGCCTGCAGGTACACCGCGCTCCTAACAGGCCTAGCCCTGATGGTTGCCTGAAGTGTTGTGAGAGCTAAGTGGAAAGTCCCGGCCAACAAGACTAGTGCATCCGAGCTCAATCCAGCGATTTCCTAGTTTTTCCCTTGCGAACCAGGTGCTACATCCTAAGTGCCATACGAGAGAAGCTAGCTGAACGCCTTGTCCAAAAGCAACTTACTTCGGAGAGTTGAGCTCACCCTCAGTCCCTCGCAGTTGCACACTGCCTGTAGAAAGAGTTTCCAACATCTGCATCAGAGCCGTTTGTCAGAGGCTTGTGAGATGCAAGTGGAATAAGCAGACCTGGATGGTGTCTCCAGCTGCAGTGGAGTGGTATTCTGGGTACCTCCTGGCTTAGAACACTGTTACGTTCTCAGTGCCCGAGGAACGCAGCTAGTTGAAAGCTGGCTTGTAGGCGTGCTTCCTTGTGCGAACTGACGTCAGGGCGGGATCCTCCCGCATCCTGACTGCCCGTAGACGTAGGTCCCAGCATCCTTATGTTAGGTGCCGAAGAGGTTCTGTGAAAACCTTGTGGAAGTGCCAGGATTCTCCTCAAGTGTATCTGATCTCAATACAGACAATGCAAACGTCCTTGTTCAATGAGAGTGTAGCTCGGTCCTAGCTTCCATCAAAGTGTCTAGCAGACATCTGCCTGCAAAGCATACACACTTCCGAGAGTTGAGCTTATGGACTGTCACTCCCACATCCTGCCTGCAGGTACACCGCGCTCCTAACAGGCCTAGCCCTGATGGTTGCCTGAAGTGTTGTGAGAGCTAAGTGGAAAGTCCCGGCCAACAAGACTAGTGCATCCGAGCTCAATCCAGCGATTTCCTAGTTTTTCCCATGCGAACCAGGTGCTACATCCTAAGTGCCATACGAGAGAAGCTAGCTGAACGCCTTGTCCAAAAGCAACTTACTTCGGAGAGTTGAGCTCACCCTCAGTCCCTCGCAGTTGCACACTGCCTGTAGAAAGAGTTTCCAACATCTGCGTCAGAGCCGTATGTCAGAGGCTTGTGAGATGCAAGTGGAATAAGCAGACCTGGATGGTGTCTTCAGCTGCAGTGGAGTGGTATTCTGGATACCTCCTGGCTTAGAACACTGTTACGTTCTCAGTGCCCGAGGAACGCAGCTAGTTGAAAGCTGGCTTGTAGGCGTGCTTCCTTGTGCGAACTGACGTCAGGGCAGGATCCTCCCTGATCCTGACTGCCCGTAGTCGTAGGTCTCAGCATCCTTATGTTAGGTGCCGAAGAGGTTCTGTGAAAACCTTGTGGAAGTGCCAGGATTCTCCTCAAGTGTATCTGATCTCAATACAGACAATGCAAACGTCCTTGTTCAATGAGAGTGTAGCTCGGTCCTAGCTCCCATCAAAGTGTCTAGCAGACATCTGCCTGCAAAGCATACACACTTCCGAGAGTTGAGCTTATGGACTGTCCCTCCCACATCCTGCCTGCAGGTACACCGCGCTCCTAACAGGCCTAGCCCTGATGGTTGCCTGAAGTGTTGTGAGAGCTAAGTGGAAAGTCCCGGCCAACAAGACTAGTGCATCCGAGCTCAATCCAGCGATTTCCTAGTTTTTCCCGTGCGAACCAGGTGCTACATCCTAAGTGCCATACGAGAGAAGCTAGCTGAACGCCTTGTCCAAAAGCAACTTACTTCGGAGAGTTGAGCTCACCCTCAGTCCCTCGCAGTTGCACACTGCCTGTAGAAAGAGTTTCCAACATCTGCATCAGAGCCGTTTGTCAGAGGCTTGTGAGATGCAAGTGGAATAAGCAGACCTGGATGGTGTCTCCAGCTGCAGTGGAGTGGTATTCTGGGTACCTCCTGTCTTAGAACACTGTTACGTTCTCAGTGCCCGAGGAACGCAGCTAGTTGAAAGCTGGCTTGTAGGCGTGCTTCCTTGTGCGAACTGACGTCAGGGCAGGATCCTCCCGCATCCTGACTGCCCGTAGACGTAGGTCCCAGCATCCTTATGTTAGGTGCCGAAGAGGTTCAGTGAAAACCTTGTGGAAGTGCCAGGATTCTCCTCAAGTGTATCTGAAAATGCAGACATTGCAAACGTCCTTGTTCAATGAGAGTGTAGCTCGGTCCTAGCTCCCATCAAAGTGTCTAGCAGACATCTGCCTGCAAAGCATACACACTTCCGAGAGTTGAGCTTATGGACTGTCCCTCCCACATCCTGCCTGCAGGTACACCGCGCTCCTAACAGGCCTAGCCCTGATGGTTGCGTGAAGTGTTGTGAGAGCTAAGTGGAAAGTCCTGGCCAACAAGACTAGTGCATCCGAGCTCAATCCAGCGATTTCCTAGTTTTTCCCGTGCGAACCAGGTGCTACATCCTAAGTGCCATACGAGAGAAGCTAGCTGAACGCCTTGTCCAAAAGCAACTTACTTCGGAGAGTTGAGCTCACCCTCAGTCCCTCACAGTTGCACACTGCCTGCAGAAAGAGTTTCCAACATCTGCACCACAGCCGTTTGTCATAGGCTTGTGAGACGAAAGTGGAATAAGCAGACTTGGAAGGTGTCTCCAGCTGCAGTGGAGTGGTATTCTGGGTACCTCCTGGCTTAGAGTACTGCTACGTTCTCAGTGCCCTAAGAACGCAGCTGGTTGAAAGCTGGCTTGTAGGCGTGCTTCCTTCTACGAGCTGAGGTCAGGGCAGGACCCTCCCGCATCCTGACTGCCCGTAGACATAGTATCCAGCATCCTAATGTTATTCGCCCTAGGAGGTTTTGTGCATAGCATGTGGAAGTGACAGGATTCTCCTCAAGTGTATCTGAAAATACAGACATTGCAAACGTCCTTGTTCAATGAGAGTGTAGCTCGGTCCTAGCTCCCATCAAAGTGTCTAGCAGACATCTGCCTGCAAAGCATACACACTTCCGAGAGTTGAGCTTATGGACTGTCCCTCCCACATCCTGCCTGCAGGTACACCGCGCTCCTAACAGGCCTAGCCCTGATGGTTGCCTGAAGTGTTGTGAGAGCTAAGTGGAAAGTCCCGGCCAACAAGACTAGTGCATCCGAGCTCAATCCAGCGATTTCCTAGTTTTTCCCGTGCGAACCAGGTGCTACATCCTAAGTGCCATACGAGAGAAGCTAGCTGAACGCCTTGTCCAAAGCAACTTACTTCGGAGAGTTGAGCTCACCCTCAGTCCCTCACAGTTGCCCACTGCCTGCAGAAAGAGTTTCCAACATCTGCACCACAGCCGTTTGTCAGAGGCTTGTGAGACGCAAGTGGAATAAGCAGACCTGGATGGTGTCTCCAGCTGCAGTGGAGTGGTATTCTGGGTACCTCCTGGCTTAGAGTACCGCTACGTTCTCACTGCCCTAAGAACGCAGCTGGTTGAAAGCTGGCTTGTAGGCGTGCTTCCTTGTGCGAACTGACGTCAGGGCAGGATCCTCCCGCATCCTGACTGCCCGTAGACGTAGGTCCCAGCATCCTTATGTTAGGTGCCGAAGAGGTTCTGTGAAAACCTTGTGGAAGTGCCAGGATTCTCCTCAAGTGTATCTGATCTCAATACAGACAATGCAAACGTCCTTGTTCAATGAGAGTGTAGCTCGGTCCTAGCTCCCATCAAAGTGTCTAGCAGACATCTGCCTGCAAAGCATACACACTTCCGAGAGTTGAGCTTATGGACTGTCCCTCCCACATCCTGCCTGCAGGTACACCGCGCTCCTAACAGGCCTAGCCCTGATGGTTGCCTGAAGTGTTGTGAGAGCTAAGTGGAAAGTCCCGGCCAACAAGACTAGTGCATCCGAGCTCAATCCAGCGATTTCCTAGTTTTTCCCGTGCCAACCAGGTGCTACATCCTAAGTGCCATACGAGAGAAGCTAGCTGAACGCCTTGTCCAAAAGCAACTTACTTCGGAGAGTTGAGCTCACCCTCAGTCCCTCACAGTTGCACACTGCCTGCAGAAAGAGTTTCCAACATCTGCACCACAGCCGTTTGTCATAGGCTTGTGAGACGCAAGTGGAATAAGCAGACCTGGATGGTGTCTCCAGCTGCAGTGGAGTGGTATTCTGGGTACCTCCTGGCTTAGAGTACTGCTACGTTCTCAGTGCCCTAAGAACGCAGCTGGTTGAAAGCTGGCTTGTAGGCATGCTTCCTTCTACGAGCTGAGGTCAGGGCAGGACCCTCCCGCATCCTGACTGCCCGTAGACATAGTACCCAGCATCCTAATGTTATTCGCTCTAGGAGGTTTTGTGCATAGCATGTGGAAGTGACAGGATTCTCCTCAAGTGTATCTGAAAATACAGACATTGCAAACCTCCTTGTTCAATGAGAGTGCAGCTAGGTCCTAGCTCCCATCAAAGTGTCTAGCAGACATCTGCCTGCAAAGCATACACACTTCCGAGAGTTGAGCTTATGGACTATCCCTCCCACATCCTGCCTTCAAGTACATGGCACTCCAAACAGGCCTATTCCCGATGCGTCTCTGAAGTGTTGTGAGAGCTAAGTGGAAAGTCCCGGCCCACAAGACTAGTGCATCCAAGCTGAATCCAGCGATTTCCTAGTTTTTCCCGTGCGAACCAGGTGCTACAACCTAAGTGCCATACGAGAGAAGCTAGCTGAACGCCTTGTCCAAAGCAACTTACTTCGGAGAGTTGAGCTCACCCTCAGTCCCTCACAGTTGCCCACTGCCTGCAGAAAGAGTTTCCAACATCTGCACCACAGCCGTTTGTCAGAGGCTTGTGAGACGCAAGTGGAATAAGCAGACCTGGATGGTGTCTCCAGCTGCAGTGGGGTGGTATTCTGGGTACCTCCTGGCTTAGAGTACTTCTACGTTCTCAGTGCCCTAAGAACGCAGCTGGTTGAAATCTAGCTTGTAGGCATGCTTCCTTCTACGAGCTGAGGTCAGGGCAGGACCCTCCCGCATCCTGACTGCCCGTAGACATAGTACCCAGCATCCTAATGTTATTCGCCCTAGGAGGTTTTGTGCATAGCATGTGGAAGTGACAGTATTCTCCTCAAGTGTATCTGAAAATACAGACATTGCAAACGTCCTTGTTCAATGAGAGTGTAGCTCGGTCCTAGCTCCCATCAAAGTGTCTAGCAGACATCTGCCTGCAAAGCATACACACTTCCGAGAGTTGAGCTGATGGACTGTCCCTCCCACATCCTGCCTGCAGGTACACCGCGCTCCTAACAGGCCTAGCCCTGATGGTTGCCTGAAGTGTTGTGAGAGCTAAGTGGAAAGTCCCGGCCAACAAGACTAGTGCATCCGAGCTCAATCCAGCGATTTCCTAGTTTTTCCCTTGCGAACCAGGTGCTACATCCTAAGTGCCATACGAGAGAAGCTAGCTGAACGCCTTGTCCAAAAGCAACTTACTTCGGAGAGTTGAGCTCACCCTCAGTCCCTCGCAGTTGCACACTGCCTGTAGAAAGAGTTTCCAACATCTGCATCAGAGCCGTTTGTCAGAGGCTTGTGAGATGCAAGTGGAATAAGCAGACCTGGATGGTGTCTCCAGCTGCAGTGGAGTGGTATTCTGGGTACCTCCTGTCTTAGAACACTGTTACGTTCTCAGTGCCCGAGGAACGCAGCTAGTTGAAAGCTGGCTTGTAGGCGTGCTTCCTTGTGCGAACTGACGTCAGGGCAGGATCCTCCCGGATCCTGACTGCCCGTAGTCGTAGGTCTCAGCATCCTTATGTTAGGTGCCGAAGAGGTTCTGTGAAAACCTTGTGGAAGTGCCAGGATTCTCCTCAAGTGTATCTGAAAATGCAGACATTGCAAACGTCCTTGTTCAATGAGAGTGTAGCTCGGTCCTAGCTCCCATCAAAGTGTCTAGCAGACATCTGCCTGCAAAGCATACACACTTCCGAGAGTTGAGCTTATGGACTGTCCCTCCCACATCCTGCCTGCAGGTACACCGCGCTCCTAACAGGCCTAGCCCTGATGGTTGCGTGAAGTGTTGTGAGAGCTAAGTGGAAAGTCCTGGCCAACAAGACTAGTGCATCCGAGCTCAATCCAGCGATTTCCTAGTTTTTCCCGTGCGAACCAGGTGCTACATCCTAAGTGCCATACGAGAGAAGCTAGCTGAACGCCTTGTCCAAAAGCAACTTACTTCGGAGAGTTGAGCTCACCCTCAGTCCCTCACAGTTGCACACTGCCTGCAGAAAGAGTTTCCAACATCTGCACCACAGCCGTTTGTCATAGGCTTGTGAGACGAAAGTGGAATAAGCAGACTTGGAAGGTGTCTCCAGCTGCAGTGGAGTGGTATTCTGGGTACCTCCTGGCTTAGAGTACTGCTACGTTCTCAGTGCCCTAAGAACGCAGCTGGTTGAAAGCTGGCTTGTAGGCGTGCTTCCTTCTACGAGCTGAGGTCAGGGCAGGACCCTCCCGCATCCTGACTGCCCGTAGACATAGTATCCAGCATCCTAATGTTATTCGCCCTAGGAGGTTTTGTGCATAGCATGTGGAAGTGACAGGATTCTCCTCAAGTGTATCTGAAAATACAGACATTGCAAACGTCCTTGTTCAATGAGAGTGTAGCTCGGTCCTAGCTCCCATCAAAGTGTCTAGCAGACATCTGCCTGCAAATCATACACACTTCCGAGAGTTGAGCTTATGGACTGTCCCTCCCACATCCTGCCTGCAGGTACACCGCGCTCCTAACAGGCCTAGCCCTGATGGTTGCCTGAAGTGTTGTGAGAGCTAAGTGGAAAGTCCCGGCCAACAAGACTAGTGCATCCGAGCTCAATCCAGCGATTTCCTAGTTTTTCCCGTGCGAACCAGGTGCTACATCCTAAGTGCCATACGAGAGAAACTAGCTGAACGCCTTGTCCAAAAGCAACTTACTTCGGAGAGTTGAGCTCACCCTCAGTCCCTCACAGTTGCACACTGCCTGCAGAAAGAGTTTCCAACATCTGCACCACAGCCGTTTGTCAGAGGCTTGTGAGACGCAAGTGGAATAAGCAGACCTGGATGGTGTCTCCAGCTGCAGTGGAGTGGTATTCTGGGTACCTCCTGGCTTAGAGTACCGCTACGTTCTCAGTGCCCTAAGAACGCAGCTGGTTGAAAGCTGGCTTGTAGGCATGCTTCCTTCTACGAGCTGAGGTCAGGGCAGGACCCTCCCGCATCCTGACTGCCCGTAGACATAGTACCCAGCATCCTAATGTTATTCGCCCTAGGAGGTTTTGTGCATAGCATGTGGAAGTGACAGGATTCTCAAGTGTATCTGAAAATACAGACATTGCAAACGTCCTTGTTCAATGAGAGTGTAGCTAGGTCCTAGCTCCCATCAAAGTGTCTAGCAGACATCTGCCTGCAAAGCATACACACTTCCGAGAGTTGAGCTTATGGACTATCCCTCCCACATCCTGCCTTCAAGTACATGGCACTCCAAACAGGCCTATTCCCGATGCGTCTCTGAAGTGTTGTGAGAGCTAAGTGGAAAGTACCGGCCCACAAGACTAGTGCATCCAAGCTGAATCCAGCGATTTCCTAGTTTTTCCCGTGCGAACCAGGTGCTACATCCTAAGTGCCATACGAGAGAAGCTAGCTGAACGCCTTGTCCAAAAGCAACTTACTTCGGAGACTTGAGCTCACCCTCAGTCCCTCACAGTTGCACACTGCCTGCAGAAAGAGTTTCCAACATCTGCACCACAGCCGTTTGTCAGAGGCTTGTGAGACGCAAGTGGAATAAGCAGACTTGGTTGCTGTCTCCAGCTGCAGTGGAGTGGTATTCTGGGTACCTCCTGGCTTAGAACACTGTTACGTTCTCAGTGCCCGAGGAACGCAGCTAGTTGAAAGCTGGCTTGTAGGCGTGCTTCCTTGTGCGAACTGACGTCAGGGCAGGATCCTCCCGCATCCTGACTGCCCGTAGACGTAGGTCCCAGCATCCTTATGTTAGGTGCCGAAGAGGTTCTGTGAAAACCTTGTGGAAGTGCCAGGATTCTCCTCAAGTGTATCTGATCTCAATACAGACACTGCAAACGTCCTTGTTCAATGAGAGTGTAGCTCGGTCCTAGCTCCCATCAAAGTGTCTAGCAGACATCTGCTTGCAAAGCATACACACTTCCGAGAGTTGAGCTATGGACTGTCCCTCCCACATCCTGCCTGCAGGTACACCGCGTTCCTAACAGGCCTAGCCCTGATGGTTGCCTGAAGTGTTGTGAGAGCTAAGTGGAACGTCCCGGCCAACAAGACTAGTGCATCCGAGCTCAATCCAGCGATTTCCTAGTTTTTCCCGTGCCAACCAGGTGCTACATCCTAAGTGCCATACGAGAGAAGCTAGCTGAACGCCTTGTCCAAAAGCAACATACTTCGGAGAGTTGAGCTCACCCTCAGTCCCTCACAGTTGCACACTGCCTGCAGAAAGAGTTTCCAACATCTGCACCACAGCCGTTTGTCAGAGGCTTGTGAGACGCAAGTGGAATAAGCAGACCTGGATGGTGTCTCCAGCTGCAGTGGAGTGGTATTCTGGGTACCTCCTGGCTTAGAGTACTGCTACGTTCTCAGTGCCCTAAGAACGCAGCTGGTTGAAAGCTGGCTTGTAGGCATGCTTCCTTCTACGAGCTGAGGTCAGGGCAGGACCCTCCCGCATCCTGACTGCCCGTAGACATAGTACCCAGCATCCTAATGTTATTCGCCCTAGGAGGTTTTGTGCATAGCATGTGGAAGTGACAGGATTCTCCTCAAGTGTATCTGAAAATACAGACATTGCAAACCTCCTTGTTCAATGAGAGTGCAGCTAGGTCCTAGCTCCCATCAAAGTGTCTAGCAGACATCTGCCTGCAAAGCATACACACTTCCGAGAGTTGAGCTTATGGACTATCCCTCCCACATCCTGCCTTCAAGTACATGGCACTCCAAACAGGCCTATTCCCGATGCGTCTCTGAAGTGTTGTGAGAGCTAAGTGGAAAGTCCCGGCCCACAAGACTTGTGCATCCAAGCTGAATCCAGCGATTTCCTAGTTTTTCCCGTGCGAACCAGGTGCTACATCCTAAGTGCCATACGAGAGAAGCTAGCTGAACGCCTTGTCCAAAGCAACTTACTTCGGAGAGTTGAGCTCACCCTCAGTCCCTCACAGTTGCCCACTGCCTGCAGAAAGAGTTTCCAACATCTGCACCACAGCCGTTTGTCAGAGGCTTGTGAGACGCAAGTGGAATAAGCAGACCTGGATGGTGTCTCCAGCTGCAGTGGAGTGGTATTCTGGGTACCTCCTGGCTTAGAGTACTGCTACGTTCTCAGTGCCCTAAGAACGCAGCTGGTTGAAAGCTAGCTTGTAGGCATGCTTCCTTCTACGAGCTGAGGTCAGGGCAGGACCCTCCCGCATCCTGACTGCCCGTAGACATAGTACCCAGCATCCTAATGTTATTCGCCCTAGGAGGTTTTGTGCATAGCATGTGGAAGTGACAGGATTCTCCTCAAGTGTATCTGAAAATACAGACATTGCAAACGTCCTTGTTCAATGAGAGTGTAGCTCGGTCCTAGCTCCCATCAAAGTGTCTAGCAGACATCTGCCTGCAAAGCATACACACTTCCGAGAGTTGAGCTGATGGACTGTCCCTCCCACATCCTGCCTGCAGGTACACCGCGCTCCTAACAGGCCTAGCCCTGATGGTTGCCTGAAGTGTTGTGAGAGCTAAGTGGAAAGTCCCGGCCAACAAGACTAGTGCATCCGAGCTCAATCCAGCGATTTCCTAGTTTTTCCCTTGCGAACCAGGTGCTACATCCTAAGTGCCATACGAGAGAAGCTAGCTGAACGCCTTGTCCAAAAGCAACTTACTTCGGAGAGTTGAGCTCACCCTCAGTCCCTCGCAGTTGCACACTGCCTGTAGAAAGAGTTTCCAACATCTGCATCAGAGCCGTTTGTCAGAGGCTTGTGAGATGCAAGTGGAATAAGCAGACCTGGATGGTGTCTCCAGCTGCAGTGGAGTGGTATTCTGGGTACCTCCTGGCTTAGAACACTGTTACGTTCTCAGTGCCCGAGGAACGCAGCTAGTTGAAAGCTGGCTTGTAGGCGTGCTTCCTTGTGCGAACTGACGTCAGGGCAGGATCCTCCCGGATCCTGACTGCCCGTAGTCGTAGGTCTCAGCATCCTTATGTTAGGTGCCGAAGAG
Organism: Vulpes vulpes; assembly: GCF_048418805.1. Lineage (NCBI taxonomy): Eukaryota > Metazoa > Chordata > Mammalia > Carnivora > Canidae > Vulpes > Vulpes vulpes. Next base: position 46,339,075 of record NC_132787.1, on the reverse strand, counting down.
GTTCTGTGAAAACCTTGTGGAAGTGCCAGGATTCTCCTCAAGTGTATCTGAAAATGCAGACATTGCAAACGTCCTTGTTCAATGAGAGTGTAGCTCGGTCCTAGCTCCCATCAAAGTGTCTAGCAGACATCTGCCTGCAAAGCATACACACTTCCGAGAGTTGAGCTTATGGACTGTCCCTCCCACATCCTGCCTGCAGGTACACCGCGCTCCTAACAGGCCTAGCCCTGATGGTTGCCTGAAGTGTTGTGAGAGCTAAGTGGAAAGTCCCGGCCAACAAGACTAGTGCATCCGAGCTCAATCCAGCGATTTCCTAGTTTTTCCCGTGCGAACCAGGTGCTACATCCTAAGTGCCATACGAGAGAAGCTAGCTGAACGCCTTGTCCAAAAGCAACTTACTTCGGAGAGTTGAGCTCACCCTCAGTCCCTCGCAGTTGCACACTGCCTGTAGAAAGAGTTTCCAACATCTGCATCAGAGCCGTTTGTCAGAGGCTTGTGAGATGCAAGTGGAATAAGCAGACCTGGATGGTGTCTCCAGCTGCAGTGGAGTGGTATTCTGGGTACCTCCTGTCTTAGAACACTGTTACGTTCTCAGTGCCCGAGGAACGCAGCTAGTTGAAAGCTGGCTTGTAGGCGTGCTTCCTTGTGCGAACTGACGTCAGGGCAGGATCCTCCCGCATCCTGACTGCCCGTAGACGTAGGTCCCAGCATCCTTATGTTAGGTGCCGAAGAGGTTCAGTGAAAACCTTGTGGAAGTGCCAGGATTCTCCTCAAGTGTATCTGAAAATGCAGACATTGCAAACGTCCTTGTTCAATGAGAGTGTAGCTCGGTCCTAGCTCCCATCAAAGTGTCTAGCAGACATCTGCCTGCAAAGCATACACACTTCCGAGAGTTGAGCTTATGGACTGTCCCTCCCACATCCTGCCTGCAGGTACACCGCGCTCCTAACAGGCCTAGCCCTGATGGTTGCGTGAAGTGTTGTGAGAGCTAAGTGGAAAGTCCTGGCCAACAAGACTAGTGCATCCGAGCTCAATCCAGCGATTTCCTAGTTTTTCCCGTGCGAACCAGGTGCTACATCCTAAGTGCCATACGAGAGAAGCTAGCTGAACGCCTTGTCCAAAAGCAACTTACTTCGGAGAGTTGAGCTCACCCTCAGTCCCTCACAGTTGCACACTGCCTGCAGAAAGAGTTTCCAACATCTGCACCACAGCCGTTTGTCATAGGCTTGTGAGACGAAAGTGGAATAAGCAGACTTGGAAGGTGTCTCCAGCTGCAGTGGAGTGGTATTCTGGGTACCTCCTGGCTTAGAGTACTGCTACGTTCTCAGTGCCCTAAGAACGCAGCTGGTTGAAAGCTGGCTTGTAGGCGTGCTTCCTTCTACGAGCTGAGGTCAGGGCAGGACCCTCCCGCATCCTGACTGCCCGTAGACATAGTATCCAGCATCCTAATGTTATTCGCCCTAGGAGGTTTTGTGCATAGCATGTGGAAGTGACAGGATTCTCCTCAAGTGTATCTGAAAATACAGACATTGCAAACGTCCTTGTTCAATGAGAGTGTAGCTCGGTCCTAGCTCCCATCAAAGTGTCTAGCAGACATCTGCCTGCAAAGCATACACACTTCCGAGAGTTGAGCTTATGGACTGTCCCTCCCACATCCTGCCTGCAGGTACACCGCGCTCCTAACAGGCCTAGCCCTGATGGTTGCCTGAAGTGTTGTGAGAGCTAAGTGGAAAGTCCCGGCCAACAAGACTAGTGCATCCGAGCTCAATCCAGCGATTTCCTAGTTTTTCCCGTGCGAACCAGGTGCTACATCCTAAGTGCCATACGAGAGAAGCTAGCTGAACGCCTTGTCCAAAGCAACTTACTTCGGAGAGTTGAGCTCACCCTCAGTCCCTCACAGTTGCCCACTGCCTGCAGAAAGAGTTTCCAACATCTGCACCACAGCCGTTTGTCAGAGGCTTGTGAGACGCAAGTGGAATAAGCAGACCTGGATGGTGTCTCCAGCTGCAGTGGAGTGGTATTCTGGGTACCTCCTGGCTTAGAGTACCGCTACGTTCTCACTGCCCTAAGAACGCAGCTGGTTGAAAGCTGGCTTGTAGGCGTGCTTCCTTGTGCGAACTGACGTCAGGGCAGGATCCTCCCGCATCCTGACTGCCCGTAGACGTAGGTCCCAGCATCCTTATGTTAGGTGCCGAAGAGGTTCTGTGAAAACCTTGTGGAAGTGCCAGGATTCTCCTCAAGTGTATCTGATCTCAATACAGACAATGCAAACGTCCTTGTTCAATGAGAGTGTAGCTCGGTCCTAGCTCCCATCAAAGTGTCTAGCAGACATCTGCCTGCAAAGCATACACACTTCCGAGAGTTGAGCTTATGGACTGTCCCTCCCACATCCTGCCTGCAGGTACACCGCGCTCCTAACAGGCCTAGCCCTGATGGTTGCCTGAAGTGTTGTGAGAGCTAAGTGGAAAGTCCCGGCCAACAAGACTAGTGCATCCGAGCTCAATCCAGCGATTTCCTAGTTTTTCCCGTGCCAACCAGGTGCTACATCCTAAGTGCCATACGAGAGAAGCTAGCTGAACGCCTTGTCCAAAAGCAACTTACTTCGGAGAGTTGAGCTCACCCTCAGTCCCTCACAGTTGCACACTGCCTGCAGAAAGAGTTTCCAACATCTGCACCACAGCCGTTTGTCACAGGCTTGTGAGACGCAAGTGGAATAAGCAGACCTGGATGGTGTCTCCAGCTGCAGTGGAGTGGTATTCTGGGTACCTCCTGGCTTAGAGTACTGCTACGTTCTCAGTGCCCTAAGAACGCAGCTGGTTGAAAGCTGGCTTGTAGGCATGCTTCCTTCTACGAGCTGAGGTCAGGGCAGGACCCTCCCGCATCCTGACTGCCCGTAGACATAGTACCCAGCATCCTAATGTTATTCGCTCTAGGAGGTTTTGTGCATAGCATGTGGAAGTGACAGGATTCTCCTCAAGTGTATCTGAAAATACAGACATTGCAAACCTCCTTGTTCAATGAGAGTGCAGCTAGGTCCTAGCTCCCATCAAAGTGTCTAGCAGACATCTGCCTGCAAAGCATACACACTTCCGAGAGTTGAGCTTATGGACTATCCCTCCCACATCCTGCCTTCAAGTACATGGCACTCCAAACAGGCCTATTCCCGATGCGTCTCTGAAGTGTTGTGAGAGCTAAGTGGAAAGTCCCGGCCCACAAGACTAGTGCATCCAAGCTGAATCCAGCGATTTCCTAGTTTTTCCCGTGCGAACCAGGTGCTACAACCTAAGTGCCATACGAGAGAAGCTAGCTGAACGCCTTGTCCAAAGCAACTTACTTCGGAGAGTTGAGCTCACCCTCAGTCCCTCACAGTTGCCCACTGCCTGCAGAAAGAGTTTCCAACATCTGCACCACAGCCGTTTGTCAGAGGCTTGTGAGACGCAAGTGGAATAAGCAGACCTGGATGGTGTCTCCAGCTGCAGTGGGGTGGTATTCTGGGTACCTCCTGGCTTAGAGTACTTCTACGTTCTCAGTGCCCTAAGAACGCAGCTGGTTGAAATCTAGCTTGTAGGCATGCTTCCTTCTACGAGCTGAGGTCAGGGCAGGACCCTCCCGCATCCTGACTGCCCGTAGACATAGTACCCAGCATCCTAATGTTATTCGCCCTAGGAGGTTTTGTGCATAGCATGTGGAAGTGACAGTATTCTCCTCAAGTGTATCTGAAAATACAGACATTGCAAACGTCCTTGTTCAATGAGAGTGTAGCTCGGTCCTAGCTCCCATCAAAGTGTCTAGCAGACATCTGCCTGCAAAGCATACACACTTCCGAGAGTTGAGCTGATGGACTGTCCCTCCCACATCCTGCCTGCAGGTACACCGCGCTCCTAACAGGCCTAGCCCTGATGGTTGCCTGAAGTGTTGTGAGAGCTAAGTGGAAAGTCCCGGCCAACAAGACTAGTGCATCCGAGCTCAATCCAGCGATTTCCTAGTTTTTCCCTTGCGAACCAGGTGCTACATCCTAAGTGCCATACGAGAGAAGCTAGCTGAACGCCTTGTCCAAAAGCAACTTACTTCGGAGAGTTGAGCTCACCCTCAGTCCCTCGCAGTTGCACACTGCCTGTAGAAAGAGTTTCCAACATCTGCATCAGAGCCGTTTGTCAGAGGCTTGTGAGATGCAAGTGGAATAAGCAGACCTGGATGGTGTCTCCAGCTGCAGTGGAGTGGTATTCTGGGTACCTCCTGGCTTAGAACACTGTTACGTTCTCAGTGCCCGAGGAACGCAGCTAGTTGAAAGCTGGCTTGTAGGCGTGCTTCCTTGTGCGAACTGACGTCAGGGCAGGATCCTCCCGGATCCTGACTGCCCGTAGTCGTAGGTCTCAGCATCCTTATGTTAGGTGCCGAAGAGGTTCTGTGAAAACCTTGTGGAAGTGCCAGGATTCTCCTCAAGTGTATCTGAAAATGCAGACATTGCAAACGTCCTTGTTCAATGAGAGTGTAGCTCGGTCCTAGCTCCCATCAAAGTGTCTAGCAGACATCTGCCTGCAAAGCATACACACTTCCGAGAGTTGAGCTTATGGACTGTCCCTCCCACATCCTGCCTGCAGGTACACCGCGCTCCTAACAGGCCTAGCCCTGATGGTTGCGTGAAGTGTTGTGAGAGCTAAGTGGAAAGTCCTGGCCAACAAGACTAGTGCATCCGAGCTCAATCCAGCGATTTCCTAGTTTTTCCCGTGCGAACCAGGTGCTACATCCTAAGTGCCATACGAGAGAAGCTAGCTGAACGCCTTGTCCAAAAGCAACTTACTTCGGAGAGTTGAGCTCACCCTCAGTCCCTCACAGTTGCACACTGCCTGCAGAAAGAGTTTCCAACATCTGCACCACAGCCGTTTGTCATAGGCTTGTGAGACGAAAGTGGAATAAGCAGACTTGGAAGGTGTCTCCAGCTGCAGTGGAGTGGTATTCTGGGTACCTCCTGGCTTAGAGTACTGCTACGTTCTCAGTGCCCTAAGAACGCAGCTGGTTGAAAGCTGGCTTGTAGGCGTGCTTCCTTCTACGAGCTGAGGTCAGGGCAGGACCCTCCCGCATCCTGACTGCCCGTAGACATAGTATCCAGCATCCTAATGTTATTCGCCCTAGGAGGTTTTGTGCATAGCATGTGGAAGTGACAGGATTCTCCTCAAGTGTATCTGAAAATACAGACATTGCAAACGTCCTTGTTCAATGAGAGTGTAGCTCGGTCCTAGCTCCCATCAAAGTGTCTAGCAGACATCTGCCTGCAAATCATACACACTTCCGAGAGTTGAGCTTATGGACTGTCCCTCCCACATCCTGCCTGCAGGTACACCGCGCTCCTAACAGGCCTAGCCCTGATGGTTGCCTGAAGTGTTGTGAGAGCTAAGTGGAAAGTCCCGGCCAACAAGACTAGTGCATCCGAGCTCAATCCAGCGATTTCCTAGTTTTTCCCGTGCGAACCAGGTGCTACATCCTAAGTGCCATACGAGAGAAACTAGCTGAACGCCTTGTCCAAAAGCAACTTACTTCGGAGAGTTGAGCTCACCCTCAGTCCCTCACAGTTGCACACTGCCTGCAGAAAGAGTTTCCAACATCTGCACCACAGCCGTTTGTCAGAGGCTTGTGAGACGCAAGTGGAATAAGCAGACCTGGATGGTGTCTCCAGCTGCAGTGGAGTGGTATTCTGGGTACCTCCTGGCTTAGAGTACCGCTACGTTCTCAGTGCCCTAAGAACGCAGCTGGTTGAAAGCTGGCTTGTAGGCATGCTTCCTTCTACGAGCTGAGGTCAGGGCAGGACCCTCCCGCATCCTGACTGCCCGTAGACATAGTACCCAGCATCCTAATGTTATTCGCCCTAGGAGGTTTTGTGCATAGCATGTGGAAGTGACAGGATTCTCAAGTGTATCTGAAAATACAGACATTGCAAACGTCCTTGTTCAATGAGAGTGTAGCTAGGTCCTAGCTCCCATCAAAGTGTCTAGCAGACATCTGCCTGCAAAGCATACACACTTCCGAGAGTTGAGCTTATGGACTATCCCTCCCACATCCTGCCTTCAAGTACATGGCACTCCAAACAGGCCTATTCCCGATGCGTCTCTGAAGTGTTGTGAGAGCTAAGTGGAAAGTACCGGCCCACAAGACTAGTGCATCCAAGCTGAATCCAGCGATTTCCTAGTTTTTCCCGTGCGAACCAGGTGCTACATCCTAAGTGCCATACGAGAGAAGCTAGCTGAACGCCTTGTCCAAAAGCAACTTACTTCGGAGACTTGAGCTCACCCTCAGTCCCTCACAGTTGCACACTGCCTGCAGAAAGAGTTTCCAACATCTGCACCACAGCCGTTTGTCAGAGGCTTGTGAGACGCAAGTGGAATAAGCAGACTTGGTTGCTGTCTCCAGCTGCAGTGGAGTGGTATTCTGGGTACCTCCTGGCTTAGAACACTGTTACGTTCTCAGTGCCCGAGGAACGCAGCTAGTTGAAAGCTGGCTTGTAGGCGTGCTTCCTTGTGCGAACTGACGTCAGGGCAGGATCCTCCCGCATCCTGACTGCCCGTAGACGTAGGTCCCAGCATCCTTATGTTAGGTGCCGAAGAGGTTCTGTGAAAACCTTGTGGAAGTGCCAGGATTCTCCTCAAGTGTATCTGATCTCAATACAGACACTGCAAACGTCCTTGTTCAATGAGAGTGTAGCTCGGTCCTAGCTCCCATCAAAGTGTCTAGCAGACATCTGCTTGCAAAGCATACACACTTCCGAGAGTTGAGCTATGGACTGTCCCTCCCACATCCTGCCTGCAGGTACACCGCGTTCCTAACAGGCCTAGCCCTGATGGTTGCGTGAAGTGTTGTGAGAGCTAAGTGGAAAGTCCTGGCCAACAAGACTAGTGCATCCGAGCTCAATCCAGCGATTTCCTAGTTTTTCCCGTGCGAACCAGGTGCTACATCCTAAGTGCCATACGAGAGAAGCTAGCTGAACGCCTTGTCCAAAAGCAACTTACTTCGGAGAGTTGAGCTCACCCTCAGTCCCTCACAGTTGCACACTGCCTGCAGAAAGAGTTTCCAACATCTGCACCACAGCCGTTTGTCATAGGCTTGTGAGACGAAAGTGGAATAAGCAGACTTGGAAGGTGTCTCCAGCTGCAGTGGAGTGGTATTCTGGGTACCTCCTGGCTTAGAGTACTGCTACGTTCTCAGTGCCCTAAGAACGCAGCTGGTTGAAAGCTGGCTTGTAGGCGTGCTTCCTTCTACGAGCTGAGGTCAGGGCAGGACCCTCCCGCATCCTGACTGCCCGTAGACATAGTATCCAGCATCCTAATGTTATTCGCCCTAGGAGGTTTTGTGCATAGCATGTGGAAGTGACAGGATTCTCCTCAAGTGTATCTGAAAATACAGACATTGCAAACGTCCTTGTTCAATGAGAGTGTAGCTCGGTCCTAGCTCCCATCAAAGTGTCTAGCAGACATCTGCCTGCAAATCATACACACTTCCGAGAGTTGAGCTTATGGACTGTCCCTCCCACATCCTGCCTGCAGGTACACCGCGCTCCTAACAGGCCTAGCCCTGATGGTTGCCTGAAGTGTTGTGAGAGCTAAGTGGAAAGTCCCGGCCAACAAGACTAGTGCATCCGAGCTCAATCCAGCGATTTCCTAGTTTTTCCCGTGCGAACCAGGTGCTACATCCTAAGTGCCATACGAGAGAAACTAGCTGAACGCCTTGTCCAAAAGCAACTTACTTCGGAGAGTTGAGCTCACCCTCAGTCCCTCACAGTTGCACACTGCCTGCAGAAAGAGTTTCCAACATCTGCACCACAGCCGTTTGTCAGAGGCTTGTGAGACGCAAGTGGAATAAGCAGACCTGGATGGTGTCTCCAGCTGCAGTGGAGTGGTATTCTGGGTACCTCCTGGCTTAGAGTACCGCTACGTTCTCAGTGCCCTAAGAACGCAGCTGGTTGAAAGCTGGCTTGTAGGCATGCTTCCTTCTACGAGCTGAGGTCAGGGCAGGACCCTCCCGCATCCTGACTGCCCGTAGACATAGTACCCAGCATCCTAATGTTATTCGCCCTAGGAGGTTTTGTGCATAGCATGTGGAAGTGACAGGATTCTCAAGTGTATCTGAAAATACAGACATTGCAAACGTCCTTGTTCAATGAGAGTGTAGCTAGGTCCTAGCTCCCATCAAAGTGTCTAGCAGACATCTGCCTGCAAAGCATACACACTTCCGAGAGTTGAGCTTATGGACTATCCCTCCCACATCCTGCCTTCAAGTACATGGCACTCCAAACAGGCCTATTCCCGATGCGTCTCTGAAGTGTTGTGAGAGCTAAGTGGAAAGTACCGGCCCACAAGACTAGTGCATCCAAGCTGAATCCAGCGATTTCCTAGTTTTTCCCGTGCGAACCAGGTGCTACATCCTAAGTGCCATACGAGAGAAGCTAGCTGAACGCCTTGTCCAAAAGCAACTTACTTCGGAGACTTGAGCTCACCCTCAGTCCCTCACAGTTGCACACTGCCTGCAGAAAGAGTTTCCAACATCTGCACCACAGCCGTTTGTCAGAGGCTTGTGAGACGCAAGTGGAATAAGCAGACTTGGTTGCTGTCTCCAGCTGCAGTGGAGTGGTATTCTGGGTACCTCCTGGCTTAGAACACTGTTACGTTCTCAGTGCCCGAGGAACGCAGCTAGTTGAAAGCTGGCTTGTAGGCGTGCTTCCTTGTGCGAACTGACGTCAGGGCAGGATCCTCCCGCATCCTGACTGCCCGTAGACGTAGGTCCCAGCATCCTTATGTTAGGTGCCGAAGAGGTTCTGTGAAAACCTTGTGGAAGTGCCAGGATTCTCCTCAAGTGTATCTGATCTCAATACAGACACTGCAAACGTCCTTGTTCAATGAGAGTGTAGCTCGGTCCTAGCTCCCATCAAAGTGTCTAGCAGACATCTGCTTGCAAAGCATACACACTTCCGAGAGTTGAGCTATGGACTGTCCCTCCCACATCCTGCCTGCAGGTACACCGCGTTCCTAACAGGCCTAGCCCTGATGGTTGCCTGAAGTGTTGTGAGAGCTAAGTGGAACGTCCCGGCCAACAAGACTAGTGCATCCGAGCTCAATCCAGCGATTTCCTAGTTTTTCCCGTGCCAACCAGGTGCTACATCCTAAGTGCCATACGAGAGAAGCTAGCTGAACGCCTTGTCCAAAAGCAACATACTTCGGAGAGTTGAGCTCACCCTCAGTCCCTCACAGTTGCACACTGCCTGCAGAAAGAGTTTCCAACATCTGCACCACAGCCGTTTGTCAGAGGCTTGTGAGACGCAAGTGGAATAAGCAGACCTGGATGGTGTCTCCAGCTGCAGTGGAGTGGTATTCTGGGTACCTCCTGGCTTAGAGTACTGCTACGTTCTCAGTGCCCTAAGAACGCAGCTGGTTGAAAGCTGGCTTGTAGGCATGCTTCCTTCTACGAGCTGAGGTCAGGGCAGGACCCTCCCGCATCCTGACTGCCCGTAGACATAGTACCCAGCATCCTAATGTTATTCGCCCTAGGAGGTTTTGTGCATAGCATGTGGAAGTGACAGGATTCTCCTCAAGTGTATCTGAAAATACAGACATTGCAAACCTCCTTGTTCAATGAGAGTGCAGCTAGGTCCTAGCTCCCATCAAAGTGTCTAGCAGACATCTGCCTGCAAAGCATACACACTTCCGAGAGTTGAGCTTATGGACTATCCCTCCCACATCCTGCCTTCAAGTACATGGCACTCCAAACAGGCCTATTCCCGATGCGTCTCTGAAGTGTTGTGAGAGCTAAGTGGAAAGTCCCGGCCCACAAGACTTGTGCATCCAAGCTGAATCCAGCGATTTCCTAGTTTTTCCCGTGCGAACCAGGTGCTACATCCTAAGTGCCATACGAGAGAAGCTAGCTGAACGCCTTGTCCAAAGCAACTTACTTCGGAGAGTTGAGCTCACCCTCAGTCCCTCACAGTTGCCCACTGCCTGCAGAAAGAGTTTCCAACATCTGCACCACAGCCGTTTGTCAGAGGCTTGTGAGACGCAAGTGGAATAAGCAGACCTGGATGGTGTCTCCAGCTGCAGTGGAGTGGTATTCTGGGTACCTCCTGGCTTAGAGTACTGCTACGTTCTCAGTGCCCTAAGAACGCAGCTGGTTGAAAGCTAGCTTGTAGGCATGCTTCCTTCTACGAGCTGAGGTCAGGGCAGGACCCTCCCGCATCCTGACTGCCCGTAGACATAGTACCCAGCATCCTAATGTTATTCGCCCTAGGAGGTTTTGTGCATAGCATGTGGAAGTGACAGGATTCTCCTCAAGTGTATCTGAAAATACAGACATTGCAAACGTCCTTGTTCAATGAGAGTGTAGCTCGGTCCTAGCTCCCATCAAAGTGTCTAGCAGACATCTGCCTGCAAAGCATACACACTTCCGAGAGTTGAGCTGATGGACTGTCCCTCCCATATCCTGCCTGCAGGTACACCGCGCTCCTAACAGGCCTAGCCCTGATGGTTGCCTGAAGTGTTGTGAGAGCTAAGTGGAAAGTCCCGGCCAACAAGACTAGTGCATCCGAGCTCAATCCAGCGATTTCCTAGTTTTTCCCTTGCGAACCAGGTGCTACATCCTAAGTGCCATACGAGAGAAGCTAGCTGAACGCCTTGTCCAAAAGCAACTTACTTCGGAGAGTTGAGCTCACCCTCAGTCCCTCGCAGTTGCACACTGCCTGTAGAAAGAGTTTCCAACATCTGCATCAGAGCCGTATGTCAGAGGCTTGTGAGATGCAAGTGGAATAAGCAGACCTGGATGGTGTCTTCAGCTGCAGTGGAGTGGTATTCTGGATACCTCCTGGCTTAGAACACTGTTACGTTCTCAGTGCCCGAGGAACGCAGCTAGTTGAAAGCTGGCTTGTAGGCGTGCTTCCTTGTGCGAACTGACGTCAGGGCAGGATCCTCCCGGATCCTGACTGCCCGTAGTCGTAGGTCTCAGCATCCTTATGTTAGGTGCCGAAGAGGTTCTGTGAAAACCTTGTGGAAGTGCCAGGATTCTCCTCAAGTGTATCTGATCTCAATACAGAAAATGCAAACGTCCTTGTTCAATGAGAGTGTAGCTCGGTCCTAGCTCCCATCAAAGTGTCTAGCAGACATCTGCCTGCAAAGCATACACACTTCCGAGAGTTGAGCTTATGGACTGTCCCTCCCACATCCTGCCTGCAGGTACACCGCGCTCCTAACAGGCCTAGCCCTGATGGTTGCCTGAAGTGTTGTGAGAGCTAAGTGGAAAGTCCCGGCCAACAAGACTAGTGCATCCGAGCTCAATCCAGCGATTTCCTAGTTTTTCCCGTGCGAACCAGGTGCTACATCCTAAGTGCCATACGAGAGAAGCTAGCTGAACGCCTTGTCCAAAAGCAACTTACTTCGGAGAGTTGAGCTCACCCTCAGTCCCTCGCAGTTGCACACTGCCTGTAGAAAGAGTTTCCAACATCTGCATCAGAGCCGTTTGTCAGAGGCTTGTGAGATGCAAGTGGAATAAGCAGACCTGGATGGTGTCTCCAGCTGCAGTGGAGTGGTATTCTGGGTACCTCCTGTCTTAGAACACTGTTACGTTCTCAGTGCCCGAGGAACGCAGCTAGTTGAAAGCTGGCTTGTAGGCGTGCTTCCTTGTGCGAACTGACGTCAGGGCAGGATCCTCCCGCATCCTGACTGCCCGTAGACGTAGGTCCCAGCATCCTTATGTTAGGTGCCGAAGAGGTTCAGTGAAAACCTTGTGGAAGTGCCAGGATTCTCCTCAAGTGTATCTGAAAATGCAGACATTGCAAACGTCCTTGTTCAATGAGAGTGTAGCTCGGTCCTAGCTCCCATCAAAGTGTCTAGCAGACATCTGCCTGCAAAGCATACACACTTCCGAGAGTTGAGCTTATGGACTGTCCCTCCCACATCCTGCCTGCAGGTACACCGCGCTCCTAACAGGCCTAGCCCTGATGGTTGCGTGAAGTGTTCTGAGAGCTAAGTGGAAAGTCCTGGCCAACAAGACTAGTGCATCCGAGCTCAATCCAGCGATTTCCTAGTTTTTCCCGTGCGAACCAGGTGCTACATCCTAAGTGCCATACGAGAGAAGCTAGCTGAACGCCTTGTCCAAAAGCAACTTACTTCGGAGAGTTGAGCTCACCCTCAGTCCCTCACAGTTGCACACTGCCTGCAGAAAGAGTTTCCAACATCTGCACCACAGCCGTTTGTCATAGGCTTGTGAGACGAAAGTGGAATAAGCAGACTTGGAAGGTGTCTCCAGCTGCAGTGGAGTGGTATTCTGGGTACCTCCTGGCTTAGAGTACTGCTACGTTCTCAGTGCCCTAAGAACGCAGCTGGTTGAAAGCTGGCTTGTAGGCGTGCTTCCTTCTACGAGCTGAGGTCAGGGCAGGACCCTCCCGCATCCTGACTGCCCGTAGACATAGTATCCAGCATCCTAATGTTATTCGCCCTAGGAGGTTTTGTGCATAGCATGTGGAAGTGACAGGATTCTCCTCAAGTGTATCTGAAAATACAGACATTGCAAACGTCCTTGTTCAATGAGAGTGTAGCTCGGTCCTAGCTCCCATCAAAGTGTCTAGCAGACATCTGCCTGCAAAGCATACACACTTCCGAGAGTTGAGCTTATGGACTGTCCCTCCCACATCCTGCCTGCAGGTACACCGCGCTCCTAACAGGCCTAGCCCTGATGGTTGCCTGAAGTGTTGTGAGAGCTAAGTGGAAAGTCCCGGCCAACAAGACTAGTGCATCCGAGCTCAATCCAGCGATTTCCTAGTTTTTCCCGTGCGAACCAGGTGCTACATCCTAAGTGCCATACGAGAGAAACTAGCTGAACGCCTTGTCCAAAAGCAACTTACTTCGGAGAGTTGAGCTCACCCTCAGTCCCTCACAGTTGCACACTGCCTGCAGAAAGAGTTTCCAACATCTGCACCACAGCCGTTTGTCAGAGGCTTGTGAGACGCAAGTGGAATAAGCAGACCTGGATGGTGTCTCCAGCTGCAGTGGAGTGGTATTCTGGGTACCTCCTGGCTTAGAGTACCGCTACGTTCTCACTGCACTAAGAACGCAGCTGGTTGAACGCTGGCTTGTAGGCATGCTTCCTTCTACGAGCTGAGGTCAGGGCAGGACCCTCCCGCATCCTGACTGCCCGTAGACATAGTACCCAGCATCCTAATGTTATTCGCCCTAGGAGGTTTTGTGCATAGCATGTGGAAGTGACAGGATTCTCAAGTGTATCTGAAAATACAGACATTGCAAACGTCCTTGTTCAATGAGAGTGTAGCTAGGTCCTAGCTCCCATCAAAGTGTCTAGCAGACATCTGCCTGCAAAGCATACACACTTCCGAGAGTTGAGCTTATGGACTATCCCTCCCACATCCTGCCTTCAAGTACATGGCACTCCAAACAGGCCTATTCCCGATGCGTCTCTGAAGTGTTGTGAGAGCTAAGTGGAAAGTACCGGCCCACAAGACTAGTGCATCCAAGCTGAATCCAGCGATTTCCTAGTTTTTCCCGTGCGAACCAGGTGCTACATCCTAAGTGCCATACGAGAGAAGCTAGCTGAACGCCTTGTCCAAAGCAACTTACTTCGGAGAGTTGAGCTCACCCTCAGTCCCTCACAGTTGCCCACTGCCTGCAGAAAGAGTTTCCAACATCTGCACCACAGCCGTTTGTCAGAGGCTTGTGAGACGCAAGTGGAATAAGCAGACCTGGATGGTGTCTCCAGCTGCAGTGGAGTGGTATTCTGGGTACCTCCTGGCTTAGAGTACTGCTACGTTCTCAGTGCCCTAAGAACGCAGCTGGTTGAAAGCTAGCTTGTAGGCATGCTTCCTTCTACGAGCTGAGGTCAGGGCAGGACCCTCCCGCATCCTGACTGCCCGTAGACATAGTACCCAGCATCCTAATGTTATTCGCCCTAGGAGGTTTTGTGCATAGCATGTGGAAGTGACAGGATTCTCCTCAAGTGTATCTGAAAATACAGACATTGCAAACGTCCTTGTTCAATGAGAGTGTAGCTCGGTCCTAGCTCCCATCAAAGTGTCTAGCAGACATCTGCCTGCAAAGCATACACACTTCCGAGAGTTGAGCTTATGGACTGTCCCTCCCACATTCTGCCTGCAGGTACACCGCGCTCCTAACAGGCCTAGCCCTGATGGTTGCCTGAAGTGTTGTGAGAGCTAAGTGGAAAGTCCCGGCCAACAAGACTAGTGCATCCGAGCTCAATCTAGCGATTTCCTAGTTTTTCCCGTGCGAACCAGGTGCTACATCCTAAGTGCCATACGAGAGAAGCTAGCTGAACGCCTTGTCCAAAAGCAACTTACTTCGGAGAGTTGAGCTCACCCTCAGTCCCTCGCAGTTGCACACTGCCTGTAGAAAGAGTTTCCAACATCTGCATCAGAGCCGTTTGTCAGAGGCTTGTGAGATGCAAGTGGAATAAGCAGACCTGGATGGTGTCTCCAGCTGCAGTGGAGTGGTATTCTGGGTACCTCCTGGCTTAGAACACTGTTACGTTCTCAGTGCCCGAGGAACGCAGCTAGTTGAAAGCTGGCTTGTAGGCGTGCTTCCTTGTGCGAACTGACGTCAGGGCAGGATCCTCCCGCATCGTGACTGCCCGTAGACGTAGGTCCCAGCAATCTTATGTTAGGTGCCGAAGAGGTTCTGTGAAAACCTTGTGGAAGTGCCAGGATTCTCCTCAAGTGTATCTGATCTCAATACAGACATTGCAAACGTCCTTTTTCAATGAGAGTGTAGCTCGGTCCTAGCTCCCATCAAAATGTCTAGCAGACATCTGCCTGCAAAGCATACACACTTCCGAGAGTTGAGCTTATGGACTGTCCCTCCCACATCCTGCCTGCAGGTACACCGCGCTCCTAACAGGCCTAGCCCTGATGGTTGCCTGAAGTGTTGTGAGAGCTAAGTGGAAAGTCCCGGCCAACAAGACTAGTGCATCCGAGCTCAATCCAGCGATTTCCTAGTTTTTCCCGTGCGAACCAGGTGCTACATCCTAAGTGCCATACGAGAGAAGCTAGCCGAACGCCTTGTCCAAAGCAACTTACTTCGGAGAGTTGAGCTCACCCTCAGTCCCTCACAGTTGCACACTGCCTGCAGAAAGAGTTTCCAACATCTGCACCACAGCCGTTTGTCAGAGGCTTGTGAGACGCAAGTGGAATAAGCAGACCTGGATGGTGTCTCCAGCTGCAGTGGAGTGGTATTCTGGGTACCTCCTGGCTTAGAGTACCGCTACGTTCTCACTGCCCTAAGAACGCAGCTGGTTGAAAGCTGGCTTGTAGGCGTGCTTCCTTGTGCGAACTGACGTCAGGGCAGGATCCTCCCGCATCCTGACTGCCCGTAGACGTAGGTCCCAGCATCCTTATGTTAGGTGCCGAAGAGGTTCTGTGAAAACCTTGTGGAAGTGCCAGGATTCTCCTCAAGTGTATCTGATCTCAATACAGACAATGCAAACGTCCTTGTTCAATGAGAGTGTAGCTCGGTCCTAGCTCCCATCAAAGTGTCTAGCAGACATCTGCCTGCAAAGCATACACACTTCCGAGAGTTGAGCTTATGGACTGTCCCTCCCACATCCTGCCTGCAGGTACACCGCGCTCCTAACAGGCCTAGCCCTGATGGTTGCCTGAAGTGTTGTGAGAGCTAAGTGGAAAGTCCCGGCCAACAAGACTAGTGCATCCGAGCTCAATCCAGCGATTTCCTAGTTTTTCCCGTGCCAACCAGGTGCTACATCCTAAGTGCCATACGAGAGAAGCTAGCTGAACGCCTTGTCCAAAAGCAACTTACTTCGGAGAGTTGAGCTCACCCTCAGTCCCTCGCAGTTGCACACTGCCTGTAGAAAGAGTTTCCAACATCTGCATCAGAGCCGTTTGTCAGAGGCTTGTGAGATGCAAGTGGAATAAGCAGACCTGGATGGTGTCTCCAGCTGCAGTGGAGTGGTATTCTGGGTACCTCCTGGCTTAGAACACTGTTACGTTCTCAGTGCCCGAGGAACGCAGCTAGTTGAAAGCTGGCTTGTAGGCGTGCTTCCTTGTGCGAACTGACGTCAGGGCGGGATCCTCCCGCATCCTGACTGCCCGTAGACGTAGGTCCAAGCATCCTTATGTTAGGTGTCGAAGAGGTTCTGTGAAAACCTTGTGGAAGTGCCAGGATTCTCCTCAAGTGTATCTGATCTCAATACAGACAATGCAAACGTCCTTGTTCAATGAGAGTGTAGCTCGGTCCTAGCTCCCATCAAAGTGTCTAGCAGACATCTGCCTGCAAAGCATACACACTTCCGAGAGTTGAGCTTATGGACTGTCCCTCCCACATCCTGCCTGCAGGTACACCGCGCTCCTAACAGGCCTAGCCCTGATGGTTGCCTGAAGTGTTGTGAGAGCTAAGTGGAAAGTCCCGGCCAACAAGACTAGTGCATCCGAGCTCAATCCAGCGATTTCCTAGTTTTTCCCGTGCGATCCAGGTGCTACATCCTAAGTGCCATACGAGAGAAGCTAGCTGAACGCCTTGTCCAAAAGCAACTTACTTCGGAGAGTTGAGCTCACCCTCAGTCCCTCGCAGTTGCACACTGCCTGTAGAAAGAGTTTCCAACATCTGCATCCGAGCCGTTTGTCAGAGGCTTGTGAGATGCAAGTGGAATAAGCAGACCTGGATGGTGTCTTCAGCTGCAGTGGAGTGGTATTCTGGGTAACTCCTGGCTTAGAACACTGTTACGTTCTCAGTGCCCGAGGAACGCAGCTAGTTGAAAGCTGGCTTGTAGGCGTGCTTCCTTGTGCGAACTGACGTCAGGGCAGGATCCTCCCGGATCCTGACTGCCCGTAGTCGTAGGTCTCAGCATCCTTATGTTAGGTGCCGAAGAGGTTCTGTGAAAACCTTGTGGAAGTGCCAGGATTCTCCTCAAGTGTATCTGATCTCAATACAGACAATGCAAACGTCCTTGTTCAATGAGAGTGTAGCTCGGTCCTAGCTCCCATCAAAGTGTCTAGCAGACATCTGCCTGCAAAGCATACACACTTCCGAGAGTTGAGCTTATGGACTGTCCCTCCCACATCCTGCCTGCAGGTACACCGCGCTCCTAACAGGCCTAGCCCTGATGGTTGCCTGAAGTGTTGTGAGAGCTAAGTGGAAAGTCCCGGCCAACAAGGCTAGTGCATCCGAGCTCAATCCAGCGATTTCCTAGTTTTTCCCGTGCGAACCAGGTGCTACATCCTAAGTGCCATACGAGAGAAGCTAGCTGAACGCCTTGTCCAAAAGCAACTTACTTCGGAGAGTTGAGCTCACCCTCAGTCCCTCGCAGTTGCACACTGCCTGTAGAAAGAGTTTCCAACATCTGCATCAGAGCCGTTTGTCAGAGGCTTGTGAGACGCAAGTGGAATAAGCAGACCTGGATGGTGTCTCCAGCTGCAGTGGAGTGGTATTCTGGGTACCTCCTGGCTTAGAACAGTGTTACGTTCTCAGTGCCCGAGGAACGCAGCTAGTTGAAAGCTGGCTTGTAGGCGTGCTTCCATGTGCGAACTGACGCCAGGGCGGGATCCTCCCGCATCCTGACTGCCCGTAGACGTAGGTCCCAGCATCCTTATGTTAGGTGCCGAAGAGGTTCTGTGAAAGCCTTGTGGAAGTGCCAGGATTCTCCTCAAGTGTATCTGATCTCAATACAGACAATGCAAACGTCCTTGTTCAATGAGAGTGTAGCTCGGTCCTAGCTCCCATCAAAGTGTCTAGCAGACATCTGCCTGCAAAGCATACACACTTCCGAGAGTTGAGCTTATGGACTGTCCCTCCCACATCCTGCCTGCAGGTACACCGCGCTCCTAACAGGCCTAGCCCTGATGGTTGCCTGAAGTGTTGTGAGAGCTAAGTGGAAAGTCCCGGCCAACAAGACTAGTGCATCCGAGCTCAATCCAGCGATTTCCTAGTTTTTCCCGTGCGAACCAGGTGCTACATCCTAAGTGCCATACGAGAGAAACTAGCTGAACGCCTTGTCCAAAAGCAACTTACTTCGGAGAGTTGAGCTCACCCTCAGTCCCTCACAGTTGCACACTGCCTGCAGAAAGAGTTTCCAACATCTGCACCACAGCCGTTTGTCAGAGGCTTGTGAGACGCAAGTGGAATAAGCAGACCTGGATGGTGTCTCCAGCTGCAGTGGAGTGGTATTCTGGGTACCTCCTGGCTTAGAGTACTGCTACGTTCTCAGTGCCCTAAGAACGCAGCTGGTTGAAAGCTGGCTTGTAGGCATGCTTCCTTCTACGAGCTGAGGTCAGGGCAGGACCCTCCCGCATCCTGACTGCCCGTAGACATAGTACCCAGCATCCTAATGTTATTCGCCCTAGGAGGTTTTGTGCATAGCATGTGGAAGTGACAGGATTCTCCTCAAGTGTATCTGAAAATACAGACATTGCAAACCTCCTTGTTCAATGAGAGTGCAGCTAGGTCCTAGCTCCCATCAAAGTGTCTAGCAGACATCTGCCTGCAAAGCATACACACTTCCGAGAGTTGAGCTTATGGACTATCCCTCCCACATCCTGCCTTCAAGTACATGGCACTCCAAACAGGCCTATTCCCGATGCGTCTCTGAAGTGTTGTGAGAGCTAAGTGGAAAGTCCCGGCCCACAAGACTAGTGCATCCAAGCTGAATCCAGCGATTTCCTAGTTTTTCCCGTGCGAACCAGGTGCTACATCCTAAGTGCCATACGAGAGAAGCTAGCTGAACGCCTTGTCCAAAGCAACTTACTTCGGAGAGTTGAGCTCACCCTCAGTCCCTCACAGTTGCCCACTGCCTGCAGAAAGAGTTTCCAACATCTGCACCACAGCCGTTTGTCAGAGGCTTGTGAGACGCAAGTGGAATAAGCAGACCTGGATGGTGTCTCCAGCTGCAGTGGAGTGGTATTCTGGGTACCTCCTGGCTTAGAGTACTGCTACGTTCTCAGTGCCCTAAGAACGCAGCTGGTTGAAAGCTAGCTTGTAGGCATGCTTCCTTCTACGAGCTGAGGTCAGGGCAGGACCCTCCCGCATCCTGACTGCCCGTAGACATAGTACCCAGCATCCTAATGTTATTCGCCCTAGGAGGTTTTGTGCATAGCATGTGGAAGTGACAGGATTCTCCTCAAGTGTATCTGAAAATACAGACATTGCAAACGTCCTTGTTCAATGAGAGTGTAGCTCGGTCCTAGCTCCCATCAAAGTGTCTAGCAGACATCTGCCTGCAAAGCATACACACTTCCGAGAGTTGAGCTGATGGACTGTCCCTCCCATATCCTGCCTGCAGGTACACCGCGCTCCTAACAGGCCTAGCCCTGATGGTTGCCTGAAGTGTTGTGAGAGCTAAGTGGAAAGTCCCGGCCAACAAGACTAGTGCATCCGAGCTCAATCCAGCGATTTCCTAGTTTTTCCCTTGCGAACCAGGTGCTACATCCTAAGTGCCATACGAGAGAAGCTAGCTGAACGCCTTGTCCAAAAGCAACTTACTTCGGAGAGTTGAGCTCACCCTCAGTCCCTCGCAGTTGCACACTGCCTGTAGAAAGAGTTTCCAACATCTGCATCAGAGCCGTATGTCAGAGGCTTGTGAGATGCAAGTGGAATAAGCAGACCTGGATGGTGTCTTCAGCTGCAGTGGAGTGGTATTCTGGATACCTCCTGGCTTAGAACACTGTTACGTTCTCAGTGCCCGAGGAACGCAGCTAGTTGAAAGCTGGCTTGTAGGCGTGCTTCCTTGTGCGAACTGACGTCAGGGCAGGATCCTCCCGGATCCTGACTGCCCGTAGTCGTAGGTCTCAGCATCCTTATGTTAGGTGCCGAAGAGGTTCTGTGAAAACCTTGTGGAAGTGCCAGGATTCTCCTCAAGTGTATCTGATCTCAATACAGACAATGCAAACGTCCTTGTTCAATGAGAGTGTAGCTCGGTCCTAGCTCCCATCAAAGTGTCTAGCAGACATCTGCCTGCAAAGCATACACACTTCCGAGAGTTGAGCTTATGGACTGTCCCTCCCACATCCTGCCTGCAGGTACACCGCGCTCCTAACAGGCCTAGCCCTGATGGTTGCCTGAAGTGTTGTGAGAGCTAAGTGGAAAGTCCCGGCCAACAAGACTAGTGCATCCGAGCTCAATCCAGCGATTTCCTAGTTTTTCCCGTGCGAACCAGGTGCTACATCCTAAGTGCCATACGAGAGAAGCTAGCTGAACGCGTTGTCCAAAAGCAACTTACTTCGGAGAGTTGAGCTCACCCTCAGTCCCTCGCAGTTGCACACTGCCTGTAGAAAGAGTTTCCAACATCTGCATCAGAGCCGTTTGTCAGAGGCTTGTGAGATGCAAGTGGAATAAGCAGACCTGGATGGTGTCTCCAGCTGCAGTGGAGTGGTATTCTGGGTACCTCCTGTCTTAGAACACTGTTACGTTCTCAGTGCCCGAGGAACGCAGCTAGTTGAAAGCTGGCTTGTAGGCGTGCTTCCTTGTGCGAACTGACGTCAGGGCAGGATCCTCCCGCATCCTGACTGCCCGTAGACGTAGGTCCCAGCATCCTTATGTTAGGTGCCGAAGAGGTTCAGTGAAAACCTTGTGGAAGTGCCAGGATTCTCCTCAAGTGTATCTGAAAATGCAGACATTGCAAACGTCCTTGTTCAATGAGAGTGTAGCTCGGTCCTAGCTCCCATCAAAGTGTCTAGCAGACATCTGCCTGCAAAGCATACACACTTCCGAGAGTTGAGCTTATGGACTGTCCCTCCCACATCCTGCCTGCAGGTACACCGCGCTCCTAACAGGCCTAGCCCTGATGGTTGCCTGAAGTGTTGTGAGAGCTAAGTGGAAAGTCCTGGCCAACAAGACTAGTGCATCCGAGCTCAATCCAGCGATTTCCTCGTTTTTCCCGTGCGAACCAGGTGCTACATCCTAAGTGCCATACGAGAGAAGCTAGCTGAACGCCTTGTCCAAAAGCAACTTACTTCGGAGAGTTGAGCTCACCCTCAGTCCCTCACAGTTGCACACTGCCTGCAGAAAGAGTTTCCAACATCTGCACCACAGCCGTTTGTCATAGGCTTGTGAGACGAAAGTGGAATAAGCAGACTTGGAAGGTGTCTCCAGCTGCAGTGGAGTGGTATTCTGGGTACCTCCTGGCTTAGAGTACTGCTACGTTCTCAGTGCCCTAAGAACGCAGCTGGTTGAAAGCTGGCTTGTAGGCGTGCTTCCTTCTACGAGCTGAGGTCAGGGCAGGACCCTCCCGCATCCTGACTGCCCGTAGACATAGTATCCAGCATCCTAATGTTATTCGCCCTAGGAGGTTTTGTGCATAGCATGTGGAAGTGACAGGATTCTCCTCAAGTGTATCTGAAAATACAGACATTGCAAACGTCCTTGTTCAATGAGAGTGTAGCTCGGTCCTAGCTCCCATCAAAGTGTCTAGCAGACATCTGCCTGCAAAGCATACACACTTCCGAGAGTTGAGCTTATGGACTGTCCCTCCCACATCCTGCCTGCAGGTACACCGCGCTCCTAACAGGCCTAGCCCTTATGGTTGCCTGAAGTGTTGTGAGAGCTAAGTGGAAAGTCCCGGCCAACAAGACTAGTGCATCCGAGCTCAATCCAGCGATTTCCTAGTTTTTCCCGTGCGAACCAGGTGCTACATCCTAAGTGCCATACGAGAGAAACTAGCTGAACGCCTTGTCCAAAAGCAACTTACTTCGGAGAGTTGAGCTCACCCTCAGTCCCTCACAGTTGCACACGGCCTGCAGAAAGAGTTTCCAACATCTGCACCACAGCCGTTTGTCAGAGGCTTGTGAGACGCAAGTGGAATAAGCAGACCTGGATGGTGTCTCCAGCTGCAGTGGAGTGGTATTCTGGGTACCTCCTGGCTTAGAGTACCGCTACGTTCTCACTGCCCTAAGAACGCAGCTGGTTGAAAGCTGGCTTGTAGGCATGCTTCCTTCTACGAGCTGAGGTCAGGGCAGGACCCTCCCGCATCCTGACTGCCCGTAGACATAGTACCCAGCATCCTAATGTTATTCGCCCTAGGAGGTTTTGTGCATAGCATGTGGAAGTGACAGGATTCTCAAGTGTATCTGAAAATACAGACATTGCAAACGTCCTTGTTCAATGAGAGTGTAGCTAGGTCCTAGCTCCCATCAAAGTGTCTAGCAGACATCTGCCTGCAAAGCATACACACTTCCGAGAGTTGAGCTTATGGACTATCCCTCCCACATCCTGCCTTCAAGTACATGGCACTCCAAACAGGCCTATTCCCGATGCGTCTCTGAAGTGTTGTGAGAGCTAAGTGGAAAGTACCGGCCCACAAGACTAGTGCATCCAAGCTGAATCCAGCGATTTCCTAGTTTTTCCCGTGCGAACCAGGTGCTACATCCTAAGTGCCATACGAGAGAAGCTAGCTGAACGCCTTGTCCAAAAGCAACTTACTTCGGAGACTTGAGCTCACCCTCAGTCCCTCGCAGTTGCACACTGCCTGTAGAAAGAGTTTCCAACATCTGCATCAGAGCCGTTTGTCAGAGGCTTGTGAGATGCAAGTGGAATAAGCAGACCTGGATGGTGTCTCCAGCTGCAGTGGAGTGGTATTCTGGGTACCTCCTGGCTTAGAACACTCTTACGTTCTCAGTGCCCGAGGAACGCAGCTAGTTAAAAGCTGGCTTGTAGGCGTGCTTCCTTGTGCGAACTGACGTCAGGGCGGGATCCTCCCGCATCCTGACTGCCCGTAGACGTAGGTCCCAGCATCCTTATGTTAGGTGTCGAAGAGGTTCTGTGAAAACCTTGTGGAAGTGCCAGGATTCTCCTCAAGTGTATCTGATCTCAATACAGACAATGCAAACGTCCTTGTTCAATGAGAGTGTAGCTCGGTCCTAGCTCCCATCAAAGTGTCTAGCAGACATCTGCCTGCAAAGCATACACACTTCCGAGAGTTGAGCTGATGGACTGTCCCTCCCATATCCTGCCTGCAGGTACACCGCGCTCCTAACAGGCCTAGCCCTGATGGTTGCCTGAAGTGTTGTGAGAGCTAAGTGGAAAGTCCCGGCCAACAAGACTAGTGCATCCGAGCTCAATCCAGCGATTTCCTAGTTTTTCCCTTGCGAACCAGGTGCTACATCCTAAGTGCCATACGAGAGAAGCTAGCTGAACGCCTTGTCCAAAAGCAACTTACTTCGGAGAGTTGAGCTCACCCTCAGTTCCTCGCAGTTGCACACTGCCTGTAGAAAGAGTTTCCAACATCTGCATCAGAGCCGTTTGTCAGAGGCTTGTGAGATGCAAGTGGAATAAGCAGACCTGGATGGTGTCTCCAGCTGCAGTGGAGTGGTATTCTGGGTACCTCCTGGCTTAGAACACTGTTACGTTCTCAGTGCCCGAGGAACGCAGCTAGTTGAAAGCTGGCTTGTAGGCGTGCTTCCTTGTGCGAACTGACGTCAGGGCGGGATCCTCCCGCATCCTGACTGCCCGTAGACGTAGGTCCAAGCATCCTTATGTTAGGTGTCGAAGAGGTTCTGTGAAAACCTTGTGGAAGTGCCAGGATTCTCCTCAAGTGTATCTGATCTCAATACAGACAATGCAAACGTCCTTGTTCAATGAGAGTGTAGCTCGGTCCTAGCTCCCATCAAAGTGTCTAGCAGACATCTGCCTGCAAAGCATACACACTTCCGAGAGTTGAGCTTATGGACTGTCCCTCCCACATCCTGCCTGCAGGTACACCGCGCTCCTAACAGGCCTAGCCCTGATGGTTGCCTGAAGTGTTGTGAGAGCTAAGTGGAAAGTCCCGGCCAACAAGACTAGTGCATCCGAGCTCAATCCAGCGATTTCCTAGTTTTTCCCGTGCGATCCAGGTGCTACATCCTAAGTGCCATACGAGAGAAGCTAGCTGAACGCCTTGTCCAAAAGCAACTTACTTCGGAGAGTTGAGCTCACCCTCAGTCCCTCGCAGTTGCACACTGCCTGTAGAAAGAGTTTCCAACATCTGCATCCGAGCCGTTTGTCAGAGGCTTGTGAGATGCAAGTGGAATAAGCAGACCTGGATGGTGTCTTCAGCTGCAGTGGAGTGGTATTCTGGGTAACTCCTGGCTTAGAACACTGTTACGTTCTCAGTGCCCGAGGAACGCAGCTAGTTGAAAGCTGGCTTGTAGGCGTGCTTCCTTGTGCGAACTGACGTCAGGGCAGGATCCTCCCGGATCCTGACTGCCCGTAGTCGTAGGTCTCAGCATCCTTATGTTAGGTGCCGAAGAGGTTCTGTGAAAACCTTGTGGAAGTGCCAGGATTCTCCTCAAGTGTATCTGATCTCAATACAGACAATGCAAACGTCCTTGTTCAATGAGAGTGTAGCTCGGTCCTAGCTCCCATCAAAGTGTCTAGCAGACATCTGCCTGCAAAGCATACACACTTCCGAGAGTTGAGCTTATGGACTGTCCCTCCCACATCCTGCCTGCAGGTACACCGCGCTCCTAACAGGCCTAGCCCTGATGGTTGCCTGAAGTGTTGTGAGAGCTAAGTGGAAAGTCCCGGCCAACAAGGCTAGTGCATCCGAGCTCAATCCAGCGATTTCCTAGTTTTTCCCGTGCGAACCAGGTGCTACATCCTAAGTGCCATACGAGAGAAGCTAGCTGAACGCCTTGTCCAAAAGCAACTTACTTCGGAGAGTTGAGCTCACCCTCAGTCCCTCGCAGTTGCACACTGCCTGTAGAAAGAGTTTCCAACATCTGCATCAGAGCCGTTTGTCAGAGGCCTGTGAGACGCAAGTGGAATAAGCAGACCTGGATGGTGTCTCCAGCTGCAGTGGAGTGGTATTCTGGGTACCTCCTGGCTTAGAACAGTGTTACGTTCTCAGTGCCCGAGGAACGCAGCTAGTTGAAAGCTGGCTTGTAGGCGTGCTTCCTTGTGCGAACTGACGCCAGGGCGGGATCCTCCCGCATCCTGACTGCCCGTAGACGTAGGTCCCAGCATCCTTATGTTAGGTGCCGAAGAGGTTCTGTGAAAGCCTTGTGGAAGTGCCAGGATTCTCCTCAAGTGTATCTGATCTCAATACAGACAATGCAAACGTCCTTGTTCAATGAGAGTGTAGCTCGGTCCTAGCTCCCATCAAAGTGTCTAGCAGACATCTGCCTGCAAAGCATACACACTTCCGAGAGTTGAGCTTATGGACTGTCCCTCCCACATCCTGCCTGCAGGTACACCGCGCTCCTAACAGGCCTAGCCCTGATGGTTGCCTGAAGTGTTGTGAGAGCTAAGTGGAAAGTCCCGGCCAACAAGACTAGTGCATCCGAGCTCAATCCAGCGATTTCCTAGTTTTTCCCGTGCGAACCAGGTGCTACATCCTAAGTGCCATACGAGAGAAGCTAGCTGAACGCCTTGTACAAAAGCAACTTACTTCGGAGAGTTGAGCTCACCCTCAGTCCCTCGCAGTTGCACACTGCCTGTAGAAAGAGTTTCCAACATCTGCATCAGAGCCGTTTGTCAGAGGCTTGTGAGATGCAAGTGGAATAAGCAGACCTGGATGGTGTCTTCAGCTGCAGTGGAGTGGTATTCTGGGTACCTCCTGGCTTAGAACACTGTTACGTTCTCAGTGCCCGAGGAACGCAGCTAGTTGAAAGCTGGCTTGTAGGCGTGCTTCCTTGTGCGAACTGACGTCAGGGCAGGATCCTCCCGGATCCTGACTGCCCGTAGTCGTAGGTCTCAGCATCCTTATGTTAGGTGCCGAAGAGGTTCTGTGAAAACCTTGTGGAAGTGCCAGGATTCTCCTCAAGTGTATCTGATCTCAATACAGACAATGCAAACGTCCTTGTTCAATGAGAGTGTAGCTCGGTCCTAGCTCCCATCAAAGTGTCTAGCAGACATCTGCCTGCAAAGCATACACACTTCCGAGAGTTGAGCTTATGGACTGTCCCTCCCACATCCTGCCTGCAGGTACACCGCGCTCCGAACAGGCCTAGCCCTGATGGTTGCCTGAAGTGTTGTGAGAGCTAAGTGGAAAGTCCCGGCCAACAAGACTAGTGCATCCGAGCTCAATCCAGCGATTTCCTAGTTTTTCCCGTGCGAACCAGGTGCTACATCCTAAGTGCCATACGAGAGAAGCTAGCTGAACGCCTTGTCCAAAAGCAACTTACTTCGGAGAGTTGAGCTCACCCTCAGTCCCTCGCAGTTGCACACTGCCTGTAGAAAGAGTTTCCAACATCTGCATCAGAGCCGTTTGTCAGAGGCTTGTGAGATGCAAGTGGAATAAGCAGACCTGGATGGTGTCTCCAGCTGCAGTGGAGTGGTATTCTGGGTACCTCCTGGCTTAGAACACTGTTACGTTCTCAGTGCCCGAGGAACGCAGCTAGTTGAAAGCTGGCTTGTAGGCGTGCTTCCTTGTGCGAACTGACGTCAGGGCAGGATCCTCCCGCATCCTGACTGCCCGTAGACGTAGGTCCCAGCATCCTTATGTTAGGTGCCGAAGAGGTTCTGTGAAAACCTTGTGGAAGTGCCAGGATTCTCCTCAAGTGTATCTGAAAATGCAGAGATTGCAAACGTCCTTGTTCAATGAGAGTGTAGCTCGGTCCTAGCTCCCATCAAAGTGTCTAGCAGACATCTGCCTGCAAAGCATACACACTTCCGAGAGTTGAGCTTATGGACTGTCCCTCCCACATCCTGCCTGCAGGTACACCGCGCTCCTAACAGGCCTAGCCCTGATGGTTGCCTGAAGTGTTGTGAGAGCTAAGTGGAAAGTCCCGGCCAACAAGACTAGTGCATCCGAGCTCAATCCAGCGATTTCCTAGTTTTTCCCGTGCGAACCAGGTGCTACATCCTAAGTGCCATACGAGAGAAGCTAGCTGAACGCCTTGTCCAAAAGCAACTTACTTCGGAGAGTTGAGCTCACCCTCAGTCCCTCACAGTTGCACACTGCCTGCAGAAAGAGTTTCCAACATCTGCACCACAGCCGTTTGTCATAGGCTTGTGAGACGCAAGTGGAATAAGCAGACTTGGAAGGTGTCTCCAGCTGCAGTGGAGTGGTATTCTGGGTACCTCCTGGCTTAGAGTACTGCTACGTTCTCAGTGCCCTAAGAACGCAGCTGGTTGAAAGCTGGCTTGTAGGCGTGCTTCCTTCTACGAGCTGAGGTCAGGGCAGGACCCTCCCGCATCCTGACTGCCCGTAGACATAGTATCCAGCATCCTAATGTTATTCGCCCTAGGAGGTTTTGTGCATAGCATGTGGAAGTGACAGGATTCTCCTCAAGTGTATCTGAAAATACAGACATTGCAAACGTCCTTGTTCAATGAGAGTGTAGCTCGGTCCTAGCTCCCATCAAAGTGTCTAGCAGACATCTGCCTGCAAAGCATACACACTTCCGAGAGTTGAGCTTATGGACTGTCCCTCCCACATCCTGCCTGCAGGTACACCGCGCTCCTAACAGGCCTAGCCCTGATGGTTGCCTGAAGTGTTGTGAGAGCTAAGTGGAAAGTCCCGGCCAACAAGACTAGTGCATCCGAGCTCAATCCAGCGATTTCCTAGTTTTTCCCGTGCGAACCAGGTGCTACATCCTAAGTGCCATACGAGAGAAACTAGCTGAACGCCTTGTCCAAAAGCAACTTACTTCGGAGAGTTGAGCTCACCCTCAGTCCCTCACAGTTGCACACTGCCTGCAGAAAGAGTTTCCAACATCTGCACCACAGCCGTTTGTCAGAGGCTTGTGAGACGCAAGTGGAATAAGCAGACCTGGATGGTGTCTCCAGCTGCAGTGGAGTGGTATTCTGGGTACCTCCTGGCTTAGAGTACTGCTACGTTCTCAGTGCCCTAAGAACGCAGCTGGTTGAAAGCTGGCTTGTAGGCATGCTTCCTTCTACGAGCTGAGGTCAGGGCAGGACCCTCCCGCATCCTGACTGCCCGTAGACATAGTACCCAGCATCCTAATGTTATTCGCCCTAGGAGGTTTTGTGCATAGCATGTGGAAGTGACAGGATTCTCCTCAAGTGTATCTGAAAATACAGACATTGCAAACCTCCTTGTTCAATGAGAGTGCAGCTAGGTCCTAGCTCCCATCAAAGTGTCTAGCAGACATCTGCCTGCAAAGCATACACACTTCCGAGAGTTGAGCTTATGGACTATCCCTCCCACATCCTGCCTTCAAGTACATGGCACTCCAAACAGGCCTATTCCCGATGCGTCTCTGAAGTGTTGTGAGAGCTAAGTGGAAAGTCCCGGCCCACAAGACTAGTGCATCCAAGCTGAATCCAGCGATTTCCTAGTTTTTCCCTTGCGAACCAGGTGCTACATCCTAAGTGCCATACGAGAGAAGCTAGCTGAACGCCTTGTCCAAAAGCAACTTACTTCGGAGAGTTGAGCTCACCCTCAGTCCCTCGCAGTTGCACACTGCCTGTAGAAAGAGTTTCCAACATCTGCATCAGAGCCGTTTGTCAGAGGCTTCTGAGATGCAAGTGGAATAAGCAGACCTGGATGGTGTCTCCAGCTGCAGTGGAGTGGTATTCTGGGTACCTCCTGGCTTAGAACACTGTTACGTTCTCAGTGCCAGAGGAACGCAGCTAGTTGAAAGCTGGCTTGTAGGCGTGCTTCCTTGTGCGAACTGACGTCAGGGCGGGATCCTCCCGCATCCTGACTGCCCGTAGACGTAGGTCCCAGCATCCTTATGTTAGGTGTCGAAGAGGTTCTGTGAAAACCTTGTGGAAGTGCCAGGATTCTCCTCAAGTGTATCTGATCTCAATACAGACAATGCAAACGTCCTTGTTCAATGAGAGTGTAGCTCGGTCCTAGCTCCCATCAAAGTGTCTAGCAGACATCTGCCTGCAAAGCATACACACTTCCGAGAGTTGAGCTGATGGACTGTCCCTCCCATATCCTGCCTGCAGGTACACCGCGCTCCTAACAGGCCTAGCCCTGATGGTTGCCTGAAGTGTTGTGAGAGCTAAGTGGAAAGTCCCGGCCAACAAGACTAGTGCATCCGAGCTCAATCCAGCGATTTCCTAGTTTTTCCCTTGCGAACCAGGTGCTACATCCTAAGTGCCATACGAGAGAAGCTAGCTGAACGCCTTGTCCAAAAGCAACTTACTTCGGAGAGTTGAGCTCACCCTCAGTCCCTCGCAGTTGCACACTGCCTGTAGAAAGAGTTTCCAACATCTGCATCAGAGCCGTTTGTCAGAGGCTTGTGAGATGCAAGTGGAATAAGCAGACCTGGATGGTGTCTCCAGCTGCAGTGGAGTGGTATTCTGGGTACCTCCTGGCTTAGAACACTGTTACGTTCTCAGTGCCCGAGGAACGCAGCTAGTTGAAAGCTGGCTTGTAGGCGTGCTTCCTTGTGCGAACTGACGTCAGGGCGGGATCCTCCCGCATCCTGACTGCCCGTAGACGTAGGTCCCAGCATCCTTATGTTAGGTGTCGAAGAGGTTCTGTGAAAACCTTGTGGAAGTCCCAGGATTCTCCTCAAGTGTATCTGATCTCAATACAGACAATGCAAACGTCCTTGTTCAATGAGAGTGTAGCTCGGTCCTAGCTCCCATCAAAGTGTCTAGCAGACATCTGCCTGCAAAGCATACACACTTCCGAGAGTTGAGCTTATGGACTGTCCCTCCCACATCCTGCCTGCAGGTACACCGCGCTCCTAACAGGCCTAGCCCTGATGGTTGCCTGAAGTGTTGTGAGAGCTAAGTGGAAAGTCCCGGCCAACAAGACTAGTGCATCCGAGCTCAATCCAGCGATTTCCTAGTTTTTCCCGTGCGAACCAGGTGCTACATCCTAAGTGCCATACGAGAGAAGCTAGCTGAACGCCTTGTCCAAAAGCAACTTACTTCGGAGAGTTGAGCTCACCCTCAGTCCCTCACAGTTGCACACTGCCTGCAGAAAGAGTTTCCAACATCTGCACCACAGCCGTTTGTCATAGGCTTGTGAGACGCAAGTGGAATAAGCAGACTTGGAAGGTGTCTCCAGCTGCCGTGGAGTGGTATTCTGGGTACCTCCTGGCTTAGAGTACTGCTACGTTCTCAGTGCCCTAAGAACGCAGCTGGTTGAAAGCTGGCTTGTAGGCGTGCTTCCTTCTACGAGCTGAGGTCAGGGCAGGACCCTCCCGCATCCTGACTGCCCGTAGACATAGTATCCAGCATCCTAATGTTATTCGCCCTAGGAGGTTTTGTGCATAGCATGTGGAAGTGACAGGATTCTCCTCAAGTGTATCTGAAAATACAGACATTGCAAACGTCCTTGTTCAATGAGAGTGTAGCTCGGTCCTAGCTCCCATCAAAGTGTCTAGCAGACATCTGCCTGCAAAGCATACACACTTCCGAGAGTTGAGCTTATGGACTGTCCCTCCCACATCCTGCCTGCAGGTACACCGCGCTCCTAACAGGCCTAGCCCTGATGGTTGCCTGAAGTGTTGTGAGAGCTAAGTGGAAAGTCACGGCCAACAAGACTAGTGCATCCGAGCTCAATCCAGCGATTTCCTAGTTTTTCCCGTGCGAACCAGGTGCTACATCCTAAGTGCCATACGAGAGAAACTAGCTGAACGCCTTGTCCAAAAGCAACTTACTTCGGAGAGTTGAGCTCACCCTCAGTCCCTCACAGTTGCACACTGCCTGCAGAAAGAGTTTCCAACATCTGCACCACAGCCGTTTGTCAGAGGCTTGTGAGACGCAAGTGGAATAAGCAGACCTGGATGGTGTCTCCAGCTGCAGTGGAGTGGTATTCTGGGTACCTCCTGGCTTAGAGTACCGCTACGTTCTCACTGCCCTAAGAACGCAGCTGGTTGAAAGCTGGCTTGTAGGCATGCTTCCTTCTACGAGCTGAGGTCAGGGCAGGACCCTCCCGCATCCTGACTACCCGTAGACATAGTACCCAGCATCCTAATGTTATTCGCCCTAGGAGGTTTTGTGCATAGCATGTGGAAGTGACAGGATTCTCAAGTGTATCTGAAAATACAGACATTGCAAACGTCCTTGTTCAATGAGAGTGTAGCTAGGTCCTAGCTCCCATCAAAGTGTCTAGCAGACATCTGCCTGCAAAGCATACACACTTCCGAGAGTTGAGCTTATGGACTATCCCTCCCACATCCTGCCTTCAAGTACATGGCACTCCAAACAGGCCTATTCCCGATGCGTCTCTGAAGTGTTGTGAGAGCTAAGTGGAAAGTACCGGCCCACAAGACTAGTGCATCCAAGCTGAATCCAGCGATTTCCTAGTTTTTCCCGTGCGAACCAGGTGCTACATCCTAAGTGCCATACGAGAGAAGCTAGCTGAACGCCTTGTCCAAAAGCAACTTACTTCGGAGACTTGAGCTCACCCTCAGTCCCTCACAGTTGCACACTGCCTGCAGAAAGAGTTTCCAACATCTGCACCACAGCCGTTTGTCAGAGGCTTGTAAGACGCAAGTGGAATAAGCAGACCTGGATGGTGTCTCCAGCTGCAGTGGAGTGGTATTCTGGGTACCTCCTGGCTTAGAACACTGTTACGTTCTCAGTGCCCGAGGAACGCAGCTAGTTGAAAGCTGGCTTGTAGGCGTGCTTCCTTGTGCGAACTGACGTCAGGGCAGGATCCTCCCGCATCCTGACTGCCCGTAGACGTAGGTCCCAGCATCCTTATGTTAGGTGCCGAAGAGGTTCTGTGAAAACCTTGTGGAAGTGCCAGGATTCTCCTCAAGTGTATCTGATCTCAATACAGACAATGCAAACGTCCTTGTTCAATGAGAGTGTAGCTCGGTCCTAGCTCCCATCAAAGTGTCTAGCAGACATCTGCCTGCAAAGCATACACACTTCCGAGAGTTGAGCTTATGGACTGTCCCTCCCACATCCTGCCTGCAGGTACACCGCGCTCCTAACAGGCCTAGCCCTGATGGTTGCCTGAAGTGTTGTGAGAGCTAAGTGGAAAGTCCCGGCCAACAAGACTAGTGCATCCGAGCTCAATCCAGCGATTTCCTAGTTTTTCCCTTGCGAACCAGGTGCTACATCCTAAGTGCCATACGAGAGAAGCTAGCTGAACGCCTTGTCCAAAAGCAACTTACTTCGGAGAGTTGAGCTCACCCTCAGTCCCTCGCAGTTGCACACTGCCTGCAGAAAGAGTTTCCAACATCTGCACCACAGCCGTTTGTCAGAGGCTTGTGAGACGCAAGTGGAATAAGCAGACCTGGATGGTGTCTCCAGCTGCAGTGGAGTGGTATTCTGGGTACCTCCTGGCTTAGAGTACTGCTACGTTCTCAGTGCCCTAAGAACGCAGCTGGTTGAAAGCTGGCTTGTAGGCATGCTTCCTTCTACGAGCTGAGGTCAGGGCAGGACCCTCCCGCATCCTGACTGCCCGTAGACATAGTACCCAGCATCCTAATGTTATTCGCCCTAGGAGGTTTTGTGCATAGCATGTGGAAGTGACAGGATTCTCCTCAAGTGTATCTGAAAATACAGACATTGCAAACCTCCTTGTTCAATGAGAGTGCAGCTAGGTCCTAGCTCCCATCAAAGTGTCTAGCAGACATCTGCCTGCAAAGCATACACACTTCCGAGAGTTGAGCTTATGGAGTATCCCTCCCACATCCTGCCTTCAAGTACATGGCACTCCAAACAGGCCTATTCCCGATGCGTCTCTGAAGTGTTGTGAGAGCTAAGTGGAAAGTCCCGGCCCACAAGACTAGTGCATCCAAGCTGAATCCAGCGATTTCCTAGTTTTTCCCGTGCGAACCAGGTGCTACATCCTAAGTGCCATACGAGAGAAGCTAGCTGAACGCCTTGTCCAAAGCAACTTACTTCGGAGAGTTGAGCTCACCCTCAGTCCCTCACAGTTGCCCACTGCCTGCAGAAAGAGTTTCCAACATCTGCACCACAGCCGTTTGTCAGAGGCTTGTGAGACGCAAGTGGAATAAGCAGACCTGGATGGTGTCTCCAGCTGCAGTGGAGTGGTATTCTGGGTACCTCCTGGCTTAGAACACTGTTACGTTCTCAGTGCCCGAGGAACGCAGCTAGTTGAAAGCTGGCTTGTAGGCGTGCTTCCTTGTGCGAACTGACGCCAGGGCGGGATCCTCCCGCATCCTGACTGCCCGTAGACGTAGGTCCCAGCATCCTTATGTTAGGTGCCGAAGAGGTTCTGTGAAAGCCTTGTGGAAGTGCCAGGATTCTCCTCAAGTGTATCTGATCTCAATACAGACAATGCAAACGTCCTTGTTCAATGAGAGTGTAGCTCGGTCCTAGCTCCCATCAAAGTGTCTAGCAGACATCTGCCTGCAAAGCATACACACTTCCGAGAGTTATGCTTATGGACTGTCCCTCCCACATCCTGCCTGCAGGTACACCGCGCTCCTAACAGGCCTAGCCCTGATGGTTGCCTGAAGTGTTGTGAGAGCTAAGTGGAAAGTCCCGGCCAACAAGACTAGTGCATCCGAGCTCAATCCAGCGATTTCCTAGTTTTTCCCGTGCGAACCAGGTGCTACATCCTAAGTGCCATACGAGAGAAGCTAGCTGAACGCCTTGTACAAAAGCAACTTACTTCGGAGAGTTGAGCTCACCCTCAGTCCCTCGCAGTTGCACACTGCCTGTAGAAAGAGTTTCCAACATCTGCATCAGAGCCGTTTGTCAGAGGCTTGTGAGATGCAAGTGGAATAAGCAGACCTGGATGGTGTCTTCAGCTGCAGTGGAGTGGTATTCTGGGTACCTCCTGGCTTAGAACACTGTTACGTTCTCAGTGCCCGAGGAACGCAGCTAGTTGAAAGCTGGCTTGTAGGCGTGCTTCCTTGTGCGAACTGACGTCAGGGCAGGATCCTCCCGGATCCTGACTGCCCGTAGTCGTAGGTCTCAGCATCCTTATGTTAGGTGCCGAAGAGGTTCTGTGAAAACCTTGTGGAAGTGCCAGGATTCTCCTCAAGTGTATCTGATCTCAATACAGACAATGCAAACGTCCTTGTTCAATGAGAGTGTAGCTCGGTCCTAGCTCCCATCAAAGTGTCTAGCAGACATCTGCCTGCAAAGCATACACACTTCCGAGAGTTGAGCTTATGGACTGTCCCTCCCACATCCTGCCTGCAGGTACACCGCGCTCCTAACAGGCCTAGCCCTGATGGTTGCCTGAAGTGTTGTGAGAGCTAAGTGGAAAGTCCCGGCCAACAAGACTAGTGCATCCGAGCTCAATCCAGCGATTTCCTAGTTTTTCCCGTGCGAACCAGGTGCTACATCCTAAGTGCCATACGAGAGAAGCTAGCTGAACGCCTTGTCCAAAAGCAACTTACTTCGGAGAGTTGAGCTCACCCTCAGTCCCTCGCAGTTGCACACTGCCTGTAGAAAGAGTTTCCAACATCTGCATCAGAGCCGTTTGTCAGAGGCTTGTGAGATGCAAGTGGAATAAGCAGACCTGGATGGTGTCTCCAGCTGCAGTGGAGTGGTATTCTGGGTACCTCCTGGCTTAGAACACTGTTACGTTCTCAGTGCCCGAGGAACGCAGCTAGTTGAAAGCTGGCTTGTAGGCGTGCTTCCTTGTGCGAACTGACGTCAGGGCAGGATCCTCCCGCATCCTGACTGCCCGTAGACGTAGGTCCCAGCATCCTTATGTTAGGTGCCGAAGAGGTTCTGTGAAAACCTTGTGGAAGTGCCAGGATTCTCCTCAAGTGTATCTGAAAATGCAGAGATTGCAAACGTCCTTGTTCAATGAGAGTGTAGCTCGGTCCTAGCTCCCATCAAAGTGTCTAGCAGACATCTGCCTGCAAAGCATACACACTTCCGAGAGTTGAGCTTATGGACTGTCCCTCCCACATCCTGCCTGCAGGTACACCGCGCTCCTAACAGGTCTAGCCCTGATGGTTGCCTGAAGTGTTGTGAGAGCTAAGTGGAAAGTCCCGGCCAACAAGACTAGTGCATCCGAGCTCAATCCAGCGATTTCCTAGTTTTTCCCGTGCGAACCAGGTGCTACATCCTAAGTGCCATACGAGAGAAGCTAGCTGAACGCCTTGTCCAAAAGCAACTTACTTCGGAGAGTTGAGCTCACCCTCAGTCCCTCACAGTTGCACACTGCCTGCAGAAAGAGTTTCCAACATCTGCACCACAGCCGTTTGTCATAGGCTTGTGAGACGCAAGTGGAATAAGCAGACTTGGAAGGTGTCTCCAGCTGCAGTGGAGTGGTATTCTGGGTACCTCCTGGCTTAGAGTACTGCTACGTTCTCAGTGCCCTAAGAACGCAGCTGGTTGAAAGCTGGCTTGTAGGCGTGCTTCCTTCTACGAGCTGAGGTCAGGGCAGGACCCTCCCGCATCCTGACTGCCCGTAGACATAGTATCCAGCATCCTAATGTTATTCGCCCTAGGAGGTTTTGTGCATAGCATGTGGAAGTGACAGGATTCTCCTCAAGTGTATCTGAAAATACAGACATTGCAAACGTCCTTGTTCAATGAGAGTGTAGCTCGGTCCTAGCTCCCATCAAAGTGTCTAGCAGACATCTGCCTGCAAAGCATACACACTTCCGAGAGTTGAGCTTATGGACTGTCCCTCCCACATCCTGCCTGCAGGTACACCGCGCTCCTAACAGGCCTAGCCCTGATGGTTGCCTGAAGTGTTGTGAGAGCTAAGTGGAAAGTCCCGGCCAACAAGACTAGTGCATCCGAGCTCAATCCAGCGATTTCCTAGTTTTTCCCGTGCGAACCAGGTGCTACATCCTAAGTGCCATACGAGAGAAACTAGCTGAACGCCTTGTCCAAAAGCAACTTACTTCGGAGAGTTGAGCTCACCCTCAGTCCCTCACAGTTGCACACTGCCTGCAGAAAGAGTTTCCAACATCTGCACCACAGCCGTTTGTCAGAGGCTTGTGAGACGCAAGTGGAATAAGCAGACCTGGATGGTGTCTCCAGCTGCAGTGGAGTGGTATTCTGGGTACCTCCTGGCTTAGAGTACTGCTACGTTCTCAGTGCCCTAAGAACGCAGCTGGTTGAAAGCTGGCTTGTAGGCATGCTTCCTTCTACGAGCTGAGGTCAGGGCAGGACCCTCCCGCATCCTGACTGCCCGTAGACATAGTACCCAGCATCCTAATGTTATTCGCCCTAGGAGGTTTTGTGCATAGCATGTGGAAGTGACAGGATTCTCCTCAAGTGTATCTGAAAATACAGACATTGCAAACCTCCTTGTTCAATGAGAGTGCAGCTAGGTCCTAGCTCCCATCAAAGTGTCTAGCAGACATCTGCCTGCAAAGCATACACACTTCCGAGAGTTGAGCTTATGGACTATCCCTCCCACATCCTGCCTTCAAGTACATGGCACTCCAAACAGGCCTATTCCCGATGCGTCTCTGAAGTGTTGTGAGAGCTAAGTGGAAAGTCCCGGCCCACAAGACTAGTGCATCCAAGCTGAATCCAGCGATTTCCTAGTTTTTCCCGTGCGAACCAGGTGCTACATCCTAAGTGCCATACGAGAGAAGCTAGCTGAACGCCTTGTCCAAAGCAACTTACTTCGGAGAGTTGAGCTCACCCTCAGTCCCTCACAGTTGCCCACTGCCTGCAGAAAGAGTTTCCAACATCTGCACCACAGCCGTTTGTCAGAGGCTTGTGAGACGCAAGTGGAATAAGCAGACCTGGATGGTGTCTCCAGCTGCAGTGGAGTGGTATTCTGGGTACCTCCTGGCTTAGAGTACTGCTACGTTCTCAGTGCCCTAAGAACGCAGCTGGTTGAAAGCTAGCTTGTAGGCATGCTTCCTTCTACGAGCTGAGGTCAGGGCAGGACCCTCCCGCATCCTGACTGCCCGTAGACATAGTACCCAGCATCCTAATGTTATTCGCCCTAGGAGGTTTTGTGCATAGCATGTGGAAGTGACAGGATTCTCCTCAAGTGTATCTGAAAATACAGACATTGCAAACGTCCTTGTTCAATGAGAGTGTAGCTCGGTCCTAGCTCCCATCAAAGTGTCTAGCAGACATCTGCCTGCAAAGCATACACACTTCCGAGAGTTGAGCTGATGGACTGTCCCTCCCATATCCTGCCTGCAGGTACACCGCGCTCCTAACAGGCCTAGCCCTGATGGTTGCCTGAAGTGTTGTGAGAGCTAAGTGGAAAGTCCCGGCCAACAAGACTAGTGCATCCGAGCTCAATCCAGCGATTTCCTAGTTTTTCCCTTGCGAACCAGGTGCTACATCCTAAGTGCCATACGAGAGAAGCTAGCTGAACGCCTTGTCCAAAAGCAACTTACTTCGGAGAGTTGAGCTCACCCTCAGTCCCTCGCAGTTGCACACTGCCTGTAGAAAGAGTTTCCAACATCTGCATCAGAGCCGTTTGTCAGAGGCTTGTGAGATGCAAGTGGAATAAGCAGACCTGGATGGTGTCTCCAGCTGCAGTGGAGTGGTATTCTGGGTACCTCCTGGCTTAGAACACTGTTACGTTCTCAGTGCCCGAGGAACGCAGCTAGTTGAAAGCTGGCTTGGGGATCCCTGGGTGGCGCAGCGGTTTGGCGCCTGCCTTTGGCCCAGGGCGCGATCCTGGAGACCCGGGATCGAATCCCACGTCAGGCTCCCGGTGCATGGAGCCTGCTTCTCCCTCTGCCTGTGTCTCTGCCTCTCTCTCTCTCTCACTGTGTGCCTATCATAAATTAAAAAAAAAAAAAAAAAAAAAAAAAAAAAAAAAAAAATTGAAAGCTGGCTTGTAGGCGTGCTTCCTTGTGCGAACTGACGTCAGGGCGGGATCCTCCCGCATCCTGACTGCCCGTAGACGTAGGTCCCAGCATCCTTATGTTAGGTGTCGAAGAGGTTCTGTGAAAACCTTGTGGAAGTGCCAGGATTCTCCTCAAGTGTATCTGATCTCAATACAGACAATGCAAACGTCCTTGTTCAATGAGAGTGTAGCTCGGTCCTAGCTCCCATCAAAGTGTCTAGCAGACATCTGCCTGCAAAGCATACACACTTCCGAGAGTTGAGCTGATGGACTGTCCCTCCCATATCCTGCCTGCAGGTACACCGCGCTCCTAACAGGCCTAGCCCTGATGGTTGCCTGAAGTGTTGTGAGAGCTAAGTGGAAAGTCCCGGCCAACAAGACTAGTGCATCCGAGCTCAATCCAGCGATTTCCTAGTTTTTCCCTTGCGAACCAGGTGCTACATCCTAAGTGCCATACGAGAGAAGCTAGCTGAACGCCTTGTCCAAAAGCAACTTACTTCGGAGAGTTGAGCTCACCCTCAGTCCCTCGCAGTTGCACACTGCCTGTAGAAAGAGTTTCCAACATCTGCATCAGAGCCGTTTGTCAGAGGCTTGTGAGATGCAAGTGGAATAAGCAGACCTGGATGGTGTCTCCAGCTGCAGTGGAGTGGTATTCTGGGTACCTCCTGGCTTAGAACACTGTTACGTTCTCAGTGCCCGAGGAACGCAGCTAGTTGAAAGCTGGCTTGTAGGCGTGCTTCCTTGTGCGAACTGACGTCAGGGCGGGATCCTCCCGCATCCTGACTGCCCGTAGACGTAGGTCCCAGCATCCTTATGTTAGGTGTCGAAGAGGTTCTGTGAAAACCTTGTGGAAGTCCCAGGATTCTCCTCAAGTGTATCTGATCTCAATACAGACAATGCAAACGTCCTTGTTCAATGAGAGTGTAGCTCGGTCCTAGCTCCCATCAAAGTGTCTAGCAGACATCTGCCTGCAAAGCATACACACTTCCGAGAGTTGAGCTTATGGACTGTCCCTCCCACATCCTGCCTGCAGGTACACCGCGCTCCTAACAGGCCTAGCCCTGATGGTTGCCTGAAGTGTTGTGAGAGCTAAGTGGAAAGTCCCGGCCAACAAGACTAGTGCATCCGAGCTCAATCCAGCGATTTCCTAGTTTTTCCCGTGCGAACCAGGTGCTACATCCTAAGTGCCATACGAGAGAAGCTAGCTGAACGCCTTGTCCAAAAGCAACTTACTTCGGAGAGTTGAGCTCACCCTCAGTCCCTCACAGTTGCACACTGCCTGCAGAAAGAGTTTCCAACATCTGCACCACAGCCGTTTGTCATAGGCTTGTGAGACGTAAGTGGAATAAGCAGACTTGGAAGGTGTCTCCAGCTGCCGTGGAGTGGTATTCTGGGTACCTCCTGGCTTAGAGTACTGCTACGTTCTCAGTGCCCTAAGAACGCAGCTGGTTGAAAGCTGGCTTGTAGGCGTGCTTCCTTCTACGAGCTGAGGTCAGGGCAGGACCCTCCCGCATCCTGACTGCCCGTAGACATAGTATCCAGCATCCTAATGTTATTCGCCCTAGGAGGTTTTGTGCATAGCATGTGGAAGTGACAGGATTCTCCTCAAGTGTATCTGAAAATACAGACATTGCAAACGTCCTTGTTCAATGAGAGTGTAGCTCGGTCCTAGCTCCCATCAAAGTGTCTAGCAGACATCTGCCTGCAAAGCATACACACTTCCGAGAGTTGAGCTTATGGACTGTCCCTCCCACATCCTGCCTGCAGGTACACCGCGCTCCTAACAGGCCTAGCCCTGATGGTTGCCTGAAGTGTTGTGAGAGCTAAGTGGAAAGTCACGGCCAACAAGACTAGTGCATCCGAGCTCAATCCAGCGATTTCCTAGTTTTTCCCGTGCGAACCAGGTGCTACATCCTAAGTGCCATACGAGAGAAACTAGCTGAACGCCTTGTCCAAAAGCAACTTACTTCGGAGAGTTGAGCTCACCCTCAGTCCCTCACAGTTGCACACTGCCTGCAGAAAGAGTTTCCAACATCTGCACCACAGCCGTTTGTCAGAGGCTTGTGAGACGCAAGTGGAATAAGCAGACCTGGATGGTGTCTCCAGCTGCAGTGGAGTGGTATTCTGGGTACCTCCTGGCTTAGAGTACCGCTACGTTCTCACTGCCCTAAGAACGCAGCTGGTTGAAAGCTGGCTTGTAGGCATGCTTCCTTCTACGAGCTGAGGTCAGGGCAGGACCCTCCCGCATCCTGACTACCCGTAGACATAGTACCCAGCATCCTAATGTTATTCGCCCTAGGAGGTTTTGTGCATAGCATGTGGAAGTGACAGGATTCTCAAGTGTATCTGAAAATACAGACATTGCAAACGTCCTTGTTCAATGAGAGTGTAGCTAGGTCCTAGCTCCCATCAAAGTGTCTAGCAGACATCTGCCTGCAAAGCATACACACTTCCGAGAGTTGAGCTTATGGACTATCCCTCCCACATCCTGCCTTCAAGTACATGGCACTCCAAACAGGCCTATTCCCGATGCGTCTCTGAAGTGTTGTGAGAGCTAAGTGGAAAGTACCGGCCCACAAGACTAGTGCATCCAAGCTGAATCCAGCGATTTCCTAGTTTTTCCCGTGCGAACCAGGTGCTACATC
Source organism: Vulpes vulpes (assembly GCF_048418805.1). NCBI lineage: Eukaryota > Metazoa > Chordata > Mammalia > Carnivora > Canidae > Vulpes > Vulpes vulpes. Next base: position 46,298,864 of record NC_132787.1, on the reverse strand, counting down.
CTAAGTGCCATACGAGAGAAGCTAGCTGAACGCCTTGTCCAAAAGCAACTTACTTCGGAGACTTGAGCTCACCCTCAGTCCCTCACAGTTGCACACTGCCTGCAGAAAGAGTTTCCAACATCTGCACCACAGCCGTTTGTCAGAGGCTTGTAAGACGCAAGTGGAATAAGCAGACCTGGATGGTGTCTCCAGCTGCAGTGGAGTGGTATTCTGGGTACCTCCTGGCTTAGAACACTGTTACGTTCTCAGTGCCCGAGGAACGCAGCTAGTTGAAAGCTGGCTTGTAGGCGTGCTTCCTTGTGCGAACTGACGTCAGGGCAGGATCCTCCCGCATCCTGACTGCCCGTAGACGTAGGTCCCAGCATCCTTATGTTAGGTGCCGAAGAGGTTCTGTGAAAACCTTGTGGAAGTGCCAGGATTCTCCTCAAGTGTATCTGATCTCAATACAGACAATGCAAACGTCCTTGTTCAATGAGAGTGTAGCTCGGTCCTAGCTCCCATCAAAGTGTCTAGCAGACATCTGCCTGCAAAGCATACACACTTCCGAGAGTTGAGCTTATGGACTGTCCCTCCCACATCCTGCCTGCAGGTACACCGCGCTCCTAACAGGCCTAGCCCTGATGGTTGCCTGAAGTGTTGTGAGAGCTAAGTGGAAAGTCCCGGCCAACAAGACTAGTGCATCCGAGCTCAATCCAGCGATTTCCTAGTTTTTCCCTTGCGAACCAGGTGCTACATCCTAAGTGCCATACGAGAGAAGCTAGCTGAACGCCTTGTCCAAAAGCAACTTACTTCGGAGAGTTGAGCTCACCCTCAGTCCCTCGCAGTTGCACACTGCCTGCAGAAAGAGTTTCCAACATCTGCACCACAGCCGTTTGTCAGAGGCTTGTGAGACGCAAGTGGAATAAGCAGACCGGGATGGTGTCTCCAGCTGCAGTGGAGTGGTATTCTGGGTACCTCCTGGCTTAGAGTACTGCTACGTTCTCAGTGCCCTAAGAACGCAGCTGGTTGAAAGCTGGCTTGTAGGCATGCTTCCTTCTACGAGCTGAGGTCAGGGCAGGACCCTCCCGCATCCTGACTGCCCGTAGACATAGTACCCAGCATCCTAATGTTATTCGCCCTAGGAGGTTTTGTGCATAGCATGTGGAAGTGACAGGATTCTCCTCAAGTGTATCTGAAAATACAGACATTGCAAACCTCCTTGTTCAATGAGAGTGCAGCTAGGTCCTAGCTCCCATCAAAGTGTCTAGCAGACATCTGCCTGCAAAGCATACACACTTCCGAGAGTTGAGCTTATGGAGTATCCCTCCCACATCCTGCCTTCAAGTACATGGCACTCCAAACAGGCCTATTCCCGATGCGTCTCTGAAGTGTTGTGAGAGCTAAGTGGAAAGTCCCGGCCCACAAGACTAGTGCATCCAAGCTGAATCCAGCGATTTCCTAGTTTTTCCCGTGCGAACCAGGTGCTACATCCTAAGTGCCATACGAGAGAAGCTAGCTGAACGCCTTGTCCAAAGCAACTTACTTCGGAGAGTTGAGCTCACCCTCAGTCCCTCACAGTTGCCCACTGCCTGCAGAAAGAGTTTCCAACATCTGCACCACAGCCGTTTGTCAGAGGCTTGTGAGACGCAAGTGGAATAAGCAGACCTGGATGGTGTCTCCAGCTGCAGTGGAGTGGTATTCTGGGTACCTCCTGGCTTAGAACACTGTTACGTTCTCAGTGCCCGAGGAACGCAGCTAGTTGGAAGCTGGCTTGTAGGCGTGCTTCCTTGTGCGAACTGACGTCAGGGCAGGATCCTCCCGCATCCTGACTGCCCGTAGACGTAGGTCCCAGCATCCTTATGTTAGGTGCCGAAGAGGTTCTGTGAAAACCTTGTGGAAGTGCCAGGATTCTCCTCAAGTGTATCTGATCTCAATACAGACATTGCAAACGTCCTTGTTCAATGAGAGTGTAGCTCGGTCCTAGCTCCCATCAAAGTGTCTAGCAGACATCTGCCTGCAAAGCATACACACTTCCGAGAGTTGAGCTTATGGACTGTCCCTCCCACATCCTGCCTGCAGGTACACCGCGCTCCTAACAGGCCTAGCCCTGATGGTTGCCTGAAGTGTTGTGAGAGCTAAGTGGAAAGTCCCGGCCAACAAGACTAGTGCATCCGAGCTCAATCCAGCGATTTCCTAGTTTTTCCCGTGCGAACCAGGTGCTACATCCTAAGTGCCATACGAGAGAAGCTAGCTGAACGCCTTGTCCAAAAGCAACTTACTTCGGAGAGTTGAGCTCACCCTCAGTCCCTCACAGTTGCACACTGCCTGCAGAGTTTCCAACATCTGCACCACAGCCGTTTGTCAGAGGCTTGTGAGACGCAAGTGGAATAAGCAGACCTGGATGGTGTCTCCAGCTGCAGTGGAGTGGTATTCTGGGTACCTCCTGGCTTAGAGTACTGCTACGTTCTCAGTGCCCTAAGAACGCAGCTGCTTGAAAGCTGGCTTGTAGGCATGCTTCCTTCTACGAGCTGAGGTCAGGGCAGGACCCTCCCGCATCCTGACTGCCCGTAGACATACTACCCAGCATCCTAATGTTATTCGCCCTAGGAGGTTTTGTGCATAGCATGTGGAAGTGACAGGATTCTCCTCAAGTGTATCTGAAAATACAGACATTGCAAACCTCCTTGTTCAATGAGAGTGCAGCTAGGTCCTAGCTCCCATCAAAGTGTCTAGCAGACATCTGCCTGCAAAGCATACACACTTCGGAGAGTTGAGCTTATGGACTATCCCTCCCACATCCTGCCTTCAAGTACATGGCACTCCAAACAGGCCTATTCCCGATGCGTCTCTGAAGTGTTGTGAGAGCTAAGTGGAAAGTCCTGGCCCACAAGACTAGTGCATCCAAGCTGAATCCAGCGATTTCCTAGTTTTTCCCGTGCGAACCAGGTGCTACATCCTAAGTGCCATACGAGAGAAGCTAGCTGAACGCCTTGTCCAAAGCAACTTACTTCGGAGAGTTGAGCTCACCCTCAGTCCCTCACAGTTGCCCACTGCCTGCAGAAAGAGTTTCCAACATCTGCACCACAGCCGTTTGTCAGAGGCTTGTGAGACGCAAGTGGAATAAGCAGACCTGGATGGTGTCTCCAGCTGCAGTGGAGTGGTATTCTGGGTACCTCCTGGCTTAGAGTACTGCTACGTTCTCAGTGTCCTAAGAACGCAGCTGGTTGAAAGCTAGCTTGTAGGCATGCTTCCTTCTACGAGCTGAGGTCACGGCAGGACCCTCCCGCATCCTGACTGCCCGTAGACATAGTACCCAGCATCCTAATGTTATTCGCCCTAGGAGGTTTTGTGCATAGCATGTGGAAGTGACAGGATTCTCCTCAAGTGTATCTGAAAATACAGACATTGCAAACGTCCTTGTTCAATGAGAGTGTAGCTCGGTCCTAGCTCCCATCAAAGTGTCTAGCAGACATCTGCCTGCAAAGCATACACACGTCCGAGAGTTGAGCTGATGGACTGTCCCTCCCACATCCTGCCTGCAGGTACACCGCGCTCCTAACAGGCCTAGCCCTGATGGTTGCCTGAAGTGTTGTGAGAGCTAAGTGGAAAGTCCCGGCCAACAAGACTAGTGCATCCGAGCTCAATCCAGCGATTTCCTAGTTTTTCCCATGCGAACCAGGTGCTACATCCTAAGTGCCATACGAGAGAAGCTAGCTGAACGCCTTGTCCAAAAGCAACTTACTTCGGAGAGTTGAGCTCACCCTCAGTCCCTCGCAGTTGCACACTGCCTGTAGAAAGAGTTTCCAACATCTGCATCCGAGCCGTTTGTCAGAGGCTTGTGAGATGCAAGTGGAATAAGCAGACCTGGATGGTGTCTTCAGCTGCAGTGGAGTGGTATTCTGGGTACCTCCTGGCTTAGAACACTGTTACGTTCTCAGTGCCTGAGGAACGCAGCTAGTTGAAAGCTGGCTTGTAGGCGTGCTTCCTTGTGCGAACTGACGTCAGGGCAGGATCCTCCCGCATCCTGACTGCCCGTAGTCGTAGGTCCCAGCATCCTTATGTTAGGTGCCGAAGAGGTTCTGTGAAAACCTTGTGGAAGTGCCAGGATTCTCCTCAAGTGTATCTGATCTCAATACAGACAATGCAAACGTCCTTGTTCATTGAGAGTGTAGCTCGGTCCTAGCTCCCATCAAAGTGTCTAGCAGACATCTGCCTGCAAAGCATACACACTTCCGAGAGTTGAGCTTATGGACTGTCCCTCCCACATCCTGCCTGCAGGTACACCGTGCTCCTAACAGGCCTAGCCCTGATGGTTGCCTGAAGTGTTGTGAGAGCTAAGTGGAAAGTCCCGGCCAACAAGACTTGTGCATCCGAGCTCAATCCAGCGATTTCCTAGTTTTTCCCGTGCGAACCATGTGCTACATCCTAAGTGCCATACGAGAGAAGCTAGCTGAACGCCTTGTCCAAAAGCAACTTACTTCGGAGAGTTGAGCTCACCCTCAGTCCCTCGCAGTTGCACACTGCTTGTAGAAAGAGTTTCCAACATCTGCATCAGAGCCGTTTGTCAGAGGCTTGTGAGATGCAAGTGGAATAAGCAGACCTGGATGGTGTCTCCAGCTGCAGTGGAGTGATATTCTGGGTACCTCCTGGCTTAGAGTACTGCTACGTTCTCAGTGCCCTAAGAACGCAGCTGGTTGAAAGCTGGCTTGTAGGCATGCTTCCTTCTACGAGCTGAGGTCAGGGCAGGACCCTCCCGCATCCTGACTGCCCGTAGACATAGTACCCAGCATCCTAATGTTATTCGCCCTAGGAGGTTTTGTGCATAGCATGTGGAAGTGACAGGATTCCCCTCAAGTGTATCTGAAAATACAGACATTGCAAACGTCCTTGTTCAATGAGAGTGTAGCTCGGTCCTAGCTCCCATCAAAGTGTCTAGCAGACATCTGCCTGCAAAGCATACACACTTCCGAGAGTTGAGCTTAGGGACTGTCCCTCCTACATCCTGCCTGCAGGTACACCGCGCTCCTAACAGGCCTAGCCCTGATGGTTGCCTGAAGTGTTGTGAGAGCTAAGTGGAAAGTCCCGGCCAACAAGACTAGTGCATCCGAGCTCAATCCAGCGATTTCCTAGTTTTTCCCGTGCGAACCAGGTGCTACATCCTAAGTGCCATACGAGAGAAGCTAGCTGAACGCCTTGTCCAAAAGCAACTTACCTCGGAGAGTTGAGCTCACCCTCAGTCCCTCGCAGTTGCACACTGCCTGTAGAAAGAGTTTCCAACATCTGCATCAGAGCCGTTTGTCAGAGGCTTGTGAGATGCAAGTGGAATAAGCAGACCTGGATGGTGTCTCCAGCTGCAGTGGAGTGGTATTCTGGGTACCTCCTGGCTTAGAACACTGTTACGTTCTCAGTGCCCGAGGAACGCAGCTAGTTGAAAGCTGGCTTGTAGGCGTGCTTCCTTGTGCGAACTGACGTCAGGGCAGGATCCTCCCGCATCCTGACTGCCCGTAGACGTAGGTCCCAGCATCCTTATGTTAGGTGCCGAAGAGGTTCTGTGAAAACCTTGTGGAAGTGCCAGGATTCTCCTCAAGTGTATCTGATCTCAATACAGACAATGCAAACGTCCTTGTTCAATGAGAGTGTAGCTCGGTCCTAGCTCCCATCAAAGTGTCTAGCAGACATCTGCCTGCAAAGCATACACACTTCCGAGAGTTGAGCTTATGGACTGTCCCTCCCACATCCTGCCTGCAGGTACACCGCGCTCCTAACAGGCCTAGCCCTGATGGTTGCCTGAAGTGTTGTGAGAGCTAAGTGGAAAGTCCCGGCCAACAAGACTAGTGCATCCGAGCTCAATCCAGCGATTTCCTAGTTTTTCCCGTGCGAACCAGGTGCTACATCCTAAGTGCCATACGAGAGAAGCTAGCTGAACGCCTTGTCCAAAAGCAACTTACTTCGGAGAGTTGAGCTCACCCTCAGTCCCTCGCAGTTGCACACTGCCTGTAGAAAGAGTTTCCAACATCTGCATCAGAGCCGTTTGTCAGAGGCTTGTGAGATGCAAGTGGAATAAGCAGACCTGGATATTGTCTCCAGCTGCAGTGGAGTGGTATTCTGGGTACCTCCTGGCTTAGAACACTGTTACGTTCTCAGTGCCCGAGGAACGCAGCTAGTTGAAAGCTGGCTTGTAGGCGTGCTTCCTTGTGCGAACTGACGTCAGGGCAGGATCCTCCCGCATCCTGACTGCCCGTAGACGTAGGTCCCAGCATCCTTATGTTAGGTGCCGAAGAGGTTCTGTGAAAACCTTGTGGAAGTGCCAGGATTCTCCTCAAGTGTATCTGATCTCAATACAGACAATGCAAACGTCCTTGTTCAATGAGAGTGTAGCTCGGTCCTAGCTCCCATCAAAGTGTCTAGCAGACATCTGCCTGCAAAGCATACACACTTCCGAGAGTTGAGCTTATGGACTGTCCCTCCCACATCCTGCCTGCAGGTACACCGCGCTCCTAACAGGCCTAGCCCTGATGGTTGCCTGAAGTGTTGTGAGAGCTAAGTGGAAAGTCCCGGCCAACAAGACTAGTGCATCCGAGCTCAATCCAGCGATTTCCTAGTTTTTCCCGTGCGAACCAGGTGCTACATCCTAAGTGCCATACGAGAGAAGCTAGCTGAACGCCTTGTCCAAAAGCAACTTACTTCGGAGAGTTGAGCTCACCCTCAGTCCCTCGCAGTTGCACACTGCCTGCAGAAAGAGTTTCCAACATCTGCACCACAGCCGTTTGTCATAGGCTTGTGAGACGCAAGTGGAATAAGCAGACCTGGAAGGTGTCTCAGCTGCATTGGAGTGGTATTCTGGGTACCTCCTGGCTTAGAGTACTGCTACGTTCTCAGGGCCCTAAGAAGGCAGCTGGTTGAAAGCTGGCTTGTAGGCATTCTTCCTTCTACGAGCTGAGGTCAGGGCAGGACCCTCCCGCATCCTGACTGCCCGTAGACATAGTACCCAGCATCCTAATGTTATTCGCCCTAGGAGGTTTTGTGCATAGCATGTGGAAGTGACAGGATTCTCCTCAAGTGTATCTGAAAATACAGACATTGCAAACGTCCTTGTTCAATGAGAGTGTAGCTCGGTCCTAGCTCCCATCAAAGTGTCTAGCAGACATCTGCCTGCAAAGCATACACACTTCCGAGAGTTGAGCTTATGGACTGTCCCTCCCACATCCTGCCTGCAGGTACACCGCGCTCCTAACAGGCCTAGCTCTGATGGTTGCCTGAAGTGTTGTGAGAGCTAAGTGGAAAGTCCCGGCCAACAAGACTAGTGCATCCGAGCTCAATCCAGCGATTTCCTAGTTTTTCCCGTGCGAACCAGGTGCTACATCCTAAGTGCCATACGAGAGAAGCTAGCTGAACGCCTTGTCCAAAAGCAACTTACTTCGGAGAGTTGAGCTCACCCTCAGTCCCTCGCAGTTGCACACTGCCTGTAGAAAGAGTTTCCAACATCTGCATCAGAGCCGTTTGTCAGAGGCTTGTGAGATGCAAGTGGAATAAGCAGACCTGGATGGTGTCTCCAGCTGCAGTGGAGTGGTATTCTGGGTACCTCCTGGCTTAGAACACTGTTACGTTCTCAGTGCCCGAGGAACGCAGCTAGTTGAAAGCTGGCTTGTAGGCGTGCTTCCTTGTGCGAACTGACGTCAGGGCAGGATCCTCCCGCATCCTGACTGCCCGTAGACGTAGGTCCCAGCATCCTTATGTTAGGTGCCGAAGAGGTTCTGTGAAAACCTTGTGGAAGTGCCAGGATTCTCCTCAAGTGTATCTGATCTCAATACAGACAATGCAAACGTCCTTGTTCAATGAGAGTGTAGCTCGGTCCTAGCTCCCATCAAAGTGTCTAGCAGACATCTGCCTGCAAAGCATACACACTTCCGAGAGTTGAGCTTAGGGACTGTCCCTCCCACATCCTGCCTGCAGGTACACCGCGCTCCTAACAGGCCTAGCCCTGATGGTTGCCTGAAGTGTTGTGAGAGCTAAGTGGAAAGTCCCGGCCAACAAGACTAGTGCATCCGAGCTCAATCCAGCGATTTCCTAGTTTTTCCCGTGCGAACCAGGTGCTACATCCTAAGTGCCATACGAGAGAAGCTAGCTGAACGCCTTGTCCAAAAGCAACTTACTTCGGAGAGTTGAGCTCACCCTCAGTCCCTCGCAGTTGCACACTGCCTGTAGAAAGAGTTTCCAACATCTGCATCAGAGCCGTTTGTCAGAGGCTTGTGAGATGCAAGTGGAATAAGCAGACCTGGATGGTGTCTCCAGCTGCAGTGGAGTGGTATTCTGGGTACCTCCTGGCTTAGAACACTGTTACGTTCTCAGTGCCCGAGGAACGCAGCTAGTTGAAAGCTGGCTTGTAGGCGTGCTTCCTTGTGCGAACTGACGTCAGGGCAGGATCCTCCCGCATCCTGACTGCCCGTAGACGTAGGTCCCAGCATCCTTATGTTAGGTGCCGAAGAGGTTCTGTGAAAACCTTGTGGAAGTGCCAGGATTCTCCTCAAGTGTATCTGATCTCAATACAGACAATGCAAACGTCCTTGTTCAATGAGAGTGTAGCTCGGTCCTAGCTCCCATCAAAGTGTCTAGCAGACATCTGCCTGCAAAGCATACACACTTCCGAGAGTTGAGCTTATGGACTGTCCCTCCCACATCCTGCCTGCAGGTACACCGCGCTCCTAACAGGCCTAGCCCTGATGGTTGCCTGAAGTGTTGTGAGAGCTAAGTGGAAAGTCCCGGCCAACAAGACTAGTGCATCCGAGCTCAATCCAGCGATTTCCTAGTTTTTCCCGTGCGAACCAGGTGCTACATCCTAAGTGCCATACGAGAGAAGCTAGCTGAACGCCTTGTCCAAAAGCAACTTACTTCGGAGAGTTGAGCTCACCCTCAGTCCCTCACAGTTGCACACTGCCTGCAGAAAGAGTTTCCAACATCTGCACCACAGCCGTTTGTCAGAGGCTTGTGAGACGCAAGTGGAATAAGCAGACCTGGAAGGTGTCTCCAGCTGCATTGGAGTGGTATTCTGGGTACCTCCTGGCTTAGAGTACTGCTACGTTCTCAGTGCCCTAAGAACGCAGCTGGTTGAAAGCTGGCTTGTAGGCATGCTTCCTTCTACGAGCTGAGGTCAGGGCAGGACCCTCCCGCATCCTGACTGCCCGTAGACATAGTACCCAGCATCCTAATGTTATTCGCCCTAGGAGGTTTTGTGCATAGCATGTGGAAGTGACAGGATTCTCCTCAAGTGTATCTGAAAATACAGACATTGCAAACGTCCTTGTTCAATGAGAGTGTAGCTCGGTCCTAGCTCCCATCAAAGTGTCTAGCAGACATCTGCCTGCAAAGCATACACACTTCCGAGAGTTGAGCTTATGGACTGTCCCTCCCACATCCTGCCTGCAGGTACACCGCGCTCCTAACAGGCCTAGCCCTGATGGTTGCCTGAAGTGTTGTGAGAGCTAAGTGGAAAGTCCCGGCCAACAAGACTAGTGCATCCGAGCTCAATCCAGCGATTTCCTAGTTTTTCCCGTGCGAACCAGGTGCTACATCCTAAGTGCCATACGAGAGAAGCTAGCTGAACGCCTTGTCCAAAAGCAACTTACTTCGGAGAGTTGAGCTCACCCTCAGTCCCTCGCAGTTGCACACTGCCTGCAGAAAGAGTTTCCAACATCTGCACCACAGCCGTTTGTCATAGGCTTGTGAGACGCAAGTGGAATAAGCAGACCTAGAAGGTGTCTCAGCTGCATTGGAGTGGTATTCTGGGTACCTCCTGGCTTAGAACACTGTTACGTTCTCAGTGCCCGAGGAACGCAGCTGGTTGAAAGCTGGCTTGTAGGCGTGCTTCCTTGTGCGAACTGACGTCAGGGCAGGATCCTCCCGCATCCTGACTGCCCGTAGACGTAGGTCCCAGCATCCTTATGTTAGGTGCCGAAGAGGTTCTGTGAAAACCTTGTGGAAGTGCCAGGATTCTCCTCAAGTGTATCTGATCTCAATACAGACAATGCAAACGTCCTTGTTCAATGAGAGTGTAGCTCGGTCCCAGCTCCCATCAAAGTGTCTAGCAGACATCTGCCTGCAAAGCATACACACTTCCGAGAGTTGAGCTTATGGACTGTCCCTCCCACATCCTGCCTGCAGGTACACCGCGCTCCTAACAGGCCTAGCCCTGATGGTTGCCTGAAGTGTTGTGAGAGCTAAGTGGAAAGTCCCGGCCAACAAGACTAGTGCATCCGAGCTCAATCCAGCGATTTCCTAGTTTTTCCCGTGCGAACCAGGTGCTACATCCTAAGTGCCATACGAGAGAAGCTAGCTGAACGCCTTGTCCAAAAGCAACTTACTTCGGAGAGTTGAGCTCACCCTCAGTCCCTCGCAGTTGCACACTGCCTGTAGAAAGAGTTTCCAACATCTGCATCAGAGCCGTTTGTCAGAGGCTTGTGAGATGCAAGTGGAATAAGCAGACCTGGATGGTGTCTCCAGCTGCAGTGGAGTGGTATTCTGGGTACCTCCTGGCTTAGAACACTGTTACGTTCTCAGTGCCTGAGGAACGCAGCTAGTTGAAAGCTGGCTTGTAGGCGTGCTTCCTTGTGCGAACTGACGTCAGGGCAGGATCCTCTCGCATCCTGACTGCCCGTAGACGTAGGTCCCAGCATCCTTATGTTAGGTGCCGAAGAGGTTCTGTGAAAACCTTGTGGAAGTGCCAGGATTCTCCTCAAGTGTATCTGATCTCAATACAGACAATGCAAACGTCCTTGTTCAATGAGAGTGTAGCTCGGTCCTAGCTCCCATCAAAGTGTCTAGCAGACATCTGCCTGCAAAGCATACACACTTCCGAGAGTTGAGCTTATGGACTGTCCCTCCCACATCCTGCCTGCAGGTACACCGCGCTCCTAACAGGCCTAGCCCTGATGGTTGCCTGAAGTGTTGTGAGAGCTAAGTGGAAAGTCCCGGCCAACAAGACTAGTGCATCCGAGCTCAATCCAGCGATTTCCTAGTTTTTCCCGTGCGAACCAGGTGCTACATCCTAAGTGCCATACGAGAGAAGCTAGCTGAACGCCTTGTCCAAAAGCAACTTACTTCGGAGAGTTGAGCTCACCCTCAGTCCCTCACAGTTGCACACTGCCTGCAGAAAGAGTTTCCAACATCTGCACCACAGCCGTTTGTCAGAGGCTTGTGAGACGCAAGTGGAATAAGCAGACCTGGAAGGTGTCTCCAGCTGCATTGGAGTGGTATTCTGGGTACCTCCTGGCTTAGAGTACTGCTACGTTCTCAGTGCCCTAAGAACGCAGCTGGTTGAAAGCTGGCTTGTAGGCATGCTTCCTTCTACGAGCTGAGGTCAGGGCAGGACCCTCCCGCATCCTGACTGCCCGTAGACATAGTACCCAGCATCCTAATGTTATTCGCCCTAGGAGGTTTTGTGCATAGCATGTGGAAGTGACAGGATTCTCCTCAAGTGTATCTGAAAATACAGACATTGCAAACGTCCTTGTTCAATGAGAGTGTAGCTCGGTCCTAGCTCCCATCAAAGTGTCTAGCAGACATCTGCCTGCAAAGCATACACACTTCCGAGAGTTGAGCTGATGGACTGTCCCTCCCACTTCCTGCCTGCAGGTACACCGCGCTCCTAACAGGCCTAGCCCTGATGGTTGCCTGAAGTGTTGTGAGAGCTAAGTGGAAAGTCCCGGCCAACAAGACTAGTGCATCCGAGCTCAATCCAGCGATTTCCTAGTTTTTCCCGTGCGAACCAGGTGCTACATCCTAAGTGCCATACGAGAGAAGCTAGCTGAACGCCTTGTCCAAAAGCAACTTACTTCGGAGAGTTGAGCTCACCCTCAGTCCCTCGCAGTTGCACACTGCCTGTAGAAAGAGTTTCCAACATCTGCATCAGAGCCGTTTGTCAGAGGCTTGTGAGATGCAAGTGGAATAAGCAGACCTGGATGTTGTCTCCAGCTGCAGTGGAGTGGTATTCTGGGTACCTCCTGGCTTAGAACACTGTTACGTTCTCAGTGCCCGAGGAACGCAGCTAGTTGAAAGCTGGCTTGTAGGCGTGCTTCCTTGTGCGAACTGACGTCAGGGCAGGATCCTCCCGCATCCTGACTGCCCGTAGACGTAGGTCCCAGCATCCTTATGTTAGGTGCCGAAGAGGTTCTGTGAAAACCTTGTGGAAGGGCCAGGATTCTCCTCAAGTGTATCTGATCTCAATACAGACAATGCAAACGTCCTTGTTCAATGAGAGTGTAGCTCGGTCCTAGCTCCCATCAAAGTGTCTAGCAGACATCTGCCTGCAAAGCATACACACTTCCGAGAGTTGAGCTTATGGACTGTCCCTCCCACATCCTGCCTGCAGGTACACCGCGCTCCTAACAGGCCTAGCCCTGATGGTTGCCTGAAGTGTTGTGAGAGCTAAGTGGAAAGTCCCGGCCAACAAGACTAGTGCATCCGAGCTCAATCCAGCGATTTCCTAGTTTTTCCCGTGCGAACCAGGTGCTACATCCTAAGTGCCATACGAGAGAAGCTAGCTGAACGCCTTGTCCAAAAGCAACTTACTTCGGAGAGTTGAGCTCACCCTCAGTCCCTCACAGTTGCACACTGCCTGCAGAAAGAGTTTCCAACATCTGCACCACAGCCGTTTGTCATAGGCTTGTGAGACGCAAGTTGAATAAGCAGACCTGGAAGGTGTCTCCAGCTGCATTGGAGTGGTATTCTGGGTACCTCCTGGCTTAGAGTACTGCTACGTTCTCAGTGCCCTAAGAACGCAGCTGGTTGAAAGCTGGCTTGTAGGCATGCTTCCTTCTACGAGCTGAGGTCAGGGCAGGACCCTCCCGCATCCTGACTGCCCGTAGACATAGTACCCAGCATCCTAATGTTATTCGCCCTAGGAGGTTTTGTGCATAGCATGTGGAAGTGACAGGATTCTCCTCAAGTGTATCTGAAAATACAGACATTGCAAACGTCCTTGTTCAATGAGAGTGTAGCTAGGTCCTAGCTCCCATCAAAGTGTCTAGCAGACATCTGCCTGCAAAGCATACACACTTCCGAGAGTTGAGCTTATGGACTGTCCCTCCCACATCCTGCCTGCAGGTACACCGCGCTCCTAACAGGCCTAGCCCTGATGGTTGCCTGAAGTGTTGTGAGAGCTAAGTGGAAAGTCCCGGCCAACAAGACTAGTGCATCCGAGCTCAATCCAGCGATTTCCTAGTTTTACCCGTGCGAACCAGGTGCTACATCCTAAGTGGCATACGAGAGAAGCTAGCTGAACGCCTTGTCCAAAAGCAACTTACTTCGGAGAGTTGAGCTCACCCTCAGTCCCTCGCAGTTGCACACTGCCTGTAGAAAGAGTTTCCAACATCTGCATCAGAGCCGTTTGTCAGAGGCTTGTGAGATGCAAGTGGAATAAGCAGACCTGGATGGTGTCTCCAGCTGCAGTGGAGTGGTATTCTGGGTACCTCCTGGCTTAGAGTACTGCTACGTTCTCAGTGCCCGAGGAACGCAGCTAGTTGAAAGCTGGCTTGTAGGCGTGCTTCCTTGTGCGAACTGACGTCAGGGCAGGATCCTCCCGCATCCTGACTGCCCGTAGATGTAGGTCCCAGCATCCTTATGTTAGGTGCCGAAGAGGTTCTGTGAAAACCTTGTGGAAGTGCCAGGATTCTCCTCAAGTGTATCTGATCTCAATACAGACAATGCAAACGTCCTTGTTCAATGAGAGTGTAGCTCGGTCCTAGCTCCCATCAAAGTGTCTAGCAGACATCTGCCTGCAAAGCATACACACTTCCGAGAGTTGAGCTTATGGACTGTCCCTCCCACATCCTGCCTGCAGGTACACCGCGCTCCTAACAGGCCTAGCCCTGATGGTTGCCTGAAGTGTTGTGAGAGCTAAGTGGAAAGTCCCGGCCAACAAGACTAGTGCATCCGAGCTCAATCCAGCGATTTCCTAGTTTTTCCCGTGCGAACCAGGTGCTACATCCTAAGTGCCATACGAGAGAAGCTAGCTGAACGCCTTGTCCAAAAGCAACTTACTTCGGAGAGTTGAGCTCACCCTCAGTCCCTCGCAGTTGCACACTGCCTGTAGAAAGAGTTTCCAACATCTGCATCAGAGCCGTTTGTCAGAGGCTTGTGAGATGCAAGTGGAATAAGCAGACCTGGATGGTGTCTCCAGCTGCAGTGGAGTGGTATTCTGGGTACCTCCTGGCTTAGAACACTGTTACGTTCTCAGTGCCCGAGGAACGCAGCTAGTTGAAAGCTGGCTTGTAGGCGTGCTTCCTTGTGCGAACTGACGTCAGGGCAGGATACTCCCGCATCCTGACTGCCCGTAGACGTAGGTCCCAGCATCCTTATGTTAGGTGCCGAAGAGGTTCTGTGAAAAACTTGTGGAAGTGCCAGGATTCTCCTCAAGTGTATCTGATCTCAATACAGACAATGCAAACGTCCTTGTTCAATGAGAGTGTAGCTCGGTCCTAGCTCCCATCAAAGTGTCTAGCAGACATCTGCCTGCAAAGCATACACACTCCCGAGAGTTGAGCTTATGGACTGTCCCTCCCACATCCTGCCTGCAGGTACACCGCGCTCCTAACAGGCCTAGCCCTGATGGTTGCCTGAAGTGTTGTGAGAGCTAAGTGGAAAGTCCCGGCCAACAAGACTAGTGCATCCGAGCTCAATCCAGCGATTTCCTAGTTTTTCCCGTGCGAACCAGGTGCTACATCCTAAGTGCCATACGAGAGAAGCTAGCTGAACGCCTTGTCCAAAAGCAACTTACTTCGGAGAGTTGAGCTCACCCTCAGTCCCTCACAGTTGCACACTGCCTGCAGAAAGAGTTTCCAACATCTGCACCACAGCCGTTTGTCAGAGGCTTGTGAGACGCAAGTTGAATAAGCAGACCTGGAAGGTGTCTCCAGCTGCATTGGAGTGGTATTCTGGGTACCTCCTGGCTTAGAGTACTGCTACGTTCTCAGTGCCCTAAGAACGCAGCTGGTTGAAAGCTGGCTTGTAGGCATTCTTCCTTCTACGAGCTGAGGTCAGGGCAGGACCCTCCCGCATCCTGACTGCCCGTAGACATAGTACCCAGCATCCTAATGTTATTCGCCCTAGGAGGTTTTGTGCATAGCATGTGGAAGTGACAGGATTCTCCTCAAGTGTATCTGAAAATACAGACATTGCAAACGTCCTTGTTCAATGAGAGTGTAGCTCGGTCCTAGCTCCCATCAAAGTGTCTAGCAGACATCTGCCTGCAAAGCATACACACTTCCGAGAGTTGAGCTTATGGACTGTCCCTCCCACATCCTGCCTGCAGGTACACCGCGCTCCTAACAGGCCTAGCTCTGATGGTTGCCTGAAGTGTTGTGAGAGCTAAGTGGAAAGTCCCGGCCAACAAGACTAGTGCATCCGAGCTCAATCCAGCGATTTCCTAGTTTTTCCCGTGCGAACCAGGTGCTACATCCTAAGTGCCATACGAGAGAAGCTAGCTGAACGCCTTGTCCAAAAGCAACTTACTTCGGAGAGTTGAGCTCACCCTCAGTCCCTCGCAGTTGCACACTGCCTGTAGAAAGAGTTTCCAACATCTGCATCAGAGCCGTTTGTCAGAGGCTTGTGAGATGCAAGTGGAATAAGCAGACCTGGATGGTGTCTCCAGCTGCAGTGGAGTGGTATTCTGGGTACCTCCTGGCTTAGAACACTGTTACGTTCTCAGTGCCCGAGGAACGCAGCTAGTTGAAAGCTGGCTTGTAGGCGTGCTTCCTTGTGCGAACTGACGTCAGGGCAGGATCCTCCCGCATCCTGACTGCCCGTAGACGTAGGTCCCAGCATCCTTATGTTAGGTGCCGAAGAGGTTCTGTGAAAACCTTGTGGAAGTGCCAGGATTCTCCTCAAGTGTATCTGATCTCAATACAGACAATGCAAACGTCCTTGTTCAATGAGAGTGTAGCTCGGTCCTAGCTCCCATCAAAGTGTCTAGCAGACATCTGCCTGCAAAGCATACACACTTCCGAGAGTTGAGCTTAGGGACTGTCCCTCCCACATCCTGCCTGCAGGTACACCGCGCTCCTAACAGGCCTAGCCCTGATGGTTGCCTGAAGTGTTGTGAGAGCTAAGTGGAAAGTCCCGGCCAACAAGACTAGTGCATCCGAGCTCAATCCAGCGATTTCCTAGTTTTTCCCGTGCGAACCAGGTGCTACATCCTAAGTGCCATACGAGAGAAGCTAGCTGAACGCCTTGTCCAAAAGCAACTTACTTCGGAGAGTTGAGCTCACCCTCAGTCCCTCGCAGTTGCACACTGCCTGTAGAAAGAGTTTCCAACATCTGCATCAGAGCCGTTTGTCAGAGGCTTGTGAGATGCAAGTGGAATAAGCAGACCTGGATGGTGTCTCCAGCTGCAGTGGAGTGGTATTCTGGGTACCTCCTGGCTTAGAACACTGTTACGTTCTCAGTGCCCGAGGAACGCAGCTAGTTGAAAGCTGGCTTGTAGGCGTGCTTCCTTGTGCGAACTGACGTCAGGGCAGGATCCTCCCGCATCCTGACTGCCCGTAGACGTAGGTCCCAGCATCCTTATGTTAGGTGCCGAAGAGGTTCTGTGAAAACCTTGTGGAAGTGCCAGGATTCTCCTCAAGTGTATCTGATCTCAATACAGACAATGCAAACGTCCTTGTTCAATGAGAGTGTAGCTCGGTCCTAGCTCCCATCAAAGTGTCTAGCAGACATCTGCCTGCAAAGCATACACACTTCCGAGAGTTGAGCTTATGGACTGTCCCTCCCACATCCTGCCTGCAGGTACACCGCGCTCCTAACAGGCCTAGCCCTGATGGTTGCCTGAAGTGTTGTGAGAGCTAAGTGGAAAGTCCCGGCCAACAAGACTAGTGCATCCGAGCTCAATCCAGCGATTTCCTAGTTTTTCCCGTGCGAACCAGGTGCTACATCCTAAGTGCCATACGAGAGAAGCTAGCTGAACGCCTTGTCCAAAAGCAACTTACTTCGGAGAGTTGAGCTCACCCTCAGTCCCTCACAGTTGCACACTGCCTGCAGAAAGAGTTTCCAACATCTGCACCACAGCCGTTTGTCAGAGGCTTGTGAGACGCAAGTGGAATAAGCAGACCTGGAAGGTGTCTCCAGCTGCATTGGAGTGGTATTCTGGGTACCTCCTGGCTTAGAGTACTGCTACGTTCTCAGTGCCCTAAGAACGCAGCTGGTTGAAAGCTGGCTTGTAGGCATGCTTCCTTCTACGAGCTGAGGTCAGGGCAGGACCCTCCCGCATCCTGACTGCCCGTAGACATAGTACCCAGCATCCTAATGTTATTCGCCCTAGGAGGTTTTGTGCATAGCATGTGGAAGTGACAGGATTCTCCTCAAGTGTATCTGAAAATACAGACATTGCAAACGTCCTTGTTCAATGAGAGTGTAGCTCGGTCCTAGCTCCCATCAAAGTGTCTAGCAGACATCTGCCTGCAAAGCATACACACTTCCGAGAGTTGAGCTGATGGACTGTCCCTCCCACATCCTGCCTGCAGGTACACCGCGCTCCTAACAGGCCTAGCCCTGATGGTTGCCTGAAGTGTTGTGAGAGCTAAGTGGAAAGTCCCGGCCAACAAGACTAGTGCATCCGAGCTCAATCCAGCGATTTCCTAGTTTTTCCCGTGCGAACCAGGTGCTACATCCTAAGTGCCATACGAGAGAAGCTAGCTGAACGCCTTGTCCAAAAGCAACTTACTTCGGAGAGTTGAGCTCACCCTCAGTCCCTCGCAGTTGCACACTGCCTGCAGAAAGAGTTTCCAACATCTGCACCACAGCCGTTTGTCATAGGCTTGTGAGACGCAAGTGGAATAAGCAGACCTAGAAGGTGTCTCAGCTGCATTGGAGTGGTATTCTGGGTACCTCCTGGCTTAGAACACTGTTACGTTCTCAGTGCCCGAGGAACGCAGCTGGTTGAAAGCTGGCTTGTAGGCGTGCTTCCTTGTGCGAACTGACGTCAGGGCAGGATCCTCCCGCATCCTGACTGCCCGTAGACGTAGGTCCCAGCATCCTTATGTTAGGTGCCGAAGAGGTTCTGTGAAAACCTTGTGGAAGTGCCAGGATTCTCCTCAAGTGTATCTGATCTCAATACAGACAATGCAAACGTCCTTGTTCAATGAGAGTGTAGCTCGGTCCCAGCTCCCATCAAAGTGTCTAGCAGACATCTGCCTGCAAAGCATACACACTTCCGAGAGTTGAGCTTATGGACTGTCCCTCCCACATCCTGCCTGCAGGTACACCGCGCTCCTAACAGGCCTAGCCCTGATGGTTGCCTGAAGTGTTGTGAGAGCTAAGTGGAAAGTCCCGGCCAACAAGACTAGTGCATCCGAGCTCAATCCAGCGATTTCCTAGTTTTTCCCGTGCGAACCAGGTGCTACATCCTAAGTGCCATACGAGAGAAGCTAGCTGAACGCCTTGTCCAAAAGCAACTTACTTCGGAGAGTTGAGCTCACCCTCAGTCCCTCACAGTTGCACACTGCCTGCAGAAAGAGTTTCCAACATCTGCACCACAGCCGTTTGTCAGAGGCTTGTGAGACGCAAGTGGAATAAGCAGACCTGGAAGGTGTCTCAGCTGCATTGGAGTGGTATTCTGGGTACCTCCTGGCTTAGAGTACTGCTACGTTCTCAGGGCCCTAAGAAGGCAGCTGGTTGAAAGCTGGCTTGTAGGCATGCTTCCTTCTACGAGCTGAGGTCAGGGCAGGACCCTCCCGCATCCTGACTGCCCGTAGACATAGTACCCAGCATCCTAATGTTATTCGCCCTAGGAGGTTTTGTGCATAGCATGTGGAAGTGACAGGATTCTCCTCAAGTGTATCTGAAAATACAGACATTGCAAACGTCCTTGTTCAATGAGAGTGTAGCTGGGTCCTAGCTCCCATCAAAGTGTCTAGCAGACATCTGCCTGCAAAGCATACACACTTCCGAGAGTTGAGCTTATGGACTGTCCCTCCCACATCCTGCCTGCAGGTACACCGCGCTCCTAACAGGCCTAGCCCTGATGGTTGCCTGAAGTGTTGTGAGAGCTAAGTGGAAAGTCCCGGCCAACAAGACTAGTGCATCCGAGCTCAATCCAGCGATTTCCTAGTTTTTCCCGTGCGAACCAGGTGCTACATCCTAAGTGCCATACGAGAGAAGCTTGCTGAACGCCTTGTCCAAAAGCAACTTACTTCGGAGAGTTGAGCTCACCCTCAGTCCCTCGCAGTTGCACACTGCCTGTAGAAAGAGTTTCCAACATCTGCATCAGAGCCGTTTGTCAGAGGCTTGTGAGATGCAAGTGGAATAAGCAGACCTGGATGGTGTCTCCAGCTGCAGTGGAGTGGTATTCTGGGTACCTCCTGGCTTAGAACACTGTTACGTTCTCAGTGCCTGAGGAACGCAGCTAGTTGAAAGCTGGCTTGTAGGCGTGCTTCCTTGTGCGAACTGACGTCAGGGCAGGATCCTCTCGCATCCTGACTGCCCGTAGACGTAGGTCCCAGCATCCTTATGTTAGGTGCCGAAGAGGTTCTGTGAAAACCTTGTGGAAGTGCCAGGATTCTCCTCAAGTGTATCTGATCTCAATACAGACAATGCAAACGTCCTTGTTCAATGAGAGTGTAGCTCGGTCCTAGCTCCCATCAAAGTGTCTAGCAGACATCTGCCTGCAAAGCATACACACTTCCGAGAGTTGAGCTTATGGACTGTCCCTCCCACATCCTGCCTGCAGGTACACCGCGCTCCTAACAGGCCTAGCCCTGATGGTTGCCTGAAGTGTTGTGAGAGCTAAGTGGAAAGTCCCGGCCAACAAGACTAGTGCATCCGAGCTCAATCCAGCGATTTCCTAGTTTTTCCCGTGCGAACCAGGTGCTACATCCTAAGTGCCATACGAGAGAAGCTAGCTGAACGCCTTGTCCAAAAGCAACTTACTTCGGAGAGTTGAGCTCACCCTCAGTCCCTCACAGTTGCACACTGCCTGCAGAAAGAGTTTCCAACATCTGCAACACAGCCGTTTGTCAGAGGCTTGTGAGACGCAAGTGGAATAAGCAGACCTGGAAGGTGTCTCCAGCTGCATTGGAGTGGTATTCTGGGTACCTCCTGGCTTAGAGTACTGCTACGTTCTCAGTGCCCTAAGAACGCAGCTGGTTGAAAGCTGGCTTGTAGGCATGCTTCCTTCTACGAGCTGAGGTCAGGGCAGGACCCTCTCGCATCCTGACTGCCCGTAGACATAGTACCCAGCATCCTAATGTTATTCGCCCTAGGAGGTTTTGTGCATAGCATGTGGAAGTGACAGGATTCTCCTCAAGTGTATCTGAATATACAGACATTGCAAACGTCCTTGTTCAATGAGAGTGTAGCTCGGTCCTAGCTCCCATCAAAGTGTCTAGCAGACATCTGCCTGCAAAGCATACACACTTCCGAGAGTTGAGCTGATGGACTGTCCCTCCCACATCCTGCCTGCAGGTACACCGCGCTCCTAACAGGCCTAGCCCTGATGGTTGCCTGAAGTGTTGTGAGAGCTAAGTGGAAAGTCCCGGCCAACAAGACTAGTGCATCCGAGCTCAATCCAGCGATTTCCTAGTTTTTCCCGTGCGAACCAGGTGCTACATCCTAAGTGCCATACGAGAGAAGCTAGCTGAACGCCTTGTCCAAAAGCAACTTACTTCGGAGAGTTGAGCTCACACTCAGTCCCTCGCAGTTGCACACTGCCTGTAGAAAGAGTTTCCAACATCTGCATCAGAGCCGTTTGTCAGAGGCTTGTGAGATGCAAGTGGAATAAGCAGACCTGGATGGTGTCTCCAGCTGCAGTGGAGTGGTATTCTGGGTACCTCCTGGCTTAGAACACTGTTACGTTCTCAGTGCCCGAGGAACGCAGCTAGTTGAAAGCTGGCTTGTAGGCGTGCTTCCTTGTGCGAACTGACGTCAGGGCAGGATCCTCCCGCATCCTGACTGTCCGTAGACCTAGGTCCCAGCATCCTTATGTTAGGTGCCAAAGAGGTTCTGTGAAAACCTTGTGGAAGTGCCAGGATTCTCCTCAAGTGTATCTGATCTCAATACAGACAATGCAAACGTCCTTGTTCAATGAGAGTGTAGCTCGGTCCTAGCTCCCATCAAAGTGTCTAGCAGACATCTGCCTGCAAAGCATACACACTTCCGAGAGTTGAGCTTATGGACTGTCCCTCCCACATCCTGCCTGCAGGTACACCGCGCTCCTAACAGGCCTAGCCCTGATGGTTGCCTGAAGTGTTGTGAGAGCTAAGTGGAAAGTCCCGGCCAACAAGACTAGTGCATCCGAGCTCAATCCAGCGATTTCCTAGTTTTTCCCGTGCGAACCAGGTGCTACATCCTAAGTGCCATACGAGAGAAGCTAGCTGAACGCCTTGTCCAAAAGCAACTTACTTCGGAGAGTTGAGCTCACCCTCAGTCCCTCACAGTTGCACACTGCCTGCAGAAAGAGTTTCCAACATCTGCACCACAGCCGTTTGTCAGAGGCTTGTGAGACGCAAGTGGAATAAGCAGACCTGGAAGGTGTCTCCAGCTGCATTGGAGTGGTATTCTGGGTACCTCCTGGCTTAGAGTACTGCTACGTTCTCAGTGCCCTAAGAACGCAGCTGGTTGAAAGCTGGCTTGTAGGCATGCTTCCTTCTACGAGCTGAGGTCAGGGCAGGACCCTCCCGCATCCTGACTGCCCGTAGACATAGTACCCAGCATCCTAATGTTATTCGCCCTAGGAGGTTTTGTGCATAGCATGTGGAAGTGACAGGATTCTCCTCAAGTGTATCTGAAAATACAGACATTGCAAACGTCCTTGTTCAATGAGAGTGTAGCTCGGTCCTAGCTCCCATCAAAGTGTCTAGCAGACATCTGCCTGCAAAGCATACACACTTCCGAGAGTTGAGCTGATGGACTGTCCCTCCCACTTCCTGCCTGCAGGTACACCGCGCTCCTAACAGGCCTAGCCCTGATGGTTGCCTGAAGTGTTGTGAGAGCTAAGTGGAAAGTCCCGGCCAACAAGACTAGTGCATCCGAGCTCAATCCAGCGATTTCCTAGTTTTTCCCGTGCGAACCAGGTGCTACATCCTAAGTGCCATACGAGAGAAGCTAGCTGAACGCCTTGTCCAAAAGCAACTTACTTCGGAGAGTTGAGCTCACCCTCAGTCCCTCGCAGTTGCACACTGCCTGTAGAAAGAGTTTCCAACATCTGCATCAGAGCCGTTTGTCAGAGGCTTGTGAGATGCAAGTGGAATAAGCAGACCTGGATGTTGTCTCCAGCTGCAGTGGAGTGGTATTCTGGGTACCTCCTGGCTTAGAACACTGTTACGTTCTCAGTGCCCGAGGAACGCAGCTAGTTGAAAGCTGGCTTGTAGGCGTGCTTCCTTGTGCGAACTGACGTCAGGGCAGGATCCTCCCGCATCCTGACTGCCCGTAGACGTAGGTCCCAGCATCCTTATGTTAGGTGCCGAAGAGGTTCTGTGAAAACCTTGTGGAAGTGCCAGGATTCTCCTCAAGTGTATCTGATCTCAATACAGACAATGCAAACGTCCTTGTTCAATGAGAGTGTAGCTCGGTCCTAGCTCCCATCAAAGTGTCTAGCAGACATCTGCCTGCAAAGCATACACACTTCCGAGAGTTGAGCTTATGGACTGTCCCTCCCACATCCTGCCTGCAGGTACACCGCGCTCCTAACAGGCCTAGCCCTGATGGTTGCCTGAAGTGTTGTGAGAGCTAAGTGGAAAGTCCCGGCCAACAAGACTAGTGCATCCGAGCTCAATCCAGCGATTTCCTAGTTTTTCCCGTGCGAACCAGGTGCTACATCCTAAGTGCCATACGAGAGAAGCTAGCTGAACGCCTTGTCCAAAAGCAACTTACTTCGGAGAGTTGAGCTCACCCTCAGTCCCTCACAGTTGCACACTGCCTGCAGAAAGAGTTTCCAACATCTGCACCACAGCCGTTTGTCATAGGCTTGTGAGACGCAAGTTGAATAAGCAGACCTGGAAGGTGTCTCCAGCTGCATTGGAGTGGTATTCTGGGTACCTCCTGGCTTAGAGTACTGCTACGTTCTCAGTGCCCTAAGAACGCAGCTGGTTGAAAGCTGGCTTGTAGGCATGCTTCCTTCTACGAGCTGAGGTCAGGGCAGGACCCTCCCGCATCCTGACTGCCCGTAGACATAGTACCCAGCATCCTAATGTTATTCGCCCTAGGAGGTTTTGTGCATAGCATGTGGAAGTGACAGGATTCTCCTCAAGTGTATCTGAAAATACAGACATTGCAAACGTCCTTGTTCAATGAGAGTGTAGCTCGGTCCTAGCTCCCATCAAAGTGTCTAGCAGACATCTGCCTGCAAAGCATACACACTTCCGAGAGTTGAGCTTATGGACTGTCCCTCCCACATCCTGCCTGCAGGTACACCGCGCTCCTAACAGGCCTAGCCCTGATGGTTGCCTGAAGTGTTGTGAGAGCTAAGTGGAAAGTCCCGGCCAACAAGACTAGTGCATCCGAGCTCAATCCAGCGATTTCCTAGTTTTACCCGTGCGAACCAGGTGCTACATCCTAAGTGGCATACGAGAGAAGCTAGCTGAACGCCTTGTCCAAAAGCAACTTACTTCGGAGAGTTGAGCTCACCCTCAGTCCCTCGCAGTTGCACACTGCCTGTAGAAAGAGTTTCCAACATCTGCATCAGAGCCGTTTGTCAGAGGCTTGTGAGATGCAAGTGGAATAAGCAGACCTGGATGGTGTCTCCAGCTGCAGTGGAGTGGTATTCTGGGTACCTCCTGGCTTAGAGTACTGCTACGTTCTCAGTGCCCGAGGAACGCAGCTAGTTGAAAGCTGGCTTGTAGGCGTGCTTCCTTGTGCGAACTGACGTCAGGGCAGGATCCTCCCGCATCCTGACTGCCCGTAGATGTAGGTCCCAGCATCCTTATGTTAGGTGCCGAAGAGGTTCTGTGAAAACCTTGTGGAAGTGCCAGGATTCTCCTCAAGTGTATCTGATCTCAATACAGACAATGCAAACGTCCTTGTTCAATGAGAGTGTAGCTCGGTCCTAGCTCCCATCAAAGTGTCTAGCAGACATCTGCCTGCAAAGCATACACACTTCCGAGAGTTGAGCTTATGGACTGTCCCTCCCACATCCTGCCTGCAGGTACACCGCGCTCCTAACAGGCCTAGCCCTGATGGTTGCCTGAAGTGTTGTGAGAGCTAAGTGGAAAGTCCCGGCCAACAAGACTAGTGCATCCGAGCTCAATCCAGCGATTTCCTAGTTTTTCCCGTGCGAACCAGGTGCTACATCCTAAGTGCCATACGAGAGAAGCTAGCTGAACGCCTTGTCCAAAAGCAACTTACTTCGGAGAGTTGAGCTCACCCTCAGTCCCTCGCAGTTGCACACTGCCTGTAGAAAGAGTTTCCAACATCAGCATCAGAGCCGTTTGTCAGAGGCTTGTGAGATGCAAGTGGAATAAGCAGACCTGGATGTTGTCTCCAGCTGCAGTGGAGTGGTATTCTGGGTACCTCCTGGCTTAGAACACTGTTACGTTCTCAGTGCCCGAGGAACGCAGCTAGTTGAAAGCTGGCTTGTAGGCGTGCTTCCTTGTGCGAACTGACGTCAGGGCAGGATACTCCCGCATCCTGACTGCCCGTAGACGTAGGTCCCAGCATCCTTATGTTAGGTGCCGAAGAGGTTCTGTGAAAAACTTGTGGAAGTGCCAGGATTCTCCTCAAGTGTATCTGATCTCAATACAGACAATGCAAACGTCCTTGTTCAATGAGAGTGTAGCTCGGTCCTAGCTCCCATCAAAGTGTCTAGCAGACATCTGCCTGCAAAGCATACACACTTCCGAGAGTTGAGCTTATGGACTGTCCCTCCCACATCCTGCCTGCAGGTACACCGCGCTCCTAACAGGCCTAGCCCTGATGGTTGCCTGAAGTGTTGTGAGAGCTAAGTGGAAAGTCCCGGCCAACAAGACTAGTGCATCCGAGCTCAATCCAGCGATTTCCTAGTTTTTCCCGTGCGAACCAGGTGCTACATCCTAAGTGCCATACGAGAGAAGCTAGCTGAACGCCTTGTCCAAAAGCAACTTACTTCGGAGAGTTGAGCTCACCCTCAGTCCCTCGCAGTTGCACACTGCCTGTAGAAAGAGTTTCCAACATCTGCATCAGAGCCGTTTGTCAGAGGCTTGTGAGATGCAAGTGGAATAAGCAGACCTGGATGGTGTCTCCAGCTGCAGTGGAGTGGTATTCTGGGTACCTCCTGGCTTAGAACACTGTTACGTTCTCAGTGCCCGAGGAACGCAGCTAGTTGAAAGCTGGCTTGTAGGCGTGCTTCCTTGTGCGAACTGACGTCAGGGCAGGATCCTCCCGCATCCTGACTGCCCGTAGACGTAGGTCCCAGCATCCTTATGTTAGGTGCCGAAGAGGTTCTGTGAAAACCTTGTGGAAGTGCCAGGATTCTCCTCAAGTGTATCTGATCTCAATACAGACAATGCAAACGTCCTTGTTCAATGAGAGTGTAGCTCGGTCCTAGCTCCCATCAAAGTGTCTAGCAGACATCTGCCTGCAAAGCATACACACTTCCGAGAGTTGAGCTTATGGACTGTCCCTCCCACATCCTGCCTGCAGGTACACCGCGCTCCTAACAGGCCTAGCCCTGATGGTTGCCTGAAGTGTTGTGAGAGCTAAGTGGAAAGTCCCGGCCAACAAGACTAGTGCATCCGAGCTCAATCCAGCGATTTCCTAGTTTTTCCCGTGCGAACCAGGTGCTACATCCTAAGTGCCATACGAGAGAAGCTAGCTGAACGCCTTGTCCAAAAGCAACTTACTTCGGAGAGTTGAGCTCACCCTCAGTCCCTCGCAGTTGCACACTGCCTGTAGAAAGAGTTTCCAACATCTGCATCAGAGCCGTTTGTCAGAGGCTTGTGAGATGCAAGTGGAATAAGCAGACCTGGATGTTGTCTCCAGCTGCAGTGGAGTGGTATTCTGGGTACCTCCTGGCTTAGAACACTGTTACGTTCTCAGTGCCCGAGGAACGCAGCTAGTTGAAAGCTGGCTTGTAGGCGTGCTTCCTTGTGCGAACTGACGTCAGGGCAGGATCCTCCCGCATCCTGACTGCCCGTAGACGTAGGTCCCAGCATCCTTATGTTAGGTGCCGAAGAGGTTCTGTGAAAACCTTGTGGAAGTGCCAGGATTCTCCTCAAGTGTATCTGATCTCAATACAGACAATGCAAACGTCCTTGTTCAATGAGAGTGTAGCTCGGTCCTAGCTCCCATCAAAGTGTCTAGCAGACATCTGCCTGCAAAGCATACACACTTCCGAGAGTTGAGCTTATGGACTGTCCCTCCCACATCCTGCCTGCAGGTACACCGCGCTCCTAACAGGCCTAGCCCTGATGGTTGCCTGAAGTGTTGTGAGAGCTAAGTGGAAAGTCCCGGCCAACAAGACTAGTGCATCCGAGCTCAATCCAGCGATTTCCTAGTTTTTCCCGTGCGAACCAGGTGCTACATCCTAAGTGCCATACGAGAGAAGCTAGCTGAACGCCTTGTCCAAAAGCAACTTACTTCGGAGAGTTGAGCTCACCCTCAGTCCCTCACAGTTGCACACTGCCTGCAGAAAGAGTTTCCAACATCTGCACCACAGCCGTTTGTCATAGGCTTGTGAGACGCAAGTTGAATAAGCAGACCTGGAAGGTGTCTCCAGCTGCATTGGAGTGGTATTCTGGGTACCTCCTGGCTTAGAGTACTGCTACGTTCTCAGTGCCCTAAGAACGCAGCTGGTTGAAAGCTGGCTTGTAGGCATGCTTCCTTCTACGAGCTGAGGTCAGGGCAGGACCCTCCCGCATCCTGACTGCCCGTAGACATAGTACCCAGCATCCTAATGTTATTCGCCCTAGGAGGTTTTGTGCATAGCATGTGGAAGTGACAGGATTCTCCTCAAGTGTATCTGAAAATACAGACATTGCAAACGTCCTTGTTCAATGAGAGTGTAGCTCGGTCCTAGCTCCCATCAAAGTGTCTAGCAGACATCTGCCTGCAAAGCATACACACTTCCGAGAGTTGAGCTTATGGACTGTCCCTCCCACATCCTGCCTGCAGGTACACCGCGCTCCTAACAGGCCTAGCCCTGATGGTTGCCTGAAGTGTTGTGAGAGCTAAGTGGAAAGTCCCGGCCAACAAGACTAGTGCATCCGAGCTCAATCCAGCGATTTCCTAGTTTTACCCGTGCGAACCAGGTGCTACATCCTAAGTGGCATACGAGAGAAGCTAGCTGAACGCCTTGTCCAAAAGCAACTTACTTCGGAGAGTTGAGCTCACCCTCAGTCCCTCGCAGTTGCACACTGCCTGTAGAAAGAGTTTCCAACATCTGCATCAGAGCCGTTTGTCAGAGGCTTGTGAGATGCAAGTGGAATAAGCAGACCTGGATGGTGTCTCCAGCTGCAGTGGAGTGGTATTCTGGGTACCTCCTGGCTTAGAGTACTGCTACGTTCTCAGTGCCCGAGGAACGCAGCTAGTTGAAAGCTGGCTTGTAGGCGTGCTTCCTTGTGCGAACTGACGTCAGGGCAGGATCCTCCCGCATCCTGACTGCCCGTAGATGTAGGTCCCAGCATCCTTATGTTAGGTGCCGAAGAGGTTCTGTGAAAACCTTGTGGAAGTGCCAGGATTCTCCTCAAGTGTATCTGATCTCAATACAGACAATGCAAACGTCCTTGTTCAATGAGAGTGTAGCTCGGTCCTAGCTCCCATCAAAGTGTCTAGCAGACATCTGCCTGCAAAGCATACACACTTCCGAGAGTTGAGCTTATGGACTGTCCCTCCCACATCCTGCCTGCAGGTACACCGCGCTCCTAACAGGCCTAGCCCTGATGGTTGCCTGAAGTGTTGTGAGAGCTAAGTGGAAAGTCCCGGCCAACAAGACTAGTGCATCCGAGCTCAATCCAGCGATTTCCTAGTTTTTCCCGTGCGAACCAGGTGCTACATCCTAAGTGCCATACGAGAGAAGCTAGCTGAACGCCTTGTCCAAAAGCAACTTACTTCGGAGAGTTGAGCTCACCCTCAGTCCCTCGCAGTTGCACACTGCCTGTAGAAAGAGTTTCCAACATCTGCATCAGAGCCGTTTGTCAGAGGCTTGTGAGATGCAAGTGGAATAAGCAGACCTGGATGGTGTCTCCAGCTGCAGTGGAGTGGTATTCTGGGTACCTCCTGGCTTAGAACACTGTTACGTTCTCAGTGCCCGAGGAACGCAGCTAGTTGAAAGCTGGCTTGTAGGCGTGCTTCCTTGTGCGAACTGACGTCAGGGCAGGATACTCCCGCATCCTGACTGCCCGTAGACGTAGGTCCCAGCATCCTTATGTTAGGTGCCGAAGAGGTTCTGTGAAAAACTTGTGGAAGTGCCAGGATTCTCCTCAAGTGTATCTGATCTCAATACAGACAATGCAAACGTCCTTGTTCAATGAGAGTGTAGCTCGGTCCTAGCTCCCATCAAAGTGTCTAGCAGACATCTGCCTGCAAAGCATACACACTTCCGAGAGTTGAGCTTATGGACTGTCCCTCCCACATCCTGCCTGCAGGTACACCGCGCTCCTAACAGGCCTAGCCCTGATGGTTGCCTGAAGTGTTGTGAGAGCTAAGTGGAAAGTCCCGGCCAACAAGACTAGTGCATCCGAGCTCAATCCAGCGATTTCCTAGTTTTTCCCGTGCGAACCAGGTGCTACATCCTAAGTGCCATACGAGAGAAGCTAGCTGAACGCCTTGTCCAAAAGCAACTTACTTCGGAGAGTTGAGCTCACCCTCAGTCCCTCACAGTTGCACACTGCCTGCAGAAAGAGTTTCCAACATCTGCACCACAGCCGTTTGTCAGAGGCTTGTGAGACGCAAGTTGAATAAGCAGACCTGGAAGGTGTCTCCAGCTGCATTGGAGTGGTATTCTGGGTACCTCCTGGCTTAGAGTACTGCTACGTTCTCAGTGCCCTAAGAACGCAGCTGGTTGAAAGCTGGCTTGTAGGCATGCTTCCTTCTACGAGCTGAGGTCAGGGCAGGACCCTCCCGCATCCTGACTGCCCGTAGACATAGTACCCAGCATCCTAATGTTATTCGCCCTAGGAGGTTTTGTGCATAGCATGTGGAAGTGACAGGATTCTCCTCAAGTGTATCTGAAAATACAGACATTGCAAACGTCCTTGTTCAATGAGAGTGTAGCTCGGTCCTAGCTCCCATCAAAGTGTCTAGCAGACATCTGCCTGCAAAGCATACACACTTCCGAGAGTTGAGCTTATGGACTGTCCCTCCCACATCCTGCCTGCAGGTACACCGCGCTCCTAACAGGCCTAGCCCTGATGGTTGCCTGAAGTGTTGTGAGAGCTAAGTGGAAAGTCCCGGCCAACAAGACTAGTGCATCCGAGCTCAATCCAGCGATTTCCTAGTTTTACCCGTGCGAACCAGGTGCTACATCCTAAGTGCCATACGAGAGAAGCTAGCTGAACGCCTTGTCCAAAAGCAACTTACTTCGGAGAGTTGAGCTCACCCTCAGTCCCTCGCAGTTGCACACTGCCTGTAGAAAGAGTTTCCAACATCTGCATCAGAGCCGTTTGTCAGAGGCTTGTGAGATGCAAGTGGAATAAGCAGACCTGGATGGTGTCTCCAGCTGCAGTGGAGTGGTATTCTGGGTACCTCCTGGCTTAGAACACTGTTACGTTCTCAGTGCCCGAGGAACGCAGCTAGTTGAAAGCTGGCTTGTAGGCGTGCTTCCTTGTGCGAACTGACGTCAGGGCAGGATCCTCCCGCATCCTGACTGCCCGTAGACGTAGGTCCCAGCATCCTTATGTTAGGTGCCGAAGAGGTTCTGTGAAAACCTTGTGGAAGTGCCAGGATTCTCCTCAAGTGTATCTGATCTCAATACAGACAATGCAAACGTCCTTGTTCAATGAGAGTGTAGCTCGGTCCTAGCTCCCATCAAAGTGTCTAGCAGACATCTGCCTGCAAAGCATACACACTTCCGAGAGTTGAGCTTATGGACTGTCCCTCCCACATCCTGCCTGCAGGTACACCGCGCTCCTAACAGGCCTAGCCCTGATGGTTGCCTGAAGTGTTGTGAGAGCTAAGTGGAAAGTCCCGGCCAACAAGACTAGTGCATCCGAGCTCAATCCAGCGATTTCCTAGTTTTTCCCGTGCGAACCAGGTGCTACATCCTAAGTGCCATACGAGAGAAGCTAGCTGAACGCCTTGTCCAAAAGCAACTTACTTCGGAGAGTTGAGCTCACCCTCAGTCCCTCACAGTTGCACACTGCCTGCAGAAAGAGTTTCCAACATCTGCACCACAGCCGTTTGTCAGAGGCTTGTGAGACGCAAGTGGAATAAGCAGACCTGGAAGGTGTCTCCAGCTGCATTGGAGTGGTATTCTGGGTACCTTCTGGCTTAGAGTACTGCTACGTTCTCAGTGCCCTAAGAACGCAGCTGGTTGAAAGCTGGCTTGTAGGCATGCTTCCTTCTACGAGCTGAGGTCAGGGCAGGACCCTCCCGCATCCTGACTGCCCGTAGACATAGTACCCAGCATCCTAATGTTATTCGCCCTAGGAGGTTTTGTGCATAGCATGTGGAAGTGACAGGATTCTCCTCAAGTGTATCTGAAAATACAGACATTGCAAACGTCCTTGTTCAATGAGAGTGTAGCTCGGTCCTATCTCCCATCAAAGTGTCTAGCAGACATCTGCCTGCAAAGCATACACACTTCCGAGAGTTGAGCTTATGGACTGTCCCTCCCACATCCTGCCTGCAGGTACACCGCGCTCCTAACAGGCCTAGCCCTGATGGTTGCCTGAAGTGTTGTGAGAGCTAAGTGGAAAGTCCCGGCCAACAAGACTAGTGCATCCGAGCTCAATCCAGCGATTTCCTAGTTTTTCCCGTGCGAACCAGGTGCTACATCCTAAGTGCCATACGAGAGAAGCTAGCTGAACGCCTTGTCCAAAAGCAACTTACTTCGGAGAGTTGAGCTCACCCTCAGTCCCTCACAGTTGCACACTGCCTGCAGAAAGAGTTTCCAACATCTGCACCACAGCCGTTTGTCATAGGCTTGTGAGACGCAAGTGGAATAAGCAGACCTGGATGGTGTCTCCAGCTGCAGTGGAGTGGTATTCTGGGTACCTCCTGGCTTAGAGTACTGCTACGTTCTCAGTGCCCTAAGAACGCAGCTGGTTGAAAGCTGGCTTGTAGGCATGCTTCCTTCTACGAGCTGAGGTCAGGGCAGGACCCTCCCGCATCCTGACTGCCCGTAGACATAGTACCCAGCATCCTAATGTTATTCGCCCTAGGAGGTTTTGTGCATAGCATGTGGAAGTGACAGGATTCTCCTCAAGTGTATCTGAAAATACAGACATTGCAAACGTCCTTGTTCAATGAGAGTGTAGCTCGGTCCTAGCTCCCATCAAAGTGTCTAGCAGACATCTGCCTGCAAAGCATACACACTTCCGAGAGTTGAGATTATGGACTGTCCCTCCCACATCCTGCCTGCAGGTACACCGCGCTCCTAACAGGCCTAGCCCTGATGGTTGCCTGAAGTGTTGTGAGAGCTAAGTGGAAAGTCCCGACCAACAAGACTAGTGCATCCGAGCTCAATCCAGCGATTTCCTAGTTTTACCCGTGCGAACCAGGTGCTACATCCTAAGTGCCATACGAGAGAAGCTAGCTGAACGCCTTGTCCAAAAGCAACTTACTTCGGAGAGTTGAGATCACCCTCAGTCCCTCGCAGTTGCACACTGCCTGCAGAAAGAGTTTCCAACATCTGCACCACAGCCGTTTGTCATAGGCTTGTGAGACGCAAGTGGAATAAGCAGACCTGGATGGTGTCTCCAGCTGCAGTGGAGTGGTATTCTGGGTACCTCCTGGCTTAGAACACTGTTACGTTCTCAGTGCCCGAGGAACGCAGCTAGTTGAAAGCTGGCTTGTAGGCGTGCTTTCTTGTGCGAACTGACGTCAGGGCAGGATCCTCCCGCATCCTGACTGCCCGTAGACGTAGGTCCCAGCATCCTTATGTTAGGTGCCGAAGAGGTTCTGTGAAAACCTTGTGGAAGTGCCAGGATTCTCCTCAAGTGTATATGATCTCAATACAGACAATGCAAACGTCCTTGTTCAATGAGAGTGTAGCTCGGTCCTAGCTCCCATCAAAGTGTCTAGCAGACATCTGCCTGCAAAGCATACACACTTCCGAGAGTTGAGCTTATGGACTGTCCCTCCCACATCCTGCCTGCAGGTACACCGCGCTCCTAACAGGCCTAGCCCTGATGGTTGCCTGAAGTGTTGTGAGAGCTAAGTGGAAAGTCCCGGCCAACAAGACTAGTGCATCCGAGCTCAATCCAGCGATTTCCTAGTTTTACCCGTGCGAACCAGGTGCTACATCCTATGTGCCATACGAGAGAAGCTAGCTGAACGCCTTGTCCAAAAGCAACTTACTTCGGAGAGTTGAGCTCACCCTCAGTCCCTCGCAGTTGCACACTGCCTGTAGAAAGAGTTTCCAACATCTGCATCAGAGCCGTTTGTCAGAGGCTTGTGAGATGCAAGTGGAATAAGCAGACCTGGAAGGTGTCTCCAGCTGCAGTGGAGTGGTATTCTGGGTACCTCCTGGCTTAGAGTACTGCTACGTTCTCAGTGCCCTAAGAACGCAGCTGGTTGAAAGCTGGCTTGTAGGCATGCTTCGTTCTACGAGCTGAGGTCAGGGCAGGACCCTCCCGCATCCTGACTGCCCGTAGACATAGTACCCAGCATCCTAATGTTATTCGCCCTAGGAGGTTTTGTGCATAGCATGTGGAAGTGACAGGATTCTCCTCAAGAGTATCTGAAAATACAGACATTGCAGACGTCCTTGTTCAATGAGAGTGTAGCTAGGTCCTAGCTCCCATCAAAGTGTCTAGCAGACATCTGCCTGCAAAGCATACACACTTCCGAGAGTTGAGCTTATGGACTATCCCTCCCACATCCTGCCTTCAAGTACCTGGCACTCCAAACAGGCCTATTCCCGATGCGTCTCTGAAGTGTTGTGAGAGCTAAGTGGAAAGTCCCTGCCCACAAGACTAGTGCATCCAAGCTGATTCCAGCGATTTCCTAGTTTTTCCCGTGCGAACCAGGTGCTACATCCTAAGTGCCATACGAGAGAAGCTACCTGAACGCCTTGTCCAAAGCAACTTACTTCGGAGAGTTGAGCTCACCCTCAGTCCCTCACAGTTGCACACTGCCTGCAGAAAGAGTTTCCAACATCTGCACCACAGCCGTTTGTCAGAGGCTTGTGAGACGCAAGTGGAATAAGCAGACCTGGATGGTGTCTCCACCTGCAGTGGAGTGGTATTCTGGGTACCTCCTGGCTTAGAGTACTGCTACGTTCTCAGTGCCCTAAGAACGCAGCTGGTTGAAAGCTGGCTTGTAGGCATGCTTCCTTTCACGAGCTGAGGTCAGGGCAGGACCCTCCCGCATCCTGACTGCCCGTAGACATAGTACCCAGCATCCTAATGTTATTCGCCCTAGGAGGTTTTGCGCATAGCATGTGGAAGTGACAGGATTCTCCTCAAGTGTATCTGATCTCAATACAGACACTGCAAACGTCCTTGTTCAATGAGAGTGTAGCTCGGTCCTAGCTCCCATCAAAGTGTCTAGCAGACATCTGCCTGCAAAGCATACACACTTCCGAGAGTTGAGCTTATGGACTGTCCCTCCCACATCCTGCCTGCAGGTACACCGCGCTCCTAACAGGCCTAGCCCTGATGGTTGCCTGAAGTGTTGTGAGAGCTAAGTGGAAAGTCCCGGCCAACAAGACTAGTGCATCCGAGCTCAATCCAGCGATTTCCTAGTTTTTCCCGTGCGAACCAGGTGCTACATCCTAAGTGCCATACGAGAGAAGCTAGCTGAACGCCTTGTCAAAAGCAACTTACCTCGGAGAGTTGAGCTCACCCTCAGTCCCTCGCAGTTGCACACTGCCTGTAGAAAGAGTTTCCAACATCTGCATCAGAGCCGTTTGTCAGAGGCTTGTGAGATGCAAGTGGAATAAGCAGACCTGGATGGTGTCTCCAGCTGCAGTGGAGTGGTATTCTGGGTACCTCCTGGCTTAGAACACTGTTACGTTCTCAGTGCCCGAGGAACGCAGCTAGTTGAAAGCTGGCTTGTAGGCCTGCTTCCTTGTGCGAACTGACGTCAGGGCAAGGATCCTCCCGCATCCTGACTGCCCGTAGACGTAGGTCCCAGCATCCTTATGTTAGGTGCCGAAGAGGTTCTGTGAAAACCTTGTGGAAGTGCCAGGATTCTCCTCAAGTGTATCTGATCTCAATACAGACAATGCAAACGTCCTTGTTCAATGAGAGTGTAGCTCGGTCCTAGCTCCCATCAAAGTGTCTAGCAGACATCTGCCTGCAAAGCATACACACTTCCGAGAGTTGAGCTTATGGACTGTCCCTCCCACATCCTGCCTGCAGGTACACCGCGCTCCTAACAGGCCTAGCCCTGATGGTTGCCTGAAGTGTTGTGAGAGCTAAGTGGAAAGTCCCGGCCAACAAGACTAGTGCATCCGAGCTCAATCCAGCGATTTCCTAGTTTTTCCCGTGCG
Source organism: Vulpes vulpes (assembly GCF_048418805.1). Lineage (NCBI taxonomy): Eukaryota > Metazoa > Chordata > Mammalia > Carnivora > Canidae > Vulpes > Vulpes vulpes. The sequence continues at coordinate 46,264,336 of NC_132787.1, read as the reverse complement.
AACCAGGTGCTACATCCTAAGTGCCATACGAGAGAAGCTAGCTGAACGCCTTGTCCAAAAGCAACTTACCTCGGAGAGTTGAGCTCACCCTCAGTCCCTCGCAGTTGCACACTGCCTGTAGAAAGAGTTTCCAACATCTGCATCAGAGCCGTTTGTCAGAGGCTTGTGAGATGCAAGTGGAATAAGCAGACCTGGATGGTGTCTCCAGCTGCAGTGGAGTGGTATTCTGGGTACCTCCTGGCTTAGAACACTGTTACGTTCTCAGTGCCCGAGGAACGCAGCTAGTTGGAACCTGGCTTGTAGGCGTGCTTCCTTGTGCGAACTGACGTCAGGGCAGGATCCTCCCGCATCCTGACTGCCCGTAGACGTAGGTCCCAGCATCCTTATGTTAGGTGCCGAAGAGGTTCTGTGAAAACCTTGTGGAAGTGCCAGGATTCTCCTCAAGTGTATCTGATCTCAATACAGACAATGCAAACGTCCTTGTTCAATGAGAGTGTAGCTCGGTCCTAGCTCCCATCAAAGTGTCTAGCAGACATCTGCCTGCAAAGCATACACACTTCCGAGAGTTGAGCTTATGGACTGTCCCTCCCACATCCTGCCTGCAGGTACACCGCGCTCCTAACAGGCCTAGCCCTGATGGTTGCCTGAAGTGTTGTGAGAGCTAAGTGGAAAGTCCCGGCCAACAAGACTAGTGCATCCGAGCTCAATCCAGCGATTTCCTAGTTTTTCCCGTGCGAACCAGGTGCTACATCCTAAGTGCCATACGAGAGAAGCTAGCTGAACGCCTTGTCCAAAAGCAACTTACTTCGGAGAGTTGAGCTCACCCTCAGTCCCTCACAGTTGCACACTGCCTGCAGAAAGAGTTTCCAACATCTGCACCACAGCCGTTTGTCATAGGCTTGTGAGACGCAAGTGGAATAAGCAGACCTGGATGGTGTCTCCAGCTGCAGTGGAGTGGTATTCTGGGTACCTCCTGGCTTAGAGTACTGCTACGTTCTCAGTGCCCTAAGAACGCAGCTGGTTGAAAGCTGGCTTGTAGGCATGCTTCCTTCTACGAGCTGAGGTCAGGGCAGGACCCTCCCGCATCCTGACTGCCCGTAGACATAGTACCCAGCATCCTAATGTTTTTCGCCCTAGGAGGTTTTGTGCATAGCATGTGGAAGTGACAGGATTCTCCTCAAGTGTATCTGAAAATACAGACATTGCAAACGTCCTTGTTCAATGAGAGTGTAGCTCGGTCCTAGCTCCCATCAAAGTGTCTAGCAGACATCTGCCTGCAAAGCATACACACTTCCGAGAGTTGAGCTTATGGACTGTCCCTCCCACATCCTGCCTGCAGGTACACCGCGCTCCTAACAGGCCTAGCCCTGATGGTTGCCTGAAGTGTTGTGAGAGCTAAGTGGAAAGTCCCGACCAACAAGACTAGTGCATCCGAGCTCAATCCAGCGATTTCCTAGTTTTACCCGTGCGAACCAGGTGCTACATCCTAAGTGCCATACGAGAGAAGCTAGCTGAACGCCTTGTCCAAAAGCAACTTACTTCGGAGAGTTGAGCTCACCCTCAGTCCCTCGCAGTTGCACACTGCCTGTAGAAAGAGTTTCCAACATCTGCATCAGAGCCGTTTGTCAGAGGCTTGTGAGATGCAAGTGGAATAAGCAGACCTGGAAGGTGTCTCCAGCTGCAGTGGAGTGTTATTCTGGGTACCTCCTGGCTTAGAACACTGTTACGTGCTCAGTGCCCGAGGAACGCAGCTAGTTGAAAGCTGGCTTGTAGGCGTGCTTCCTTGTGCCAACTGACGTCAGGGCAGGATCCTCCCGCATCCTGACTGCCCGTAGACGTAGGTCCCAGCATCCTTATGTTAGGTGCCGAAGAGGTTCTGTGAAAACCTTGTGGAAGTGCCAGGATTCTCCTCAAGTGTATCTGATCTCAATACAGACAATGCAAACGTCCTTGTTCAATGAGAGTGTAGCTCGGTCCTAGCTCCCATCAAAGTGTCTAGCAGACACCTGCCTGCAAAGCATACACACTTCCGAGAGTTGAGCTTATGGACTGTCCCTCCCACATCCTGCCTGCAGGTACACCGCGCTCCTAACAGGCCTAGCCCTGATGGTTGCCTGAAGTGTTGTGAGAGCTGTGGAAAGTCCCGGCCAACAAGACTAGTGCATCCGAGCTCAATCCAGCGATTTCCTAGTTTTTCCCGTGCGAACCAGGTGCTACATCCTAAGTGCCATACGAGAGAAGCTAGCTGAACGCCTTGTCCAAAAGCAACTTACCTCGGAGAGTTGAGCTCACCCTCAGTCCCTCGCAGTTGCACACTGCCTGTAGAAAGAGTTTCCAACATCTGCATCAGAGCCGTTTGTCAGAGGCTTGTGAGATGCAAGTGGAATAAGCAGACCTGGATGGTGTCTCCAGCTGCAGTGGAGTGGTATTCTGGGTACCTCCTGGCTTAGAACACTGTTACGTTCTCAGTGCCCGAGGAACGCAGCTAGTTGAAAGCTGGCTTGTAGGCCTGCTTCCTTGTGCGAACTGACGTCAGGGCAAGGATCCTCCCGCATCCTGACTGCCCGTAGACGTAGGTCCCAGCATCCTTATGTTAGGTGCCGAAGAGGTTCTGTGAAAACCTTGTGGAAGTGCCAGGATTCTCCTCAAGTGTATCTGATCTCAATACAGACAATGCAAACGTCCTTGTTCAATGAGAGTGTAGCTCGGTCCTAGCTCCCATCAAAGTGTCTAGCAGACATCTGCCTGCAAAGCATACACACTTCCGAGAGTTGAGCTTATGGACTGTCCCTCCCACATCCTGCCTGCAGGTACACCGCGCTCCTAACAGGCCTAGCCCTGATGGTTGCCTGAAGTGTTGTGAGAGCTAAGTGGAAAGTCCCGGCCAACAAGACTAGTGCATCCGAGCTCAATCCAGCGATTTCCTAGTTTTTCCCGTGCGAACCAGGTGCTACATCCTAAGTGCCATACGAGAGAAGCTAGCTGAACGCCTTGTCCAAAAGCAACTTACTTCGGAGAGTTGAGCTCACCCTCAGTCCCTCGCAGTTGCACACTGCCTGTAGAAAGAGTTTCCAACATCTGCATCAGAGCCGTTTGTCAGAGGCTTGTGAGATGCAAGTGGAATAAGCAGACCTGGATGGTGTCTCCAGCTGCAGTGGAGTGGTATTCTGGGTACCTCCTGGCTTAGAACACTGTTACGTTCTCAGTGCCCGAGGAACGCAGCTAGTTGGAAGCTGGCTTGTAGGCGTGCTTCCTTGTGCGAACTGACGTCAGGGCAGGATCCTCCCGCATCCTGACTGCCCGTAGACGTAGGTCCCAGCATCCTTATGTTAGGTGCCGAAGAGGTTCTGTGAAAACCTTGTGGAAGTGCCAGGATTCTCCTCAAGTGTATCTGATCTCAATACAGACAATGCAAACGTCCTTGTTCAATGAGAGTGTAGCTCGGTCCTAGCTCCCATCAAAGTGTCTAGCAGACATCTGCCTGCAAAGCATACACACTTCCGAGAGTTGAGCTTATGGACTGTCCCTCCCACATCCTGCCTGCAGGTACACCGCGCTCCTAACAGGCCTAGCCCTGATGGTTGCCTGAAGTGTTGTGAGAGCTAAGTGGAAAGTCCCGGCCAACAAGACTAGTGCATCCGAGCTAAATCCAGCGATTTCCTAGTTTTTCCCGTGCGAACCAGGTGCTACATCCTAAGTGCCATACGAGAGAAGCTAGCTGAACGCCTTGTCCAAAAGCAACTTACTTCGGAGAGTTGAGCTCACCCTCAGTCCCTCACAGTTGCACACTGCCTGCAGAAAGAGTTTCCAACATCTGCACCACAGCCGTTTGTCATAGGCTTGTGAGACGCAAGTGGAATAAGCAGACCTGGATGGTGTCTCCAGCTGCAGTGGAGTGGTATTCTGGGTACCTCCTGGCTTAGAGTACTGCTACGTTCTCAGTGCCCTAAGAACGCAGCTGGTTGAAAGCTGGCTTGTAGGCATGCTTCCTTCTACGAGCTGAGGTCAGGGCAGGACGCTCCCGCATCCTGACTGCCCGTAGACATAGTACCCAGCATCCTAATGTTATTCGCCCTAGGAGGTTTTGTGCATAGCATGTGGAAGTGACAGGATTCTCCTCAAGTGTATCTGAAAATACAGACATTGCAAACGTCCTTGTTCAATGAGAGTGTAGCTCGGTCCTAGCTCCCATCAAAGTGTCTAGCAGACATCTGCCTGCAAAGCATACACACTTCCGAGAGTTGAGCTTATGGACTGTCCCTCCCACATCCTGCCTGCAGGTACACCGCGCTCCTAACAGGCCTAGCCCTGATGGTTGCCTGAAGTGTTGTGAGAGCTAAGTGGAAAGTCCCGGCCAACAAGACTAGTGCATCCGAGCTCAATCCAGCGATTTCCTAGTTTTACCCGTGCGAACCAGGTGCTACATCCTAAGTGCCATACGAGAGAAGCTAGCTGAACGCCTTGTCCAAAAGCAACTTACTTCGGAGAGTTGAGCTCACCCTCAGTCCCTCGCAGTTGCACACTGCCTGTAGAAAGAGTTTCCAACATCTGCATCAGAGCCGTTTGTCAGAGGCTTGTGAGATGCAAGTGGAATAAGCAGACCTGGATGGTGTCTCCAGCTGCAGTGGAGTGGTATTCTGGGTACCTCCTGGCTTAGAACACTGTTACGTTCTCAGTGCCCGAGGAACGCAGCTAGTTGGAAGCTGGCTTGTAGGCGTGCTTCCTTGTGCGAACTGACGTCAGGGCAGGATCCTCCCGCATCCTGACTGCCCGTAGACGTAGGTCCCAGCATCCTTATGTTAGGTGCCGAAGAGGTTCTGTGAAAACCTTGTGGAAGTGCCAGGATTCTCCTCAAGTGTATCTGATCTCAATACAGACAATGCAAACGTCCTTGTTCAATGAGAGTGTAGCTCGGTCCTAGCTCCCATCAAAGTGTCTAGCAGACATCTGCCTGCAAAGCATACACACTTCCGAGAGTTGAGCTTATGGACTGTCCCTCCCACATCCTGCCTGCAGGTACACCGCGCTCCTAACAGGCCTAGCCCTGATGGTTGCCTGAAGTGTTGTGAGAGCTAAGTGGAAAGTCCCGGCCAACAAGACTAGTGCATCCGAGCTAAATCCAGCGATTTCCTAGTTTTTCCCGTGCGAACCAGGTGCTACATCCTAAGTGCCATACGAGAGAAGCTAGCTGAACGCCTTGTCCAAAAGCAACTTACTTCGGAGAGTTGAGCTCACCCTCAGTCCCTCGCAGTTGCACACTGCCTGCAGAAAGAGTTTCCAACATCTGCACCACAGCCGTTTGTCATAGGCTTGTGAGACGCAAGTGGAATAAGCAGACCTGGAAGGTGTCTCCAGCTGCAGTGGAGTGGTATTCTGGGTACCTCCTGGCTTAGAACACTGTTACGTTCTCAGTGCCCGAGGAACGCAGCTAGTTGAAAGCTGGCTTGTAGGCGTGCTTCCTTGTGCGAACTGACGTCAGGGCAGGATCCTCCCGCATCCTGACTGCCCGTAGACGTAGGTCCCAGCATCCTTATGTTAGGTGCCGAAGAGGTTCTGTGAAAACCTTGTGGAAGTGCCAGGATTCTCCTCAAGTGTATCTGATCTCAATACAGACAATGCAAACGTCCTTGTTCAATGAGAGTGTAGCTCGGTCCTAGCTCCCATCAAAGTGTCTAGCAGACATCTGCCTGCAAAGCATACACACTTCCGAGAGTTGAGCTTATGGACTGTCCCTCCCACATCCTGCCTGCAGGTACACCGCGCTCCTAACAGGCCTAGCCCTGATGGTTGCCTGAAGTGTTGTGAGAGCTAAGTGGAAAGTCCCGGCCAACAAGACTAGTGCATCCGAGCTCAATCCAGCGATTTCCTAGTTTTTCCCGTGCGAACCAGGTGCTACATCCTAAGTGCCATACGAGAGAAGCTAGCTGAACGCCTTGTCCAAAAGCAACTTACTTCGGAGAGTTGAGCTCACCCTCAGTCCCTCACAGTTGCACACTGCCTGCAGAAAGAGTTTCCAACATCTGCACCACAGCCGTTTGTCATAGGCTTGTGAGACGCAAGTGGAATAAGCAGACCTGGAAGGTGTCTCCAGCTGCATTGGAGTGGTATTCTGGGTACCTCCTGGCTTAGAGTACTGCTACGTTCTCAGTGCCCTAAGAACGCAGCTGGTTGAAAGCTGGCTTGTAGGCATGCTTCGTTCTACGAGCTGAGGTCAGGGCAGGACCCTCCCGCATCCTGACTGCCCGTAGACATAGTACCCAGCATCCTAATGTTATTCGCCCTAGGAGGTTTTGTGCATAGCATGTGGAAGTGACAGGATTCTCCTCAAGAGTATCTGAAAATACAGACATTGCAGACGTCCTTGTTCAATGAGAGTGTAGCTAGGTCCTAGCTCCCATCAAAGTGTCTAGCAGACATCTGCCTGCAAAGCATACACACTTCCGAGAGTTGAGCTTATGGACTATCCCTCCCACATCCTGCCTTCAAGTACCTGGCACTCCAAACAGGCCTATTCCCGATGCGTCTCTGAAGTGTTGTGAGAGGTAAGTGGAAAGTCCCTGCCCACAAGACTAGTGCATCCAAGCTGATTCCAGCGATTTCCTAGTTTTTCCCGTGCGAACCAGGTGCTACATCCTAAGTGCCATACGAGAGAAGCTACCTGAACGCCTTGTCCAAAGCAACTTACTTCGGAGAGTTGAGCTCACCCTCAGTCCCTCACAGTTGCACACTGCCTGCAGAAAGAGTTTCCAACATCTGCAACACAGCCGTTTGTCAGAGGCTTGTGAGACGCAAGTGGAATAAGCAGACCTGGATGGTGTCTCCACCTGCAGTGGAGTGGTATTCTGGGTACCTACTGGCTTAGAGTACTGCTACGTTCTCAGTGCCCTAAGGACGCAGCTGGTTGAAAGCTGGCTTGTAGGCATGCTTCCTTCTACGAGCTGAGGTCACGGCAGGACCCTCCCGCATCCTGACTGCCCGTAGACATAGTACCCAGCATCCTAATGTTATTCGCCCTAGTAGGTTTTGCGCATAGCATGTGGAAGTGACAGGATTTTCCTCAAGTGTATCTGATCTCAATACAGACACTGCAAACGTCCTTGTTCAATGAGAGTGTAGCTCGGTCCTAGCTCCCATCAAAGTGTCTAGCAGACATCTGCCTGCAAAGCATACACACTTCCGAGAGTTGAGCTTATGGACTGTCCCTCCCACATCCTGCCTGCAGGTACACCGCGCTCCTAACAGGCCTAGCCCTGATGGTTGCCTGAAGTGTTGTGAGAGCTAAGTGGAAAGTCCCGGCCAACAAGACTAGTGCATCCGAGCTCAATCCAGCGATTTCCTAGTTTTTCCCGTGCGAACCAGGTGCTACATCCTAAGTGCCATACGAGAGAAGCTAGCTGAACGCCTTGTCCAAAAGCAACTAACCTCGGAGAGTTGAGCTCACCCTCAGTCCCTCGCAGTTGCACACTGCCTGTAGAAAGAGTTTCCAACATCTGCATCAGAGCCGTTTGTCAGAGGCTTGTGAGATGCAAGTGGAATAAGCAGACTTGGATGGTGTCTCCAGCTGCAGTGGAGTGGTATTCTGGGTACCTCCTGGCTTAGAACACTGTTACGTTCTCAGTGCCCGAGGAACGCAGCTAGTTGGAAGCTGGCTTGTAGGCGTGCTTCCTTGTGCGAACTGACGTCAGGGCAGGATCCTCCCGCATCCTGACTGCCCGTAGACGTAGGTCCCAGCATCCTTATGTTAGGTGCCGAAGAGGTTCTGTGAAAACCTTGTGGAAGTGCCAGGATTCTCCTCAAGTGTATCTGATCTCAATACAGACAATGCAAACGTCCTTGTTCAATGAGAGTGTAGCTCGGTCCTAGCTCCCATCAAAGTGTCTAGCAGACATCTGCCTGCAAAGCATACACACTTCCGAGAGTTGAGCTTATGGACTGTCCCTCCCACATCCTGCCTGCAGGTACACCGCGCTCCTAACAGGCCTAGCCCTGATGGTTGCCTGAAGTGTTGTGAGAGCTAAGTGGAAAGTCCCGGCCAACAAGACTAGTGCATCCGAGCTCAATCCAGCGATTTCCTAGTTTTTCCCGTGCGAACCAGGTGCTACATCCTAAGTGCCATACGAGAGAAGCTAGCTGAACGCCTTGTCCAAAAGCAACTTACTTCGGAGAGTTGAGCTCACCCTCAGTCCCTCACAGTTGCACACTGCCTGCAGAAAGAGTTTCCAACATCTGCACCACAGCCGTTTGTCATAGGCTTGTGAGACGCAAGTGGAATAAGCAGACCTGGATGGTGTCTCCAGCTGCAGTGGAGTGGTATTCTGGGTACCTCCTGGCTTAGAGTACTGCTACGTTCTCAGTGCCCTAAGAACGCAGCTGGTTGAAAGCTGGCTTGTAGGCATGCTTCCTTCTACGAGCTGAGGTCAGGGCAGGACCCTCCCGCATCCTGACTGCCCGTAGACATAGTACCCAGCATCCTAATGTTATTCGCCCTAGGAGGTTTTGTGCATAGCATGTGGAAGTGACAGGATTCTCCTCAAGTGTATCTGAAAATACAGACATTGCAAACGTCCTTGTTCAATGAGAGTGTAGCTCGGTCCTAGCTCCCATCAAAGTGTCTAGCAGACATCTGCCTGCAAAGCATACACACTTCCGAGAGTTGAGCTTATGGACTGTCCCTCCCACATCCTGCCTGCAGGTACACCGCGCTCCTAACAGGCCTAGCCCTGATGGTTGCCTGAAGTGTTGTGAGAGCTAAGTGGAAAGTCCCGACCAACAAGACTAGTGCATCCGAGCTCAATCCAGCGATTTCCTAGTTTTACCCGTGCGAACCAGGTGCTACATCCTAAGTGCCATACGAGAGAAGCTAGCTGAACGCCTTGTCCAAAAGCAACTTACTTCGGAGAGTTGAGCTCACCCTCAGTCCCTCGCAGTTGCACACTGCCTGTAGAAAGAGTTTCCAACATCTGCATCAGAGCCGTTTGTCAGAGGCTTGTGAGATGCACGTGGAATAAGCAGACCTGGAAGGTGTCTCCAGCTGCAGTGGAGTGGTATTCTGGGTACCTCCTGGCTTAGAACACTGTTACGTGCTCAGTGCCCGAGGAACGCAGCTAGTTGAAAGCTGGCTTGTAGGCGTGCTTCCTTGTGCGAACTGACGTCAGGGCAGGATCCTCCCGCATCCTGACTGCCCGTAGACGTAGGTCCCAGCATCCTTATGTTAGGTGCCGAAGAGGTTCTGTGAAAACCTTGTGGAAGTGCCAGGATTCTCCTCAAGTGTATCTGATCTCAATACAGACAATGCAAACGTCCTTGTTCAATGAGAGTGTAGCTCGGTCCTAGCTCCCATCAAAGTGTCTAGCAGACACCTGCCTGCAAAGCATACACACTTCCGAGAGTTGAGCTTATGGACTGTCCCTCCCACATCCTGCCTGCAGGTACACCGCGCTCCTAACAGGCCTAGCCCTGATGGTTGCCTGAAGTGTTGTGAGAGCTGTGGAAAGTCCCGGCCAACAAGACTAGTGCATCCGAGCTCAATCCAGCGATTTCCTAGTTTTTCCCGTGCGAACCAGGTGCTACATCCTAAGTGCCATACGAGAGAAGCTAGCTGAACGCCTTGTCCAAAAGCAACTTACCTCGGAGAGTTGAGCTCACCCTCAGTCCCTCGCAGTTGCACACTGCCTGTAGAAAGAGTTTCCAACATCTGCATCAGAGCCGTTTGTCAGAGGCTTGTGAGATGCAAGTGGAATAAGCAGACCTGGATGGTGTCTCCAGCTGCAGTGGAGTGGTATTCTGGGTACCTCCTGGCTTAGAACACTGTTACGTTCTCAGTGCCCGAGGAACGCAGCTAGTTGAAAGCTGGCTTGTAGGCCTGCTTCCTTGTGCGAACTGACGTCAGGGCAAGGATCCTCCCGCATCCTGACTGCCCGTAGACGTAGGTCCCAGCATCCTTATGTTAGGTGCCGAAGAGGTTCTGTGAAAACCTTGTGGAAGTGCCAGGATTCTCCTCAAGTGTATCTGATCTCAATACAGACAATGCAAACGTCCTTGTTCAATGAGAGTGTAGCTCGGTCCTAGCTCCCATCAAAGTGTCTAGCAGACATCTGCCTGCAAAGCATACACACTACCGAGAGTTGAGCTTATGGACTGTCCCTCCCACATCCTGCCTGCAGGTACACCGCGCTCCTAACAGGCCTAGCCCTGATGGTTGCCTGAAGTGTTGTGAGAGCTAAGTGGAAAGTCCCGGCCAACAAGACTAGTGCATCCGAGCTCAATCCAGCGATTTCCTAGTTTTTCCCGTGCGAACCAGGTGCTACATCCTAAGTGCCATACGAGAGAAGCTAGCTGAACGCCTTGTCCAAAAGCAACTTACTTCGGAGAGTTGAGCTCACCCTCAGTCCCTCGCAGTTGCACACTGCCTGTAGAAAGAGTTTCCAACATCTGCATCAGAGCCGTTTGTCAGAGGCTTGTGAGATGCAAGTGGAATAAGCAGACCTGGATGGTGTCTCCAGCTGCAGTGGAGTGGTATTCTGGGTACCTCCTGGCTTAGAACACTGTTACGTTCTCAGTGCCCGAGGAACGCAGCTAGTTGGAAGCTGGCTTGTAGGCGTGCTTCCTTGTGCCAACTGACGTCCGGGCAGGATCCTCCCGCATCCTGACTGCCCGTAGACGTAGGTCCCAGCATCCTTATGTTAGGTGCCGAAGAGGTTCTGTGAAAACCTTGTGGAAGTGCCAGGATTCTCCTCAAGTGTATCTGATCTCAATACAGACAATGCAAACGTCCTTGTTCAATGAGAGTGTAGCTCGGTCCTAGCTCCCATCAAAGTGTCTAGCAGACATCTGCCTGCAAAGCATACACACTTCCGAGAGTTGAGCTTATGGACTGTCCCTCCCACATCCTGCCTGCAGGTACACCGCGCTCCTAACAGGCCTAGCCCTGATGGTTGCCTGAAGTGTTGTGAGAGCTAAGTGGAAAGTCCCGGCCAACAAGACTAGTGCATCCGAGCTCAATCCAGCGATTTCCTAGTTTTTCCCGTGCGAACCAGGTGCTACATCCTAAGTGCCATACGAGAGAAGCTAGCTGAACGCCTTGTCCAAAAGCAACTTACTTCGGAGAGTTGAGCTCACCCTCAGTCCCTCACAGTTGCACACTGCCTGCAGAAAGAGTTTCCAACATCTGCACCACAGCCGTTTGTCAGAGGCTTGTGAGACGCAAGTGGAATAAGCAGACCTGGAAGGTGTCTCCAGCTGCATTGGAGTGGTATTCTGGGTACCTCCTGGCTTAGAGTACTGCTACGTTCTCAGTGCCCTAAGAACGCAGCTGGTTGAAAGCTGGCTTGTAGGCATGCTTCCTTCTACGAGCTGAGGTCAGGGCAGGACCCTCCCGCATCCTGACTGCCCGTAGACATAGTACCCAGCATCCTAATGTTATTCGCCCTAGGAGGTTTTGTGCATAGCATGTGGAAGTGACAGGATTCTCCTCAAGTGTATCTGAAAATACAGACATTGCAAACGTCCTTGTTCAATGAGAGTGTAGCTCGGTCCTAGCTCCCATCAAAGTGTCTAGCAGACATCTGCCTGCAAAGCATACACACTTCCGAGAGTTGAGCTTATGGACTGTCCCTCCCACATCCTGCCTGCAGGTACACCGCGCTCCTAACAGGCCTAGCCCTGATGGTTGCCTGAAGTGTTGTGAGAGCTAAGTGGAAAGTCCCGGCCAACAAGACTAGTGCATCCGAGCTCAATCCAGCGATTTCCTAGTTTTTCCCGTGCGAACCAGGTGCTACATCCTAAGTGCCATACGAGAGAAGCTAGCTGAACGCCTTGTCCAAAAGCAACTTACTTCGGAGAGTTGAGATCACCCTCAGTCCCTCGCAGTTGCACACTGCCTGCAGAAAGAGTTTCCAACATCTGCACCACAGCCGTTTGTCATAGGCTTGTGAGACGCAAGTGGAATAAGCAGACCTGGATGGTGTCTCCAGCTGCAGTGGAGTGGTATTCTGGGTACCTCCTGGCTTAGAACACTGTTACGTTCTCAGTGCCCGAGGAACGCAGCTAGTTGAAAGCTGGCTTGTAGGCGTGCTTTCTTGTGCGAACTGACGTCAGGGCAGGATCCTCCCGCATCCTGACTGCCCGTAGACGTAGGTCCCAGCATCCTTATGTTAGGTGCCGAAGAGGTTCTGTGAAAACCTTGTGGAAGTGCCAGGATTCTCCTCAAGTGTATATGATCTCAATACAGACAATGCAAACGTCCTTGTTCAATGAGAGTGTAGCTCGGTCCTAGCTCCCATCAAAGTGTCTAGCAGACATCTGCCTGCAAAGCATACACACTTCCGAGAGTTGAGCTTATGGACTGTCCCTCCCACATCCTGCCTGCAGGTACACCGCGCTCCTAACAGGCCTAGCCCTGATGGTTGCCTGAAGTGTTGTGAGAGCTAAGTGGAAAGTCCCGGCCAACAAGACTAGTGCATCCGAGCTCAATCCAGCGATTTCCTAGTTTTACCCGTGCGAACCAGGTGCTACATCCTATGTGCCATACGAGAGAAGCTAGCTGAACGCCTTGTCAAAAAGCAACTTACTTCGGAGAGTTGAGCTCACCCTCAGTCCCTCGCAGTTGCACACTGCCTGTAGAAAGAGTTTCCAACATCTGCATCAGAGCCGTTTGTCAGAGGCTTGTGAGATGCAAGTGGAATAAGCAGACCTGGAAGGTGTCTCCAGCTGCAGTGGAGTGGTATTCTGGGTACCTCCTGGCTTAGAGTACTGCTACGTTCTCAGTGCCCTAAGAACGCAGCTGGTTGAAAGCTGGCTTGTAGGCATGCTTCGTTCTACGAGCTGAGGTCAGGGCAGGACCCTCCCGCATCCTGACTGCCCGTAGACATAGTACCCAGCATCCTAATGTTATTCGCCCTAGGAGGTTTTGTGCATAGCATGTGGAAGTGACAGGATTCTCCTCAAGAGTATCTGAAAATACAGACATTGCAGACGTCCTTGTTCAATGAGAGTGTAGCTAGGTCCTAGCTCCCATCAAAGTGTCTAGCAGACATCTGCCTGCAAAGCATACACACTTCCGAGAGTTGAGCTTATGGACTATCCCTCCCACATCCTGCCTTCAAGTACCTGGCACTCCAAACAGGCCTATTCCCGATGCGTCTCTGAAGTGTTGTGAGAGCTAAGTGGAAAGTCCCTGCCCACAAGACTAGTGCATCCAAGCTGATTCCAGCGATTTCCTAGTTTTTCCCGTGCGAACCAGGTGCTACATCCTAAGTGCCATACGAGAGAAGCTACCTGAACGCCTTGTCCAAAGCAACTTACTTCGGAGAGTTGAGCTCACCCTCAGTCCCTCACAGTTGCACACTGCCTGCAGAAAGAGTTTCCAACATCTGCACCACAGCCGTTTGTCAGAGGCTTGTGAGACGCAAGTGGAATAAGCAGACCTGGATGGTGTCTCCAGCTGCAGTGGAGTGGTATTCTGGGTACCTCCTGGCTTAGAGTACTGCTACGTTCTCAGTGCCCTAAGAACGCAGCTGGTTGAAAGCTGGCTTGTAGGCATGCTTCCTTTCACGAGCTGAGGTCAGGGCAGGACCTTCCCGCATCCTGACTGCCCGTAGACATAGTACCCAGCATCCTAATGTTATTCGCCCTAGGAGGTTTTGCGCATAGCATGTGGAAGTGACAGGATTCTCCTCAAGTGTATCTGATCTCAATACAGACACTGCAAACGTCCTTGTTCAATGAGAGTGTAGCTCGGTCCTAGCTCCCATCAAAGTGTCTAGCAGACATCTGCCTGCAAAGCATACACACTTCCGAGAGTTGAGCTTATGGACTGTCCCTCCCACATCCTGCCTGCAGGTACACCGCGCTCCTAACAGGCCTAGCCCTGATGGTTGCCTGAAGTGTTGTGAGAGCTAAGTGGAAAGTCCCGGCCAACAAGACTAGTGCATCCGAGCTCAATCCAGCGATTTCCTAGTTTTTCCCGTGCGAACCAGGTGCTACATCCTAAGTGCCATACGAGAGAAGCTAGCTGAACGCCTTGTCAAAAGCAACTTACCTCGGAGAGTTGAGCTCACCCTCAGTCCCTCGCAGTTGCACACTGCCTGTAGAAAGAGTTTCCAACATCTGCATCAGAGCCGTTTGTCAGAGGCTTGTGAGATGCAAGTGGAATAAGCAGACCTGGATGGTGTCTCCAGCTGCAGTGGAGTGGTATTCTGGGTACCTCCTGGCTTAGAACACTGTTACGTTCTCAGTGCCCGAGGAACGCAGCTAGTTGAAAGCTGGCTTGTAGGCCTGCTTCCTTGTGCGAACTGACGTCAGGGCAAGGATCCTCCCGCATCCTGACTGCCCGTAGACGTAGGTCCCAGCATCCTTATGTTAGGTGCCGAAGAGGTTCTGTGAAAACCTTGTGGAAGTGCCAGGATTCTCCTCAAGTGTATCTGATCTCAATACAGACAATGCAAACGTCCTTGTTCAATGAGAGTGTAGCTCGGTCCTAGCTCCCATCAAAGTGTCTAGCAGACATCTGCCTGCAAAGCATACACACTTCCGAGAGTTGAGCTTATGGACTGTCCCTCCCACATCCTGCCTGCAGGTACACCGCGCTCCTAACAGGCCTAGCCCTGATGGTTGCCTGAAGTGTTGTGAGAGCTAAGTGGAAAGTCCCGGCCAACAAGACTAGTGCATCCGAGCTCAATCCAGCGATTTCCTAGTTTTTCCCGTGCGAACCAGGTGCTACATCCTAAGTGCCATACGAGAGCAGCTAGCTGAACGCCTTGTCCAAAAGCAACTTACCTCGGAGAGTTGAGCTCACCCTCAGTCCCTCGCAGTTGCACACTGCCTGTAGAAAGAGTTTCCAACATCTGCATCAGAGCCGTTTGTCAGAGGCTTGTGAGATGCAAGTGGAATAAGCAGACCTGGATGGTGTCTCCAGCTGCAGTGGAGTGGTATTCTGGGTACCTCCTGGCTTAGAACACTGTTACGTTCTCAGTGCCCGAGGAACGCAGCTAGTTGGAAGCTGGCTTGTAGGCGTGCTTCCTTGTGCGAACTGACGTCAGGGCAGGATCCTCCCGCATCCTGACTGCCCGTAGACGTAGGTCCCAGCATCCTTATGTTAGGTGCCGAAGAGGTTCTGTGAAAACCTTGTGGAAGTGCCAGGATTCTCCTCAAGTGTATCTGATCTCAATACAGACAATGCAAACGTCCTTGTTCAATGAGAGTGTAGCTCGGTCCTAGCTCCCATCAAAGTGTCTAGCAGACATCTGCCTGCAAAGCATACACACTTCCGAGAGTTGAGCTTATGGACTGTCCCTCCCACATCCTGCCTGCAGGTACACCGCGCTCCTAACAGGCCTAGCCCTGATGGTTGCCTGAAGTGTTGTGAGAGCTAAGTGGAAAGTCCCGGCCAACAAGACTAGTGCATCCGAGCTCAATCCAGCGATTTCCTAGTTTTTCCCGTGCGAACCAGGTGCTACATCCTAAGTGCCATACGAGAGAAGCTAGCTGAACGCCTTGTCCAAAAGCAACTTACTTCGGAGAGTTGAGCTCACCCTCAGTCCCTCACAGTTGCACACTGCCTGCAGAAAGAGTTTCCAACATCTGCACCACAGCCGTTTGTCATAGGCTTGTGAGACGCAAGTGGAATAAGCAGACCTGGATGGTGTCTCCAGCTGCAGTGGAGTGGTATTCTGGGTACCTCCTGGCTTAGAGTACTGCTACGTTCTCAGTGCCCTAAGAACGCAGCTGGTTGAAAGCTGGCTTGTAGGCATGCTTCCTTCTACGAGCTGAGGTCAGGGCAGGACCCTCCCGCATCCTGACTGCCCGTAGACATAGTACCCAGCATCCTAATGTTATTCGCCCTAGGAGGTTTTGTGCATAGCATGTGGAAGTGACAGGATTCTCCTCAAGTGTATCTGAAAATACAGACATTGCAAACGTCCTTGTTCAATGAGAGTGTAGCTCGGTCCTAGCTCCCATCAAAGTGTCTAGCAGACATCTGCCTGCAAAGCATACACACTTCCGAGAGTTGAGCTTAGGGACTGTCCCTCCCACATCCTGCCTGCAGGTACACCGCGCTCCTAACAGGCCTAGCCCTGATGGTTGCCTGAAGTGTTGTGAGAGCTAAGTGGAAAGTCCCGACCAACAAGACTAGTGCATCCGAGCTCAATCCAGCGATTTCCTAGTTTTACCCGTGCGAACCAGGTGCTACATCCTAAGTGCCATACGAGAGAAGCTAGCTGAACGCCTTGTCCAAAAGCAACTTACTTCGGAGAGTTGAGCTCACCCTCAGTCCCTCGCAGTTGCACACTGCCTGTAGAAAGAGTTTCCAACATCTGCATCAGAGCCGTTTGTCAGAGGCTTGTGAGATGCAAGTGGAATAAGCAGACCTGGAAGGTGTCTCCAGCTGCAGTGGAGTGGTATTCTGGGTACCTCCTGGCTTAGAACACTGTTACGTGCTCAGTGCCCGAGGAACGCAGCTAGTTGAAAGCTGGCTTGTAGGCGTGCTTCCTTGTGCCAACTGACGTCAGGGCAGGATCCTCCCGCATCCTGACTGCCCGTAGACGTAGGTCCCAGCATCCTTATGTTAGGTGCCGAAGAGGTTCTGTGAAAACCTTGTGGAAGTGCCAGGATTCTCCTCAAGTGTATCTGATCTCAATACAGACAATGCAAACGTCCTTGTTCAATGAGAGTGTAGCTCGGTCCTAGCTCCCATCAAAGTGTCTAGCAGACACCTGCCTGCAAAGCATACACACTTCCGAGAGTTGAGCTTATGGACTGTCCCTCCCACATCCTGCCTGCAGGTACACCGCGCTCCTAACAGGCCTAGCCCTGATGGTTGCCTGAAGTGTTGTGAGAGCTGTGGAAAGTCCCGGCCAACAAGACTAGTGCATCCGAGCTCAATCCAGCGATTTCCTAGTTTTTCCCGTGCGAACCAGGTGCTACATCCTAAGTGCCATACGAGAGAAGCTAGCTGAACGCCTTGTCCAAAAGCAACTTACCTCGGAGAGTTGAGCTCACCCTCAGTCCCTCGCAGTTGCACACTGCCTGTAGAAAGAGTTTCCAACATCTGCATCAGAGCCGTTTGTCAGAGGCTTGTGAGATGCAAGTGGAATAAGCAGACCTGGATGGTGTCTCCAGCTGCAGTGGAGTGGTATTCTGGGTACCTCCTGGCTTAGAACACTGTTACGTTCTCAGTGCCCGAGGAACGCAGCTAGTTGAAAGCTGGCTTGTAGGCCTGCTTCCTTGTGCGAACTGACGTCAGGGCAAGGATCCTCCCGCATCCTGACTGCCCGTAGACGTAGGTCCCAGCATCCTTATGTTAGGTGCCGAAGAGGTTCTGTGAAAACCTTGTGGAAGTGCCAGGATTCTCCTCAAGTGTATCTGATCTCAATACAGACAATGCAAACGTCCTTGTTCAATGAGAGTGTAGCTCGGTCCTAGCTCCCATCAAAGTGTCTAGCAGACATCTGCCTGCAAAGCATACACACTTCCGAGAGTTGAGCTTATGGACTGTCCCTCCCACATCCTGCCTGCAGGTACACCGCGCTCCTAACAGGCCTAGCCCTGATGGTTGCCTGAAGTGTTGTGAGAGCTAAGTGGAAAGTCCCGGCCAACAAGACTAGTGCATCCGAGCTCAATCCAGCGATTTCCTAGTTTTTCCCGTGCGAACCAGGTGCTACATCCTAAGTGCCATACGAGAGAAGCTAGCTGAACGCCTTGTCCAAAAGCAACTTACTTTGGAGAGTTGAGCTCACCCTCAGTCCCTCGCAGTTGCACACTGCCTGTAGAAAGAGTTTCCAACATCTGCATCAGAGCCGTTTGTCAGAGGCTTGTGAGATGCAAGTGGAATAAGCAGACCTGGATGGTGTCTCCAGCTGCAGTGGAGTGGTATTCTGGGTACCTCCTGGCTTAGAACACTGTTACGTTCTCAGTGCCCGAGGAACGCAGCTAGTTGGAAGCTGGCTTGTAGGCGTGCTTCCTTGTGCGAACTGACGTCAGGGCAGGATCCTCCCGCATCCTGACTGCCCGTAGACGTAGGTCCCAGCATCCTTATGTTAGGTGCCGAAGAGGTTCTGTGAAAACCTTGTGGAAGTGCCAGGATTCTCCTCAAGTGTATCTGATCTCAATACAGACAATGCAAACGTCCTTGTTCAATGAGAGTGTAGCTCGGTCCTAGCTCCCATCAAAGTGTCTAGCAGACATCTGCCTGCAAAGCATACACACTTCCGAGAGTTGAGCTTATGGACTGTCCCTCCCACATCCTGCCTGCAGGTACACCGTGCTCCTAACAGGCCTAGCCCTGATGGTTGCCTGAAGTGTTGTGAGAGCTAAGTGGAAAGTCCCGGCCAACAAGACTAGTGCATCCGAGCTAAATCCAGCGATTTCCTAGTTTTTCCCGTGCGAACCAGGTGCTACATCCTAAGTGCCATACGAGAGAAGCTAGCTGAACGCCTTGTCCAAAAGCAACTTACTTCGGAGAGTTGAGCTCACCCTCAGTCCCTCACAGTTGCACACTGCCTGCAGAAAGAGTTTCCAACATCTGCACCACAGCCGTTTGTCATAGGCTTGTGAGACGCAAGTGGAATAAGCAGACCTGGATGGTGTCTCCAGCTGCAGTGGAGTGGTATTCTGGGTACCTCCTGGCTTAGAGTACTGCTACGTTCTCAGTGCCCTAAGAACGCAGCTGGTTGAAAGCTGGCTTGTAGGCATGCTTCCTTCTACGAGCTGAGGTCAGGGCAGGACGCTCCCGCATGCTGACTGCCCGTAGACATAGTACCCAGCATCCTAATGTTATTCGCCCTAGGAGGTTTTGTGCATAGCATGTGGAAGTGACAGGATTCTCCTCAAGTGTATCTGAAAATACAGACATTGCAAACGTCCTTGTTCAATGAGAGTGTAGCTCGGTCCTAGCTCCCATCAAAGTGTCTAGCAGACATCTGCCTGCAAAGCATACACACTTCCGAGAGTTGAGCTTATGGACTGTCCCTCCCACATCCTGCCTGCAGGTACACCGCGCTCCTAACAGGCCTAGCCCTGATGGTTGCCTGAAGTGTTGTGAGAGCTAAGTGGAAAGTCCCGGCCAACAAGACTAGTGCATCCGAGCTCAATCCAGCGATTTCCTAGTTTTACCCGTGCGAACCAGGTGCTACATCCTAAGTGCCATACGAGAGAAGCTAGCTGAACGCCTTGTCCAAAAGCAACTTACTTCGGAGAGTTGAGCTCACCCTCAGTCCCTCGCAGTTGCACACTGCCTGTAGAAAGAGTTTCCAACATCTGCATCAGAGCCGTTTGTCAGAGGCTTGTGAGATGCAAGTGGAATAAGCAGACCTGGATGGTGTCTCCAGCTGCAGTGGAGTGGTATTCTGGGTACCTCCTGGCTTAGAACACTGTTACGTTCTCAGTGCCCGAGGAACGCAGCTAGTTGGAAGCTGGCTTGTAGGCGTGCTTCCTTGTGCGAACTGACGTCAGGGCAGGATCCTCCCGCATCCTGACTGCCCGTAGACGTAGGTCCCAGCATCCTTATGTTAGGTGCCGAAGAGGTTCTGTGAAAACCTTGTGGAAGTGCCAGGATTCTCCTCAAGTGTATCTGATCTCAATACAGACAATGCAAACGTCCTTGTTCAATGAGAGTGTAGCTCGGTCCTAGCTCCCATCAAAGTGTCTAGCAGACATCTGCCTGCAAAGCATACACACTTCCGAGAGTTGAGCTTATGGACTGTCCCTCCCACATCCTGCCTGCAGGTACACCGCGCTCCTAACAGGCCTAGCCCTGATGGTTGCCTGAAGTGTTGTGAGAGCTAAGTGGAAAGTCCCGGCCAACAAGACTAGTGCATCCGAGCTAAATCCAGCGATTTCCTAGTTTTTCCCGTGCGAACCAGGTGCTACATCCTAAGTGCCATACGAGAGAAGCTAGCTGAACGCCTTGTCCAAAAGCAACTTACTTCGGAGAGTTGAGCTCACCCTCAGTCCCTCGCAGTTGCACACTGCCTGCAGAAAGAGTTTCCAACATCTGCACCACAGCCGTTTGTCATAGGCTTGTGAGACGCAAGTGGAATAAGCAGACCTGGAAGGTGTCTCCAGCTGCAGTGGAGTGGTATTCTGGGTACCTCCTGGCTTAGAACACTGTTACGTTCTCAGTGCCCGAGGAACGCAGCTAGTTGAAAGCTGGCTTGTAGGCGTGCTTCCTTGTGCGAACTGACGTCAGGGCAGGATCCTCCCGCATCCTGACTGCCCGTAGACGTAGGTCCCAGCATCCTTATGTTAGGTGCCGAAGAGGTTCTGTGAAAACCTTGTGGAAGTGCCAGGATTCTCCTCAAGTGTATCTGATCTCAATACAGACAATGCAAACGTCCTTGTTCAATGAGAGTGTAGCTCGGTCCTAGCTCCCATCAAAGTGTCTAGCAGACATCTGCCTGCAAAGCATACACACTTCCGAGAGTTGAGCTTATGGACTGTCCCTCCCACATCCTGCCTGCAGGTACACCGCGCTCCTAACAGGCCTAGCCCTGATGGTTGCCTGAAGTGTTGTGAGAGCTAAGTGGAAAGTCCCGGCCAACAAGACTAGTGCATCCGAGCTCAATCCAGCGATTTCCTAGTTTTTCCCGTGCGAACCAGGTGCTACATCCTAAGTGCCATACGAGAGAAGCTAGCTGAACGCCTTGTCCAAAAGCAACTTACTTCGGAGAGTTGAGCTCACCCTCAGTCCCTCGCAGTTGCACACTGCCTGTAGAAAGAGTTTCCAACATCTGCACCACAGCCGTTTGTCAGAGGCTTGTGAGACGCAAGTGGAATAAGCAGACCTGGATGGTGTCTCCACCTGCAGTGGAGTGGTATTCTGGGTACCTCCTGGCTTAGAACACTGTTACGATCTCAGTTCCCGAGGAACGCAGCTAGTTGAAAGCTGGCTTGTAGGCGTGCTTCCTTGTGCGAACTGACGTCAGGGCAGGATCCTCCCGCATCCTGACTGCCCGTAGACGTAGGTCCCAGCATCCTTATGTTAGGTGCCGAAGCGGTTCTGTGAAAACCTTGTGGAAGTGCCAGGATTCTCCTCAAGTGTATCTGAAAATACAGACATTGCAAACGTCCTTGTTCAATGAGAGTGTAGCTCGGTCCTAGCTCCCATCAAAGTGTCTAGCAGACATCTGCCTGCAAAGCATACACACTTCCGAGAGTTGAGCTTATGGACTGTCCCTCCCACATCCTGCCTGCAGGTACACCGCGCTCCTAACAGGCCTAGCCCTGATGGTTGCCTGAAGTGTTCTGAGAGCTAAGTGGAAAGTCCCGGCCAACAAGACTAGTGCATCCGAGCTCAATCCAGCGATTTCCTAGTTTTTCCCGTGCGAACCAGGTGCTACATCCTAAGTGCCATACGAGAGAAGCTAGCTGAACGCCTTGTCCAAAAGCAACTTACTTCGGAGAGTTGAGCTCACCCTCAGTCCCTCACAGTTGCACACTGCCTGCAGAAAGAGTTTCCAACATCTGCACCACAGCCGTTTGTCAGAGGCTTGTGAGACGCAAGTGGAATAAGCAGACCTGGATGGTGTCTCCAGCTGCAGTGGAGTGGTATTCTGGGTACCTCCTGGCTTAGAGTACTGCTACGTTCTCAGTGCCCTAAGAACGCAGCTGGTTGAAAGCTGGCTTGCAGGCATGCTTCCTTCTACAAGCTGAGGTCAGGGCAGGACCCTCCCGCATCCTGACTGCCCGTAGACATAGTACCCAGCATCCTAATGTTATTCGCCCTAGGAGGTTTTGTGCATAGCATGTGGAAGTGACAGGATTCTCCTCAAGTGTATCTGAAAATACAGACATTGCAAACGTCCTTGTTCAATGAGAGTGTAGCTCGGTCCTAGCTCCCATCAAAGTATCTAGCAGACATCTGCCTGCAAAGCATACACACTTCCGAGAGTTGAGCTTATGGACTGTCCCTCCCACATCCTGCCTGCAGGTACACCGCGCTCCTAACAGGCCTAGCCCTGATGGTTGCCTGATGTGTTGTGAGAGCTAAGTGGAAAGTCCCGGCCAACAAGACTAGTGCATCCGAGCTCAATCCAGCGATTTCCTAGTTTTTCCCGTGCGAACCAGGTGCTACATCCTAAGTGCCATACGAGAGAAGCTAGCTGAACGCCTTGTCCAAAAGCAACTTACTTCGGAGAGTTGAGCTCACCCTCAGTCCCTCACAGTTGCACACTGCCTGCAGAAAGAGTTTCCAACATCAGCACCACAGCCGTTTGTCAGAGGCTTGTGAGACGCAAGTGGAATAAGCAGACCTGGATGGTGTCTCCAGCTGCAGTGGAGTGGTATTCTGGGTACCTCCTGGCTTAGAGTACTGCTATGTTCTCAGTGCCCTAAGAACGCAGCTGGTTGAAAGCTGGCTTGTAGGCATGCTTCCTTCTACGAGCTGAGGTCAGGGCAGGACCCTCCCGCATCCTGACTGCCCGTAGACATAGTACCCAGCATCCTAATGTTATTCGCCCTAGGAGGTTTTGTGCATAGCATGTGGAAGTGACAGGATTCTCCTCAAGTGTATCTGAAAATACAGACATTGCAAACGTCCTTGTTCAATGAGAGTGTAGCTAGGTCCTAGCTCCCATCAAAGTGTCTAGCAGTCATCTGCCTGCAAAGCATACACACTTCCGAGAGTTGAGCTTATGGACTGTCCCTCCCACATCCTGCCTGCAGGTACACCGCGCTCCTAACAGGCCTAGCCCTGATGGTTGCCTGAAGTGTTGTGAGAGCTAAGTGGAAAGTCCCGGCCAACAAGACTAGTGCATCCGAGCTGAATCCAGCGATTTCCTAGTTTTTCCCGTGCGAACCAGGTGCTACATCCTAAGTGCCATACGAGAGAAGCTAGCTGAACGCCTTGTCCAAAAGCAACTTACTTCGGAGAGTTGAGCTCATCCTCAGTCCCTCACAGTTGCACACTGCCTGCAGAAAGATTTTCCAACATCTGCACCACAGCCGTTTGTCAGAGGCTTGTGAGACGCAAGTGGAATAAGCAGACCTGGATGGTGTCTCCAGCTGCAGTGGAGTGGTATTCTGGGTACCTCCTGGCTTAGAGTACTGCTACGTTATCAGTGCCCTAAGAACGCAGCTGGTTGATAGCTGGCTTGCAAGCATGCTTCCTTCTACGAGCTGAGGTCAGGGCAGGACCCTCCCGCATCCTGACTACCCGTACACATAGTACCCAGCATCCTAATGTTATTCGCCCTAGGAGGTTTTGTGCATAGCATGTGGAAGTGACAGGATTCTCCTCAAGTGTATCTGAAAATACAGACATTGCAAACGTCCTTGTTCAATGAGAGTGTAGCTAGGTCCTAGCTCCCATCAAAGTGTCTAGCAGTCATCTGCCTGCAAAGCATACACACTTCCGAGAGTTGAGCTTATGGACTGTCCCTCCCACATCCTGCCTGCAGGTACACCGCGCTCCTAACAGGCCTAGCCCTGATGGTTGCCTGAAGTGTTGTGAGAGCTAAGTGGAAAGTCCCGGCCAACAAGACTAGTGCATCCGAGCTCAATCCAGCGATTTCCTAGTTTTTCCCGTGCGAACCAGGTGCTACATCCTAAGTGCCATACGAGAGAAGCTAGCTGAACGCCTTGTCCAAAAGCAACTTACTTCGGAGAGTTGAGCTCACCCTCAGTCCCTCACAGTTGCACACTGCCTGCAGAAAGAGTTTCCAACATCTGCACCACAGCCGTTTGTCAGAGGCTTGTGAGACGCAAGTGGAATAAGCAGACCTGGATGGTGTCTCCAGCTGCAGTGGAGTGGTATTCTGGGTACCTCCTGGCTTAGAGTACTGCTACGTTCTCAGTGCCCTAAGAACGCAGCTGGTTGATAGCTGGCTTGCAGGCATGCTTCCTTCTACGAGCTGAGGTCAGGGCAGGACCCTCCCGCATCCAGACTGCCCGTAGACATAGTACCCAGCATCCTAATGTTATTCGCCCTAGGAGGTTTTGTGCATAGCATGTGGAAGTGACAGGATTCTCCTCAAGTGTATCTGAAAATACAGACATTGCAAACGTCCTTGTTCAATGAGAGTGTAGCTAGGTCCTAGCTCCCATCAAAGTGTCTAGCAGACATCTGCCTGCAAAGCATACACACTTCCGAGAGTTGAGCTTATGGACTGTCCCTCCCACATCCTGCCTGCAGGTACACCGCGCTCCTAACAGGCCTAGCCCTGATGGTTGCCTGAAGTGTTGTGAGAGCTAAGTGGAAAGTCCCGGCCAACAAGACTAGTGCATCCGAGCTCAATCCAGCGATTTCCTAGTTTTTCCCGTGCGAACCAGGTGCTACATCCTAAGTGCCATACGAGAGAAGCTAGCTGAACGCCTTGTCCAAAAGCAACTTACTTCGGAGAGTTGAGCTCACCCTCAGTCCCTCGCAGTTGCACACTGCCTGTAGAAAGAGTTTCCAACATCTGCACCACAGCCGTTTGTCAGAGGCTTGTGAGACGCAAGTGGAATAAGCAGACCTGGATGGTGTCTCCAGCTGCAGTGGAGTGGTATTCTGGGTACCTCCTGGCTTAGAACACTGTTACGTTCTCAGTGCCCTAGGAACGCAGCTAGTTGAAAGCTGGCTTGTAGGCGTGCTTCCTTGTGCGAACTGACGTCAGGGCAGGATCCTCCCGCATCCTGACTGCCCGTAGATGTAGGTCCCAGCATCCTTATGTTAGGTGCCGAAGCGGTTCTGTGAAAACCTTGTGGAAGTGCCAGGATTCTCCTCAAGTGTATCTGAAAATACAGACATTGCAAACGTCCTTGTTCAATGAGAGTGTAGCTCGGTCCTAGCTCCCATCAAAGTGTCTAGCAGACATCTGCCTGCAAAGCATACACACTTCCGAGAGTTGAGCTTATGGACTGTCCCTCCCACATCCTGCCTGCAGGTACACCGCGCTCCTAACAGGCCTAGCCCTGATGGTTGCCTGAAGTGTTGTGAGAGCTAAGTGGAAAGTCCCGGCCAACAAGACTAGTGCATCCGAGCTCAATCCAGCGATTTCCTAGTTTTTCCCGTGCGAACCAGGTGCTACATCCTAAGTGCCATACGAGAGAAGCTAGCTGAACGCCTTGTCCAAAAGCAACTTACTTCGGAGAGTTGAGCTCACACTCAGTCCCTCACAGTTGCACACTGCCTGCAGAAAGAGTTTCCAACATCTGCACCACAGCCGTTTGTCAGAGGCTTGTGAGACGCAAGTGGAATAAGCAGACCTGGATGGTGTCTCCAGCTGCAGTGGAGTGGTATTCTGGGTACCTCCTGGCTTAGAACACTGTTACGTTCTCAGTGCCCGAGGAACGCAGCTAGTTGAAAGCTGGCTTGTAGGCGTGCTTCCTTGTGCGAACTGACGTCAGGGCAGGATCCTCCCGCATCCTGACTGCCCGTAGACATAGTACCCAGCATCCTAATGTTATTCGCCCTAGGAGGTTTTGTGCATAGCATGTGGAAGTGACAGGATTCTCCTCAAGTGTATCTGAAAATACAGACATTGCAAACGTCCTTGTTCAATGAGAGTGTAGCTCGGTCCTAGCTCCCATCAAAGTATCTAGCAGACATCTGCCTGCAAAGCATACACACTTCCGAGAGTTGAGCTTATGGACTGTCCCTCCCACATCCTGCCTGCAGGTACACCGCGCTCCTAACAGGCCTAGCCCTGATGGTTGCCTGAAGTGTTGTGAGAGCTAAGTGGAAAGTCCCGGCCAACAAGACTAGTGCATCCGAGCTCAATCCAGCGATTTCCTAGTTTTTCCCGTGCGAACCAGGTGCTACATCCTAAGTGCCATACGAGAGAAGCTAGCTGAACGCCTTGTCCAAAAGCAACTTACTTCGGAGAGTTGAGCTCACCCTCAGTCCCTCACAGTTGCACACTGCCTGCAGAAAGAGTTTCCAACATCAGCACCACAGCCGTTTGTCAGAGGCTTGTGAGACGCAAGTGGAATAAGCAGACCTGGATGGTGTCTCCAGCTGCAGTGGAGTGGTATTCTGGGTACCTCCTGGCTTAGAGTACTGCTATGTTCTCAGTGCCCTAAGAACGCAGCTGGTTGAAAGCTGGCTTGTAGGCATGCTTCCTTCTACGAGCTGAGGTCAGGGCAGGACCCTCCCGCATCCTGACTGCCCGTAGACATAGTACCCAGCATCCTAATGTTATTCGCCCTAGGAGGTTTTGTGCATAGCATGTGGAAGTGACAGGATTCTCCTCAAGTGTATCTGAAAATACAGACATTGCAAACGTCCTTGTTCAATGAGAGTGTAGCTAGGTCCTAGCTCCCATCAAAGTGTCTAGCAGTCATCTGCCTGCAAAGCATACACACTTCCGAGAGTTGAGCTTATGGACTGTCCCTCCCACATCCTGCCTGCAGGTACACCGCGCTCCTAACAGGCCTAGCCCTGATGGTTGCCTGAAGTGTTGTGAGAGCTAAGTGGAAAGTCCCGGCCAACAAGACTAGTGCATCCGAGCTGAATCCAGCGATTTCCTAGTTTTTCCCGTGCGAACCAGGTGCTACATCCTAAGTGCCATACGAGAGAAGCTAGCTGAACGCCTTGTCCAAAAGCAACTTACTTCGGAGAGTTGAGCTCATCCTCAGTCCCTCACAGTTGCACACTGCCTGCAGAAAGATTTTCCAACATCTGCACCACAGCCGTTTGTCAGAGGCTTGTGAGACGCAAGTGGAATAAGCAGACCTGGATGGTGTCTCCAGCTGCAGTGGAGTGGTATTCTGGGTACCTCCTGGCTTAGAGTACTGCTACGTTATCAGTGCCCTAAGAACGCAGCTGGTTGATAGCTGGCTTGCAAGCATGCTTCCTTCTACGAGCTGAGGTCAGGGCAGGACCCTCCCGCATCCTGACTGCCCGTACACATAGTACCCAGCATCCTAATGTTATTCGCCCTAGGAGGTTTTGTGCATAGCATGTGGAAGTGACAGGATTCTCCTCAAGTGTATCTGAAAATACAGACATTGCAAACGTCCTTGTTCAATGAGAGTGTAGCTAGGTCCTAGCTCCCATCAAAGTGTCTAGCAGTCATCTGCCTGCAAAGCATACACACTTCCGAGAGTTGAGCTTATGGACTGTCCCTCCCACATCCTGCCTGCAGGTACACCGCGCTCCTAACAGGCCTAGCCCTGATGGTTGCCTGAAGTGTTGTGAGAGCTAAGTGGAAAGTCCCGGCCAACAAGACTAGTGCATCCGAGCTCAATCCAGCGATTTCCTAGTTTTTCCCGTGCGAACCAGGTGCTACATCCTAAGTGCCATACGAGAGAAGCTAGCTGAACGCCTTGTCCAAAAGCAACTTACTTCGGAGAGTTGAGCTCACCCTCAGTCCCTCACAGTTGCACACTGCCTGCAGAAAGAGTTTCCAACATCTGCACCACAGCCGTTTGTCAGAGGCTTGTGAGACGCAAGTGGAATAAGCAGACCTGGATGGTGTCTCCAGCTGCAGTGGAGTGGTATTCTGGGTACCTCCTGGCTTAGAGTACTGCTACGTTCTCAGTGCCCTAAGAACGCAGCTGGTTGATAGCTGGCTTGCAGGCATGCTTCCTTCTACGAGCTGAGGTCAGGGCAGGACCTTCCCGCATCCAGACTGCCCGTAGACCTAGTACCCAGCATCCTAATGTTATTCGCCCTAGGAGGTTTTGTGCATAGCATGTGGAAGTGACAGGATTCTCCTCAAGTGTATCTGAAAATACAGACATTGCAAACGTCCTTGTTCAATGAGAGTGTAGCTAGGTCCTAGCTCCCATCAAAGTGTCTAGCAGACATCTGCCTGCAAAGCATACACACTTCCGAGAGTTGAGCTTATGGACTGTCCCTCCCACATCCTGCCTGCAGGTACACCGCGCTCCTAACAGGCCTAGCCCTGATGGTTGCCTGAAGTGTTGTGAGAGCTAAGTGGAAAGTCCCGGCCAACAAGACTAGTGCATCCGAGCTCAATCCAGCGATTTCCTAGTTTTTCCCGTGCGAACCAGGTGCTACATCCTAAGTGCCATACGAGAGAAGCTAGCTGAACGCCTTGTCCAAAAGCAACTTACTTCGGAGAGTTGAGCTCACCCTCAGTCCCTCGCAGTTGCACACTGCCTGTAGAAAGAGTTTCCAACATCTGCACCACAGCCGTTTGTCAGAGGCTTGTGAGACGCAAGTGGAATAAGCAGACCTGGATGGTGTCTCCAGCTGCAGTGGAGTGGTATTCTGGGTACCTCCTGGCTTAGAACACTGTTACGTTCTCAGTGCCCTAGGAACGCAGCTAGTTGAAAGCTGGCTTGTAGGCGTGCTTCCTTGTGCGAACTGACGTCAGGGCAGGATCCTCCCGCATCCTGACTGCCCGTAGACGTAGGTCCCAGCATCCTTAAGTTAGGTGCCGAAGCGGTTCTGTGAAAACCTTGTGGAAGTGCCAGGATTCTCCTCAAGTGTATCTGAAAATACAGACATTGCAAACGTCCTTGTTCAATGAGAGTGTAGCTCGGTCCTAGCTCCCATCAAAGTGTCTAGCAGACATCTGCCTGCAAAGCATACACACTTCCGAGAGTTGAGCTTATGGACTGTCCCTCCCACATCCTGCCTGCAGGTACACCGCGCTCCTAACAGGCCTAGCCCTGATGGTTGCCTGAAGTGTTGTGAGAGCTAAGTGGAAAGTCCCGGCCAACAAGACTAGTGCATCCGAGCTCAATCCAGCGATTTCCTAGTTTTTCCCGTGCGAACCAGGTGCTACATCCTAAGTGCCATACGAGAGAAGCTAGCTGAACGCCTTGTCCAAAAGCAACTTACTTCGGAGAGTTGAGCTCACCCTCAGTCCCTCACAGTTGCACACTGCCTGCAGAAAGAGTTTCCAACATCTGCACCACAGCCGTTTGTCAGAGGCTTGTGAGACGCAAGTGGAATAAGCAGACCTGGATGGTGTCTCCAGCTGCAGTGGAGTGGTATTCTGGGTACCTCCTGGCTTAGAACACTGTTACGTTCTCAGTGCCCGAGGAACGCAGCTAGTTGAAAGCTGGCTTGTAGGCGTGCTTCCTTGTGCGAACTGACGTCAGGGCAGGATCCTCCCGCATCCTGACTGCCCGTAGACGTAGGTCCCAGCATCCTTATGTTAGGTGCCGAAGCGGTTCTGTGAAAACCTTGTGGAAGTGCCAGGATTCTCCTCAAGTGTATCTGAAAATACAGACATTGCAAACGTCCTTGTTCAATGAGAGTGTAGCTCGGTCCTAGCTCCCATCAAAGTGTCTAGCAGACATCTGCCTGCAAAGCATACACACTTCCGAGAGTTGAGCTTATGGACTGTCCCTCCCACATCCTGCCTGCAGGTACACCGCGCTCCTAACAGGCCTAGCCCTGATGGTTGCCTGAAGTGTTGTGAGAGCTAAGTGGAAAGTCCCGGCCAACAAGACTAGTGCATCCGAGCTCAATCCAGCGATTTCCTAGTTTTTCCCGTGCGAACCAGGTGCTACATCCTAAGTGCCATACGAGAGAAGCTAGCTGAACGCCTTGTCCAAAAGCAACTTACTTCGGAGAGTTGAGCTCACCCTCAGTCCCTCACAGTTGCACACTGCCTGCAGAAAGAGTTTCCAACATCTGCACCACAGCCGTTTGTCAGAGGCTTGTGAGACGCAAGTGGAATAAGCAGACCTGGATGGTGTCTCCAGCTGCAGTGGAGTAGTATCCTGGGTACCTCCTGGCTTAGAGTACTGCTACGTTCTCAGTGCCCTAAGAACGCAGCTGGTTGAAAGCTGGTTTGCAGGCATGCTTCCTTCTACGAGCTGAGGTCAGGGCAGGACCCTCCCGCATCCTGACTGCCCGTAGACCTAGTACCCAGCATCCTAATGTTATTCGCCCTAGGAGGTTTTGTGCATAGCATGTGGAAGTGACAGGATTCTCCTCAAGTGTATCTGAAAATACAGACATTGCAAACGTCCTTGTTCAATGAGAGTGTAGCTCGGTCCTAGCTCCCATCAAAGTGTCTAGCAGACATCTGCCTGCAAAGCATACACACTTCCGAGAGTTGAGCTTATGGACTGTCCCTCCCACATCCTGCCTGCAGGTACACCGCGCTCCTAACAGGCCTAGCCCTGATGGTTGCCTGAAGTGTTGTGAGAGCTAAGTGGAAAGTCCCGGCCAACAAGACTAGTGCATCCGAGCTCAATCCAGCGATTTCCTAGTTTTTCCCGTGCGAACCAGGTGCTACATCCTAAGTGCCATACGAGAGAAGCTAGCTGAACGCCTTGTCCAAAAGCAAATTACTTCGGAGAGTTGAGCTCACCCTCAGTCCCTCACAGTTGCACACTGCCTGCAGAAAGAGTTTCCAACATCTGCACCACAGCCGTTTGTCAGAGGCTTGTGAGACGCAAGTGGAATAAGCAGACCTGGATGGTGTCTCCAGCTGCAGTGGAGTGGTATTCTGGGTACCTCCTGGCTTAGAGTACTGCTACGTTCTCAGTGCCCAAAGAACGCAGCTGGTTGAAAGCTGGCTTGTAGGCATGCTTCCTTCTATGAGCTGAGGTCAGGGCAGGACCCTCCCGCATCCTGACTGCCCGTAGACATAGTACCCAGCATCCTAATGTTATTCGCCCTAGGAGGTTTTGTGCATAGCATGTGGAAGTGACAGGATTCTCCTCAAGTGTATCTGAAAATACAGACATTGCAAACGTCCTTGTTCAATGAGAGTGTAGCTAGGTCCTAGCTCCCATCAAAGTGTCTAGCAGACATCTGCCTGCAAAGCATACACACTTCCGAGAGTTGAGCTTATGGACTGTCCCTCCCACATCCTGCCTGCAGGTACACCGCGCTCCTAACAGGCCTAGCCCTGATGGTTGCCTGAAGTGCTGTGAGAGCTAAGTGGAAAGTCCCGGCCAACAAGACTAGTGCATCCGAGCTCAATCCAGCGATTTCCTAGTTTTTCCCGTGCGAACCAGGTGCTACATCCTAAGTGCCATACGAGAGAAGCTAGCTGAACGCCTTGTCCAAAAGCAACTTACTTCGGAGAGTTGAGCTCACCCTCAGTCCCTCACAGTTGCACACTGCCTGCAGAAAGAGTTTCCAACATCTGCACCACAGCCGTTTGTCAGAGGCTTGTGAGACGCAAGTGGAATAAGCAGACCTGGATGGTGTCTCCAGCTGCAGTGGAGTGGTATTCTGGGTACCTCCTGGCTTAGAGTACTGCTACGTTCTCAGTGCCCAAAGAACGCAGCTGGTGGAAAGCTGGCTTGCAGGCATGCTTCCTTCTACGAGCTGAGGTCAGGGCAGGACCCTCCCGCATCCTGATTGCCCGTAGACATAGTACCCAGCATCCTAATGTTATTCGCCCTAGGAGGTTTTGTGCATAGCATGTGGATGTGACAGGATTCTCCTCAAGTGTATCTGAAAATACAGACATTGCAAACGTCCTTGTACAATGAGAGTGTAGCTAGGTCCTAGCTCCCATCAAAGTGTCTAGCAGACATCTGCCTGCAAAGCATACACACTTCCGAGAGTTGAGCTTATGGACTGTCCCTCCCACATCCTGCCTGCAGGTACACCGCGCTCCTAACAGGCCTAGCCCTGATGGTTGCCTGAAGTGTTGTGAGAGCTAAGTGGAAAGTCCCAGCCAACAAGACTAGTGCATCCGAGCTCAATCCAGCGATTTCCTAGTTTTTCCCGTGCGAACCAGCTGCTACATCCTAAGTGCCATACGAGAGAAGCTAGCTGAACGCCTTGTCCAAAAGCAACTTACTTCGGAGAGTTGAGCTCACCCTCAGTCCCTCACAGTTGCACACTGCCTGCAGAAAGAGTTTCCAACATCTGCACCACAGGCGTTTGTCAGAGGCTTGTGAGACGCAAGTGGAATAAGCAGACCTGGATGGTGTCTCCAGCTGCAGTGGAGTGGTATTCTGGGTACCTCCTGGCTTAGAGTACTGCTACGTTCTCAGTGCCCTAAGAACGCAGCTGGTTGAAAGCTGGCTTGCAGGCATGCTTCCTTCTACGAGCTGAGGTCAGGGCAGGACCCTCCCGCATCCTGACTGCCCGTAGACATAGTACCCAGCATCCTAATGTTATTCGCCCTAGGAGGTCTTGTGCATAGCATGTGGAAGTGACAGGATTCTCCTCAAGTGTATCTGAAAATACAGACATTGCAAACGTCCTTGTTCAATGAGAGTGTAGCTCGGTCCTAGCTCCCATCAAAGTGTCTAGCAGACATCTGCCTGCAAAGCATACACACTTCCGAGAGTTGAGCTTATGGACTGTCCCTCCCACATCCTGCCTGCAGGTACACCGCGCTCCTAACAGGCCTAGCCCTGATGGTTGCCTGAAGTGTTGTGAGAGCTAAGTGGAAAGTCCCGGCCAACAAGACTAGTGCATCCGAGCTCAATCCAGCGATTTC
The DNA here is from genome assembly GCF_048418805.1 of Vulpes vulpes. Classification (NCBI taxonomy): domain Eukaryota; kingdom Metazoa; phylum Chordata; class Mammalia; order Carnivora; family Canidae; genus Vulpes; species Vulpes vulpes. Next base: position 46,232,024 of record NC_132787.1, on the reverse strand, counting down.
CTAGTTTTTCCCGTGCGAACCAGGTGCTACATCCTAAGTGCCATACGAGAGAAGCTAGCTGAACGCCTTGTCCAAAAGCAACTTACTTCTGAGAGTTGAGCTCACCCTCAGTCCCTCACAGTTGCACACTGCCTGCAGAAAGAGTTTCCAACATCTGCACCACAGCCGTTTGTCAGAGGCTTGTGAGACGCAAGTGGAATAAGCAGACCTGGATGGTGTCTCCAGCTGCAGTGGAGTGGTATTCTGGGTACCTCCTGGCTTAGAGTACGGCTACGTTCTCAGTGCCCTAAGAACGCAGCTGGTTGAAAGCTGGCTTGCAGGCATGCTTCCTTCTACAGGCTGAGGTCAGGGCAGGACCCTCCCGCATCCTGACTGCCCGTAGACATAGTACCCAGCATCCTAATGTTATTCGCCCTAGGAGATTTTGTGCATAGCATGTGGAAGTGACAGGATTCTCCTCAAGTGTATCTGAAAATACAGACATTGCAAACGTCCTTGTTCAATGAGAGTGTAGCTCGGTCCTAGCTCCCATCAAAGTGTCTAGCAGACATCTGCCTGCAAAGCATACACACTTCCGAGAGTTGAGCTTATGGACTGTCCCTCCCACATCCTGCCTGCAGGTACACCGCGCTCCTAACAGGCCTAGCCCTGATGGTTGCCTGAAGTGTTGTGAGAGCTAAGTGGAAAGTCCCGGCCAACAAGACTAGTGCATCCGAGCTCAATCCAGCGATTTCCTAGTTTTTCCCGTGCGAACCAGGTGCTACATCCTAAGTGCCATATGACAGAAGCTAGCTGAACGCCTTGTCCAAAAGCAACTTACTTCGGACAGTTGAGCTCACCCTCAGTCCCTCACAGTTGCCCACTGCCTGCAGAAAGAGTTTCCAACATCTGCACCACAGCCGTTTGTCAGAGGCTTGTGAGACGCAAGTGGAATAAGCAGACCTGGATGGTGTCTCCAGCTGCAGTGTAGTCGTATTCTGGGTACCTCCTGGTTTAGAGTAGTGCTACGTTCTCAGTGCCCTAAGAACGCAGCTGGTTGAAAGCTGGCTTGCAGGCATGCTTCCTTCTACAGGCTGAGGTCAGGGCAGGACCCTCCCGCATCCTGACTGCCCGTAGACATAGTACCCAGCATCCTAATGTTATTCGCCCTAGGAGGTTTTGTGCATAGCATGTGGAAGTGACAGGATTCTCCTCAAGTGTATCTGAAAATACAGACATTGCAAACGTCCTTGTTCAATGAGAGTGTAGCTCGGTCCTAGCTCCCATCAAAGTGTCTAGCAGACATCTGCCTGCAAAGCATACACACTTCCGAGAGTTGAGCTTATGGACTGTCCCTCCCACATCCTGCCTGCAGGTACACCGCGCTCCTAACAGGCCTAGCCTTATGGTTGCCTGAAGTGTTGTGAGAGCTAAGTGGAAAGTCCCGGCCAACAAGACTAGTGCATCCGAGCTCAATCCAGGATTTCCTAGTTTTTCCCGTGCGAACCAGGTGCTACATCCTAAGTGCCATACGAGAGAAGCTAGCTGAACGCCTTGTCCAAAAGCAACTTACTTCGGAGAGTTGAGCTCACCCTCAGTCCCTCACAGTTGCACACTGCCTGCAGAAAGAGTTTCCAACATCTGCACCACAGCCGTTTGTCAGAGGCTTGTGAGACGCAAGTGGAATAAGCCGACCTGGATGGTGTCTCCAGCTGCAGTGGAGTGGTATTTTGGGTACCTCCTGGCTTAGAGTACTGCTACGTTCTCAGTGCCCTAAGAACGCAGCTGGTTGAAAGCTGGCTTGTTGGCATGCTTCCTTCTACGAGCTGAGGTCAGGGCAGGACCCTCCCGCATCCTGACTGCCCGTAGACATAGTACCCAGCATCCTAATGTTATTCGCCCTAGGAGGTTTTGTGCATAGCATGTGGAAGTGACAGGATTCTCCTCAAGTGTATCTGAAAATACAGACATTGCAAACGTCCTTGTTCAATGAGAGTGTAGCTAGGTCCTAGCTCCCATCAAAGTGTCTAGCAGACATCTGCCTGCAAAGCATACACACTTCCGAGAGTTGAGCTTATGGACTGTCCCTCCCACATCCTGCCTGCAGGTACACCGCGCTCCTAACAGGCCTAGCCCTGATGGTTGCCTGAAGTGTTGTGAGAGCTAAGTGGAAAGTCCCGGCCAACAAGACTAGTGCATCCGAGCTCAATCCAGCGATTTCCTAGTTTTTCCCGTGCGAACCAGGTGCTACATCCTAAGTGCCATACGAGAGAAGCTAGCTGAACGCCTTGTCCAAAAGCAACTTACTTCGGAGAGTTGAGCTCACCCTCAGTCCCTCACAGTTGCACACTGCCTGCAGAAAGAGTTTCCAACATCTGCACCACAGCCGTTTGTCAGAGGCTTGTGAGACGCAAGTGGAATAAGCAGACCTGGATGGTGTCTCCAGCTGCAGTGGAGTAGTATCCTGGGTACCTCCTGGCTTAGAGTACTGCTACGTTCTCAGTGCCCTAAGAACGCAGCTGGTTGAAAGCTGGTTTGCAGGCATGCTTCCTTCTACGAGCTGAGGTCAGGGCAGGACCCTCCCGCATCCTCACTGCCCGTAGACATAGTACCCAGCATCCTAATGTTATTCGCCCTAGGAGGTTTTGTGCATAGCATGTGGAAGTGACAGGATTCTCCTCAAGTGTATCTGAAAATACAGACATTGCAAACGTCCTTGTTCAATGAGAGTGTAGCTAGGTCCTAGCTCCCATCAAAGTGTCTAGCAGACATCTGCCTGCAAAGCATACACACTTCCGAGAGTTGAGCTTATGGACTGTCCCTCCCACATCCTGCCTGCAGGTACACCGCGCTCCTAACAGGCCTAGCCCTGATGGTTGCCTGAAGTGTTGTGAGAGCTAAGTGGAAAGTCCCGGCCAACAAGACTAGTGCATCCGAGCTCAATCCAGCGATTTCCTAGTTTTTCCCGTGCGAACCAGGTGCTACATCCTAAGTGCCATACGAGAGAAGCTAGCTGAACGCCTTGTCCAAAAGCAACTTACTTCGGAGAGTTGAGCTCACCCTCAGTCCCTCACAGTTGCACACTGCCTGCAGAAAGAGTTTCCAACATCTGCACCACAGCCGTTTGTCAGAGGCTTGTGAGACGCAAGTGGAATAAGCAGACCTGGATGGTGTCTCCAGCTGCAGTGGAGTGGTATTCTGGGTACCTCCTGGCTTAGAGTACTGCTACGTTCTCAGTGCCCTAAGAACGCAGCTGGTGGAAAGCTGGCTTGCAGGCATGCTTCCTTCTACGAGCTGAGGTCAGGGCAGGACCCTCCCGCATCCTGACTGCCCGTAGACATAGTACCCAGCATCCTAATGTTATTCGCCCTAGGAGGTTTTGTGCATAGCATGTGGATGTGACAGGATTCTCCTCAAGTGTATCTGAAAATACAGACATTGCAAACGTCCTTGTACAATGAGAGTGTAGCTAGGTCCTAGCTCCCATCAAAGTGTCTAGCAGACATCTGCCTGCAAAGCATACACACTTCCGAGAGTTGAGCTTATGGACTGTCCCTCCCACATCCTGCCTGCAGGTACACCGCGCTCCTAACAGGCCTAGCCCTGATGGTTGCCTGAAGTGTTGTGAGAGTTAAGTGGAAAGTCCCAGCCAACAAGACTAGTGCATCCGAGCTCAATCCAGCGATTTCCTAGTTTTTCCCGTGCGAACCAGCTGCTACATCCTAAGTGCCATACGAGAGAAGCTAGCTGAACGCCTTGTCCAAAAGCAACTTACTTCGGAGAGTTGAGCTCACCCTCAGTCCCTCACAGTTGCACACTGCCTGCAGAAAGAGTTTCCAACATCTGCACCACAGGCGTTTGTCAGAGGCTTGTGAGACGCAAGTGGAATAAGCAGACCTGGATGGTGTCTCCAGCTGCAGTGGAGTGGTATTCTGGGTACCTCCTGGCTTAGAGTACTGCTACGTTCTCAGTGCCCTAAGAACGCAGCTGGTTGAAAGCTGGCTTGCAGGCATGCTTCCTTCTACGAGCTGAGGTCAGGGCAGGACCCTCCCGCATCCTGACTGCCCGTAGACATAGTACCCAGCATCCTAATGTTATTCGCCCTAGGAGGTTTTGTGCATAGCATGTGGAAGTGACAGGATTCTCCTCAAGTGTATCTGAAAATACAGACATTGCAAACGTCCTTGTTCAATGAGAGTGTAGCTCGGTCCTAGCTCCCATCAAAGTGTCTAGCAGACATCTGCCTGCAAAGCATACACACTTCCGAGAGTTGAGCTTATGGACTGTCCCTCCCACATCCTGCCTGCAGGTACACCGCGCTCCTAACAGGCCTAGCCCTGATGGTTGCCTGAAGTGTTGTGAGAGCTAAGTGGAAAGTCCCGGCCAACAAGACTAGTGCATCCGAGCTCAATCCAGCGATTTCCTAGTTTTTCCCGTGCGAACCAGGTGCTACATCCTAAGTGCCATACGAGAGAAGCTAGCTGAACGCCTTGTCCAAAAGCAACTTACTTCTGAGAGTTGAGCTCACCCTCAGTCCCTCACAGTTGCACACTGCCTGCAGAAAGAGTTTCCAACATCTGCACCACAGCCGTTTGTCAGAGGCTTGTGAGACGCAAGTGGAATAAGCCGACCTGGATGGTGTCTCCAGCTGCAGTGGAGTGGTATTTTGGGTACCTCCTGGCTTAGAGTACTGCTACGTTCTCAGTGCCCTAAGAACGCAGCTGGTTGAAAGCTGGCTTGTTGGCATGCTTCCTTCTACGAGCTGAGGTCAGGGCAGGACCCTCCCGCATCCTGACTGCCCGTAGACATAGTACCCAGCATCCTAATGTTATTCGCCCTAGGAGGTTTTGTGCATAGCATGTGGAAGTGACAGGATTCTCCTCAAGTGTATCTGAAAATACAGACATTGCAAACGTCCTTGTTCAATGAGAGTGTAGCTAGGTCCTAGCTCCCATCAAAGTGTCTAGCAGACATCTGCCTGCAAAGCATACACACTTCCGAGAGTTGAGCTTATGGACTGTCCCTCCCACATCCTGCCTGCAGGTACACCGCGCTCCTAACAGGCCTAGCCCTGATGGTTGCCTGAAGTGTTGTGAGAGCTAAGTGGAAAGTCCCGGCCAACAAGACTAGTGCATCCGAGCTCAATCCAGCGATTTCCTAGTTTTTCCCGTGCGAACCAGGTGCTACATCCTAAGTGCCATACGAGAGAAGCTAGCTGAACGCCTTGTCCAAAAGCAACTTACTTCGGAGAGTTGAGCTCACCCTCAGTCCCTCGCAGTTGCACACTGCCTGTAGAAAGAGTTTCCAACATCTGCACCACAGCCGTTTGTCAGAGGCTTGTGAGACGCAAGTGGAATAAGCAGACCTGGATGGTGTCTCCAGCTGCAGTGGAGTGGTATTCTGGGTACCTCCTGGCTTAGAACACTGTTACGTTCTCAGTGCCCGAGGAACGCAGCTAGTTGAAAGCTGGCTTGTAGGCTTGCTTCCTTGTGCGAACTGATGTCACGGCAGGATCCTCCCGCATCCTGACTGCCCGTAGACGTAGGTCCCAGCATCCTTATGTTAGGTGACGAAGAGGTTCTGTGAAAACCTTGTGGAAGTGCCAGGATTCTCCTCAAGTGTATCTGATCTCAATACAGACAATGCAAACGTCCTTGTTCAATGAGAGTGTAGCTCGGTCCTAGCTCCCATCAAAGTGTCTAGCAGACATCTGCCTGCAAAGCATACACACTTCCGAGAGTTGAGCTTATGGACTGTCCCTCCCACATCCTGCCTGCAGGTACACCGCGCTCCTAACAGGCCTAGCCCTGATGGTTGCCTGAAGTGTTGTGAGAGCTAAGTGGAAAGTCCCGGCCAACAAGACTAGTGCATCCGAGCTCAATCCAGCGATTTCCTAGTTTTCCCGTGCGAACCAGGTGCTACATCCTAAGTGCCATACGAGAGAAGCTAGCTGAACGCCTTGTCCAAAAGCAACTTACTTCGGAGAGTTGAGCTCACCCTCAGTCCCTCACAGTTGCACACTGCCTGCAGAAAGAGTTTCCAACACCTGCACCACAGCCGTTTGTCAGAGGCTTGTGAGACGCAAGTGGAATAAGCAGACCTGGAAGGTGTCTCTAGCTGCAGTGGAGTGGTATTCTGGGTACCTCCTGGCATAGAGTACTGCTACGTTCTCAGTGCCCAAAGAACGCAGCTGGTTGAAAGCTGGCTTGTAGGCATGCTTCCTTCTACGAGCTGAGGTCAGGGCAGGACCCTCCCGCATCCTGACTGCCCGTAGACATAGTACCCAGCATCCTAATGATATTCGCCCTAGGAGGTTTTGTGCATAGCATGTGGAAGTGACAGGATTCTCCTCAAGTGTATCTGAAAATACAGACATTGCAAACGTCCTTGTTCAATGAGAGTGTAGCTGGGTCCTAGCTCCCATCAAAGTGTCTAGCAGACATCTGCCTGCAAAGCATACACACTTCCGAGAGTTGAGCCTATGGACTGTCCCTCCCACATCCTGCCTGCAGGTACACCGCGCTCCTTACAGGCCTAGCCCTGATGCTTGCCTGAAGTGTTGTGAGAGCTAAGTGGAAAGTCCCGACCAACAAGACTAGTGCATCCGAGCTCAATCCAGCGATTTCCTAGTTTTTCCCATGCGAACCAGGTGCTACATCCTAAGTGCCATACGAGAGAAGCTAGCTGAACGCCTTGTCCAAAAGCAACTTACTTCGGAGAGTTGAGCTCACCCTCAGTCCCTCACAGTTGCACACTGCCTGCAGAAAGAGTTTCCAACATCTGCACCACAGGCGTTTGTCAGAGGCTTGTGAGACGCAAGTGGAATAAGCAGACATGGATGGTGTCTCCAGCTGCAGTGGAGTGGTATTCTGCGTAACTCCTGGCTTAGAGTACTGCTACGTTCTCAGTGCCCTAAGAACGCAGCTGGTTGAAAGCTGGCTTGTAGGCATGCTTCCTTCTACGAGCTGAGGTCAGGGCAGGACCCTCCCGCATCCTGACTGCCCGTAGACATAGTACCCAGCATCCTAATGTTATTCGCCCTAGGAGGTTTTGTGCATAGCATGTGGAAGTGACAGGATTCTCCTCAAGTGTATCTGAAAATACAGACATTGCAAACGTCCTTGTTCAATGAGAGTGTAGCTGGGTCCTAGCTCCCATCAAAGTGTCTAGCAGACATCTGCCTGCAAAGCATACACACTTCCGAGAGTTGAGCTTATGGACTGTCCCTCCCACATCCTGCCTGCAGGTACACCGCGCTCCTTACAGGCCTAGCCCTGATGCTTGCCTGAAGTGTTGTGAGAGCTAAGTGGAAAGTCCCGGCCAACAAGACTAGTGCATCCGAGCTCAATCCAGCGATTTCCTAGTTTTTCCCATGCGAACCAGGTGCTACATCCTAAGTGCCATACGAGAGAAGCTAGCTGAACGCCTTGTCCAAAAGCAACTTACTTCGGAGAGTTGAGCTCAACTTCAGTCACTCGCAGTTGCACACTGCCTGCAGAAAGAGTTTCCAACATCTGCACCACAGCCGTTTGTCGGAGGCTTGTGAGATGCAAGTGGAATAAGCAGACCTGGATGGTGTCTCCAGCTGCAGTGGAGTGGTATTCTGGGTACCTCCTGGCTTAGAACACTGTTACGTTCTCAGTGCCCGAGGAACGCAGCTAGTTGAAAGCTGGCTTGTAGGCGTGCTTCCTTGTGCGAACTGACGTCAGGGCAGGATCCTCCCGCATCCTGACTGCCCGTAGACGTAGGTCCCAGCATCCTTATGTTAGGTGCCGAAGAGGTTCTGTGAAAACCTTGTGGAAGTGCCAGGATTCTCCTCAAGTGTATCTGATCTCAATACAGACAATGCAAACGTCCTTGTTCAATGAGAGTGTAGCTCGGTCCTAGCTCCCATCAAAGTGTCTAGCAGACATCTGCCTGCAAAGCATACACACTTCCGAGAGTTGAGCTTATGGACTGTCCCTCCCACATCCTGCCTGCAAGTACACCGCGCTCCTAAGAGGCCTAGCCCTGATGGTTGCCTGAAGTGTTGTGAGAGCTAAGTGGAAAGTCCCGGCCAACAAGACTAGTGCATCCGAGCTCAATCCAGCGATTTCCTAGTTTTTCCCGTGCGAACCAGGTGCTACATCCTAAGTGCCATACGAGAGAAGCTAGCTGAACGCCTTGTCCAAAAGCAACTTACTTCGGAGAGTTGAGCTCACCCTCAGTCCCTCACAGTTGCACACTGCCTGCAGAAAGAGTTTCCAACACCTGCACCACAGCCGATTGTCATCGGCTTGTGAGACGCAAGTGGAATAAGCAGACCTGGAAGGTGTCTCCAGCTGCAGTGGAGTGGTATTCTGGGTACCTCCTGGCATAGAGTACTGCTACGTTCTCAGTGCCCAAAGAACGCAGCTGGTTGAAAGCTGGCTTGTAGGCATGCTTCCTTCTACGAGCTGAGGTCAGGGCAGGACCCTCCCGCATCCTGACTGCCCGTAGACATAGTACCCAGCATCCTAATGTTATTCGCCCTAGGAGGTTTTGTGCATAGCATGTGGAAGTGACAGGATTCTCCTCAAGTGTATCTGAAAATACAGACATTGCAAACGTCCTTGTTCAATGAGAGTGTAGCTCGGTCCTAGCTCCCATCAAAGTGTCTAGCAGACACCTGCGTGCAAAGCATACACACTTCCGAGAGTTGAGCCTATGGACTGTCCCTCCCACATCCTGCCTGCAGGTACACCGCGCTCCTTACAGGCCTAGCCCTGATGCTTGCCTGAAGTGTTGTGAGAGCTAAGTGGAAAGTCCCGACGAACAAGACTAGTGCATCCGAGCTCAATCCAGCGATTTCCTAGTTTTTCCCATGCGAACCAGGTGCTACATCCTAAGTGCCATACGAGAGAAGCTAGCTGAACGCCTTGTCCAAAAGCAACTGACTTCGGAGAGTTGAGCTCACCCTCAGTCCCTCACAGTTGCACACTGCCTGCAGAAAGAGTTTCCAACATCTGCACCACAGCCGTTTGTCAGAGGCTTGTGAGACGCAAGTGGAATAAGCAGACCTGGATGGTGTCTCCAGCTGCAGTGGAGTGGTATTCTGCGTAACTCCTGGCTTAGAGTACTGCTACGTTCTCAGTGCCCTAAGAACGCAGCTGGTTGAAAGCTGGCTTGTAGGCATGCTTCCTTCTACGAGCTGAGGTCAGGGCAGGACCCTCCCGCATCCTGACTGCCCGTAGACATAGTACCCAGCATCCTAATGTTATTCGCCCTAGGAGGTTTTGTGCATAGCATGTGGAAGTGCCAGGATTCTCCTCAAGTGTATCTGATCTCAATACAGACACTGCAAACGTCCTTGTTCAATGAGAGTGTAGCTCGGTCCTAGCTCCCATCAAAGTGTCTAGCAGACATCTGCCTGCAAAGCATACACACTTCCGAGAGTTGAGCTTATGGACTGTCCCTCCCACATTCTGCCTGCAGGTACACCGCGCTCCTAACAGGCCTAGCCCTGATGGTTGCCTGAAGTGTTGTGAGAGCTAAGTGGAAAGTCCCGGCCAACAAGACTAGTGCATCCGAGCTCAATCTAGCGATTTCCTAGTTTTTCCCGTGCGAACCAGGTGCTACATCCTAAGTGCCATACGAGAGAAGCTAGCTGAACGCCTTGTCCAAAAGCAACTTACTTCGGAGAGTTGAGCTCACCCTCAGTCCCTCGCAGTTGCACACTGCCTGTAGAAAGAGTTTCCAACATCTGCATCAGAGCCCTTTGTCAGAGGCTTGTGAGATGCAAGTGGAATAAGCAGACCTGGATGGTGTCTCCAGCTGCAGTGGAGTGGTATTCTGGGTACCTCCTGGCTTAGAACACTGTTACGTTCTCAGTGCCCGAGGAACGCAGCTAGTTGAAAGCTGGCTTGTAGGCGTGCTTCCTTGTGCGAACTGACGTCAGGGCAGGATCCTCCCGCATCGTGACTGCCCGTAGACGTAGGTCCCAGCAATCTTATGTTAGGTGCCGAAGAGGTTCTGTGAAAACCTTGTGGAAGTGCCAGGATTCTCCTCAAGTGTATCTGATCTCAATACAGACATTGCAAACGTCCTTGTTCAATGAGAGTGTAGCTCGGTCCTAGCTCCCATCAAAATGTCTAGCAGACATCTGCCTGCAAAGCATACACACTTCCGAGAGTTGAGCTTATGGACTGTCCCTCCCACATCCTGCCTGCAGGTACACCGCGCTCCTAACAGGCCTAGCCCTGATGGTTGCCTGAAGTGTTGTGAGAGCTAAGTGGAAAGTCCCGGCCAACAAGACTAGTGCATCCGAGCTCAATCCAGCGATTTCCTAGTTTTTCCCGTGCGAACCAGGTGCTACATCCTAAGTGCCATACGAGAGAAGCTAGCTGAACGCCTTGTCCAAAGCAACTTACTTCGGAGAGTTGAGCTCACCCTCAGTCCCTCACAGTTGCACACTGCCTGCAGAAAGAGTTTCCAACATCTGCACCACAGCCGTTTGTCAGAGGCTTGTGAGACGCAAGTGGAATAAGCAGACCTGGATGGTGTCTCCAGCTGCAGTGGAGTGGTATTCTGGGTACCTCCTGGCTTAGAGTACTGCTACGTTCTCAGTGCCCTAAGAACGCAGCTGGTTGAAAGCTGGCTTGTAGGCGTGCTTCCTTGTGCGAACTGACGTCAGGGCAGGATCCTCCCGCATCCTGACTGCCCGTAGACGTAGGTCCCAGCATCCTTATGTTAGGTGCCGAAGAGGTTCAGTGAAAACCTTGTGGAAGTGCCAGGATTCTCCTCAAGTGTATCTGAAAATACAGACATTGCAAACGTCCTTGTTCAATGAGAGTGTAGCTCGGTCCTAGCTCCCATCAAAGTGTCTAGCAGACATCTGCCTGCAAAGCATACACACTTCCGAGAGTTGAGCTTATGGACTGTCCCTCCCACATCCTGCCTGCAGGTTTACCGCGCTCCTAACAGGCCTAGCCCTGATGGTTGCCTGAAGTGTTGTGAGAGCTAAGTGGAAAGTCCCGGCCAACAAGACTAGTGCATCCGAGCTCAATCCAGCGATTTCCTAGTTTTACCCGTGCGAACCAGGTGCTACATCCTAAGTGCCATACGAGAGAAGCTAGCTGAACGCCTTGTCCAAAAGCAACTTACTTCGGAGAGTTGAGCTCACCCTCAGTCCCTCGCAGTTGCACACTGCCTGTAGAAAGAGTTTCCAACATCTGCATCAGAGCCGTTTGTCAGAGGCTTGTGAGATGCAAGTGGAATAAGCAGACCTGGATGGTGTCTCCAGCTGCAGTGGAGTGGTATTCTGGGTACCTCCTGGCTTAGAACACTGTTACGTTCTCAGTGCCCGAGGAACGCAGCTAGTTGAAAGCTGGCTTGTAGGCGTGCTTCCTTGTGCGAACTGACGTCAGGGCAGGACCCTCCCGCATCCTGACTGCCCGTAGACGTAGGTCCCAGCATCCTTATGTTAGGTGCCCAAGAGGTTCTGTGAAAACCTTGTGGAAGTGCCAGGATTCTCCTCAAGTGTATCTGATCTCAATAGAGACACTGCAAACGTCCTTGTTCAATGAGAGTGTAGCTCGGTCCTAGCTCCCATCAAAGTGTCTAGCAGACATCTGCCTGCAAAGCATACACACTTCCGAGAGTTGAGCTTATGGACTGTCCCTCCCACATCCTGCCTGCAGGTACACCGCGCTCCTAACAGGCCTAGCCCTGATGGTTGCCTGAAGTGTTGTGAGAGCTAAGTGGAAAGTCCCGGCCAACAAGACTAGTGCATCCGAGCTCAATCCAGCGATTTCCTAGTTTTTCCCGTGCGAACCAGGTGCTACATCCTAAGTGCCATACGAGAGAAGCTAGCTGAACGCCTTGTCCAAAAGCAACTGACTTCGGAGAGTTGAGCTCACCCTCAGTCCCTCACAGTTGCACACTGCCTGCAGAAAGAGTTTCCAACATCTGCACCACAGCCGTTTGTCATAGGCTTGTGAGACGCAAGTGGAATAAGCAGACCTGGAAGGTGTCTCCAGCTGCAGTGGAGTGGTATTCTGGGTACCTCCTGGCATAGAGTACTGCTACGTTCTCAGTGCCCTAAGAACGCAGCTGGTTGAAAGCTGGCTTGTAGGCATGCTTCCTTCTACGAGCTGAGGTCAGGGCAGGACCCTCCCGCATCCTGACTGCCCGTAGACATAGTACCCAGCATCCTAATGTTATTCGCCCTAGGAGGTTTTGTGCATAGCATGTGGAAGTGACAGGATTCTCCTCAAGTGTATCTGAAAATACAGACATTGCAAACGTCCTTGTTCAATGAGAGTGTAGCTCGGTCCTAGCTCCCATCAAAGTGTCTAGCAGACATCTGCCTGCAAAGCATACACACTTCCGAGAGTTGAGCTTATGGACTGTCCCTCCCACATCCTGCCTGCAGGTACACCGCGCTCCTAACAGGCCTAGCCCTGATGGTTGCCTGAAGTGTTGTGAGAGCTAAGTGGAAAGTCCCGGCCAACAAGACTAGTGCATCCGAGCTCAATCCAGCGATTTCCTAGTTTTTCCCGTGCGAACCAGGTGCTACATCCTAAGTGCCATACGAGAGAAGCTAGCTGAACGCCTTGTCCAAAAGCAACTTACTTCGGAGAGTTGAGCTCACCCTCAGTCCCTCACAGTTGCACACTGCCTGCAGAAAGAGTTTCCAACATCTGCACCACAGCCGTTTGTCAGAGGCTTGTGAGACGCAAGTGGAATAAGCAGACCTGGATGGTGTCTCCAGCTGCAGTGGAGTAGTATCCTGGGTACCTCCTGGCTTAGAGTACTGCTACGTTCTCAGTGCCCTAAGAACGCAGCTGGTTGGGATCCCTGGGTGGCGCAGTGGTTTGGCGCTTGCCTTTGGCCCAGGGCGCGATCCTGGAGACCCGGGATCGAATCCCACATCAGGCTCCCGGTGCATGGAGCCTGCTTCTCCCTCTGCCTGTGTCTCTGCCTCTCTCTCTCTCTCTCTCTCTCTGTGACTATCATAAATAAATAAAAATTTAAAAAAAAAAAAAAAAAAAGAACGCAGCTGGTTGAAAGCTGGTTTGCAGGCATGCTTCCTTCTACGAGCTGAGGTCAGGGCAGGACCCTCCCGCATCCTCACTGCCCGTAGACATAGTACCCAGCATCCTAATGTTATTCGCCCTAGGAGGTTTTGTGCATAGCATGTGGAAGTGACAGGATTCTCCTCAAGTGTATCTGAAAATACAGACATTGCAAACGTCCTTGTTCAATGAGAGTGTAGCTAGGTCCTAGCTCCCATCAAAGTGTCTAGCAGACATCTGCCTGCAAAGCATACACACTTCCGAGAGTTGAGCTTATGGACTGTCCCTCCCACATCCTGCCTGCAGGTACACCGCGCTCCTAACAGGCCTAGCCCTGATGGTTGCCTGAAGTGTTGTGAGAGCTAAGTGGAAAGTCCCGGCCAACAAGACTAGTGCATCCGAGCTCAATCCAGCGATTTCCTAGTTTTTCCCGTGCGAACCAGGTGCTACATCCTAAGTGCCATACGAGAGAAGCTAGCTGAACGCCTTGTCCAAAAGCAAATTACTTCGGAGAGTTGAGCTCACCCTCAGTCCCTCACAGTTGCACACTGCCTGCAGAAAGAGTTTCCAACATCTGCACCACAGCCGTTTGTCAGAGGCTTGTGAGATGCAAGTGGAATAAGCAGACCTGGATGGTGTCTCCAGCTGCAGTGGAGTGGTATTCTGGGTACCTCCTGGCTTAGAGTACTGCTACGTTCTCAGTGCCCTAAGAACGCAGCTGGTTGAAAGCTGGCTTGTAGGCATGCTTCCTTCTATGAGCTGAGGTCAGGGCAGGACCCTCCCGCATCCTGACTGCCCTTAGACATAGTACCCAGCATCCTAATGTTATTCGCCCTAGGAGGTTTTGTGCATAGCATGTGGAAGTGACAGGATTCTCCTCAAGTGTATCTGAAAATACAGACATTGCAAACGTCCTTGTTCAATGAGAGTGTAGCTAGGTCCTAGCTCCCATCAAAGTGTCTAGCAGACATCTGCCTGCAAAGCATACACACTTCCGAGAGTTGAGCTTATGGACTGTCCCTCCCACATCCTGCCTGCAGGTACACCGCGCTCCTAACAGGCCTAGCCCTGATGGTTGCCTGAAGTGTTGTGAGAGCTAAGTGGAAAGTCCCGGCCAACAAGACTAGTGCATCCGAGCTCAATCCAGCGATTTCCTAGTTTTTCCCGTGCGAACCAGGTGCTACATCCTAAGTGCCATACGAGAGAAGCTAGCTGAACGCCTTGTCCAAAGCAACTTACTTCGGAGAGTTCAGCTCACCCTCAGTCCCTCACAGTTGCCCACTGCCTGCAGAAAGAGTTTCCAACATCTGCACCACAGCCGTTTGTCAGAGGCTTGTGAGACGCAAGTGGAATAAGCAGACCTGGATGGTGTCTCCAGCTGCAGTGGAGTGGTATTCTGGGTACCTCCTGGCTTAGAGTACCGCTACGTTCTCACTGCCCTAAGAACGCAGCTGGTTGAAAGCTGGCTTGTAGGCGTGCTTCCTTGTGCGAACTGACGTCAGGGCAGGATCCTCCCGCATCCTGACTGCCCGTAGACGTAGGTCCCAGCATCCTTATGTTAGGTGCCGAAGAGGTTCTGTGAAAACCTTGTGGAAGTGCCAGGATTCTCCTCAAGTGTATCTGATCTCAATACAGACAATGCAAACGTCCTTGTTCAATGAGAGTGTAGCTCGGTCCTAGCTCCCATCAAAGTGTCTAGCAGACATCTGCCTGCAAAGCATACACACTTCCGAGAGTTGAGCTTATGGACTGTCCCTCCCACATCCTGCCTGCAGGTACACCGCGCTCCTAACAGGCCTAGCCCTGATGGTTGCCTGAAGTGTTGTGAGAGCTAAGTGGAAAGTCCCGGCCAACAAGACTAGTGCATCCGAGCTCAATCCAGCGATTTCCTAGTTTTTCCCGTGCGAACCAGGTGCTACATCCTAAGTGCCATACGAGAGAAGCTAGCTGAACGCCTTGTCCAAAAGCAACTTACTTCGGAGAGTTGAGCTCACCCTCAGTCCCTCACAGTTGCACACTGCCTGCAGAAAGAGTTTCCAACATCTGCACCACAGCCGTTTGTCACAGGCTTGTGAGACGCAAGTGGAATAAGCAGACCTGGATGGTGTCTCCAGCTGCAGTGGAGTGGTATTCTGGGTACCTCCTGGCTTAGAGTACTGCTACGTTCTCAGTGCCCTAAGAACGCAGCTGGTTGAAAGCTGGCTTGTAGGCATGCTTCCTTCTACGAGCTGAGGTCAGGGCAGGACCCTCCCGCATCCTGACTGCCCGTAGACATAGTACCCAGCATCCTAATGTTATTCGCTCTAGGAGGTTTTGTGCATAGCATGTGGAAGTGACAGGATTCTCCTCAAGTGTATCTGAAAATACAGACATTGCAAACCTCCTTGTTCAATGAGAGTGCAGCTAGGTCCTAGCTCCCATCAAAGTGTCTAGCAGACATCTGCCTGCAAAGCATACACACTTCCGAGAGTTGAGCTTATGGACTATCCCTCCCACATCCTGCCTTCAACTACATGGCACTCCAAACAGGCCTATTCCCGATGCGTCTCTGAAGTGTTGTGAGAGCTAAGTGGAAAGTCCCGGCCCACAAGACTAGTGCATCCAAGCTGAATCCAGCGATTTCCTAGTTTTTCCCGTGCGAACCAGGTGCTACAACCTAAGTGCCATACGAGAGAAGCTAGCTGAACGCCTTGTCCAAAGCAACTTACTTCGGAGAGTTGAGCTCACCCTCAGTCCCTCACAGTTGCCCACTGCCTGCAGAAAGAGTTTCCAACATCTGCACTACAGCCGTTTGTCAGAGGCTTGTGAGACGCAAGTGGAATAAGCAGACCTAGATGGTGTCTCCAGCTGCAGTGGGGTGGTATTCTGGGTACCTCCTGGCTTAGAGTACTTCTACGTTCTCAGTGCCCTAAGAACGCAGCTGGTTGAAATCTAGCTTGTAGGCATGCTTCCTTCTACGAGCTGAGGTCAGGGCAGGACCCTCCCGCATCCTGACTGCCCGTAGACATAGTACCCAGCATCCTAATGTTATTCGCCCTAGGAGGTTTTGTGCATAGCATGTGGAAGTGACAGTATTCTCCTCAAGTGTATCTGAAAATACAGACATTGCAAACGCCCTTGTTCAATGAGAGTGTAGCTCGGTCCTAGCTCCCATCAAAGTGTCTAGCAGACATCTGCCTGCAAAGCATACACACTTCCGAGAGTTGAGCTGATGGACTGTCCCTCCCACATCCTGCCTGCAGGTACACCGCGCTCCTAACAGGCCTAGCCCTGATGGTTGCCTGAAGTGTTGTGAGAGCTAAGTGGAAAGTCCCGGCCAACAAGACTAGTGCATCCGAGCTCAATCCAGCGATTTCCTAGTTTTTCCCTTGCGAACCAGGTGCTACATCCTAAGTGCCATACGAGAGAAGCTAGCTGAACGCCTTGTCCAAAAGCAACTTACTTCGGAGAGTTGAGCTCACCCTCAGTCCCTCGCAGTTGCACACTGCCTGTAGAAAGAGTTTCCAACATCTGCATCAGAGCCGTTTGTCAGAGGCTTGTGAGATGCAAGTGGAATAAGCAGACCTGGATGGTGTCTCCAGCTGCAGTGGAGTGGTATTCTGGGTACCTCCTGGCTTAGAACACTGTTACGTTCTCAGTGCCCGAGGAACGCAGCTAGTTGAAAGCTGGCTTGTAGGCGTGCTTCCTTGTGCGAACTGACGTCAGGGCGGGATCCTCCCGCATCCTGACTGCCCGTAGACGTAGGTCCCAGCATCCTTATGTTAGGTGCCGAAGAGGTTCTGTGAAAACCTTGTGGAAGTGCCAGGATTCTCCTCAAGTGTATCTGATCTCAATACAGACAATGCAAACGTCCTTGTTCAATGAGAGTGTAGCTCGGTCCTAGCTTCCATCAAAGTGTCTAGCAGACATCTGCCTGCAAAGCATACACACTTCCGAGAGTTGAGCTTATGGACTGTCACTCCCACATCCTGCCTGCAGGTACACCGCGCTCCTAACAGGCCTAGCCCTGATGGTTGCCTGAAGTGTTGTGAGAGCTAAGTGGAAAGTCCCGGCCAACAAGACTAGTGCATCCGAGCTCAATCCAGCGATTTCCTAGTTTTTCCCATGCGAACCAGGTGCTACATCCTAAGTGCCATACGAGAGAAGCTAGCTGAACGCCTTGTCCAAAAGCAACTTACTTCGGAGAGTTGAGCTCACCCTCAGTCCCTCGCAGTTGCACACTGCCTGTAGAAAGAGTTTCCAACATCTGCGTCAGAGCCGTATGTCAGAGGCTTGTGAGATGCAAGTGGAATAAGCAGACCTGGATGGTGTCTTCAGCTGCAGTGGAGTGGTATTCTGGATACCTCCTGGCTTAGAACACTGTTACGTTCTCAGTGCCCGAGGAACGCAGCTAGTTGAAAGCTGGCTTGTAGGCGTGCTTCCTTGTGCGAACTGACGTCAGGGCAGGATCCTCCCTGATCCTGACTGCCCGTAGTCGTAGGTCTCAGCATCCTTATGTTAGGTGCCGAAGAGGTTCTGTGAAAACCTTGTGGAAGTGCCAGGATTCTCCTCAAGTGTATCTGATCTCAATACAGACAATGCAAACGTCCTTGTTCAATGAGAGTGTAGCTCGGTCCTAGCTCCCATCAAAGTGTCTAGCAGACATCTGCCTGCAAAGCATACACACTTCCGAGAGTTGAGCTTATGGACTGTCCCTCCCACATCCTGCCTGCAGGTACACCGCGCTCCTAACAGGCCTAGCCCTGATGGTTGCCTGAAGTGTTGTGAGAGCTAAGTGGAAAGTCCCGGCCAACAAGACTAGTGCATCCGAGCTCAATCCAGCGATTTCCTAGTTTTTCCCGTGCGAACCAGGTGCTACATCCTAAGTGCCATACGAGAGAAGCTAGCTGAACGCCTTGTCCAAAAGCAACTTACTTCGGAGAGTTGAGCTCACCCTCAGTCCCTCGCAGTTGCACACTGCCTGTAGAAAGAGTTTCCAACATCTGCATCAGAGCCGTTTGTCAGAGGCTTGTGAGATGCAAGTGGAATAAGCAGACCTGGATGGTGTCTCCAGCTGCAGTGGAGTGGTATTCTGGGTACCTCCTGTCTTAGAACACTGTTACGTTCTCAGTGCCCGAGGAACGCAGCTAGTTGAAAGCTGGCTTGTAGGCGTGCTTCCTTGTGCGAACTGACGTCAGGGCAGGATCCTCCCGCATCCTGACTGCCCGTAGACGTAGGTCCCAGCATCCTTATGTTAGGTGCCGAAGAGGTTCAGTGAAAACCTTGTGGAAGTGCCAGGATTCTCCTCAAGTGTATCTGAAAATGCAGACATTGCAAACGTCCTTGTTCAATGAGAGTGTAGCTCGGTCCTAGCTCCCATCAAAGTGTCTAGCAGACATCTGCCTGCAAAGCATACACACTTCCGAGAGTTGAGCTTATGGACTGTCCCTCCCACATCCTGCCTGCAGGTACACCGCGCTCCTAACAGGCCTAGCCCTGATGGTTGCGTGAAGTGTTGTGAGAGCTAAGTGGAAAGTCCTGGCCAACAAGACTAGTGCATCCGAGCTCAATCCAGCGATTTCCTAGTTTTTCCCGTGCGAACCAGGTGCTACATCCTAAGTGCCATACGAGAGAAGCTAGCTGAACGCCTTGTCCAAAAGCAACTTACTTCGGAGAGTTGAGCTCACCCTCAGTCCCTCACAGTTGCACACTGCCTGCAGAAAGAGTTTCCAACATCTGCACCACAGCCGTTTGTCATAGGCTTGTGAGACGAAAGTGGAATAAGCAGACTTGGAAGGTGTCTCCAGCTGCAGTGGAGTGGTATTCTGGGTACCTCCTGGCTTAGAGTACTGCTACGTTCTCAGTGCCCTAAGAACGCAGCTGGTTGAAAGCTGGCTTGTAGGCGTGCTTCCTTCTACGAGCTGAGGTCAGGGCAGGACCCTCCCGCATCCTGACTGCCCGTAGACATAGTATCCAGCATCCTAATGTTATTCGCCCTAGGAGGTTTTGTGCATAGCATGTGGAAGTGACAGGATTCTCCTCAAGTGTATCTGAAAATACAGACATTGCAAACGTCCTTGTTCAATGAGAGTGTAGCTCGGTCCTAGCTCCCATCAAAGTGTCTAGCAGACATCTGCCTGCAAAGCATACACACTTCCGAGAGTTGAGCTTATGGACTGTCCCTCCCACATCCTGCCTGCAGGTACACCGCGCTCCTAACAGGCCTAGCCCTGATGGTTGCCTGAAGTGTTGTGAGAGCTAAGTGGAAAGTCCCGGCCAACAAGACTAGTGCATCCGAGCTCAATCCAGCGATTTCCTAGTTTTTCCCGTGCGAACCAGGTGCTACATCCTAAGTGCCATACGAGAGAAGCTAGCTGAACGCCTTGTCCAAAGCAACTTACTTCGGAGAGTTGAGCTCACCCTCAGTCCCTCACAGTTGCCCACTGCCTGCAGAAAGAGTTTCCAACATCTGCACCACAGCCGTTTGTCAGAGGCTTGTGAGACGCAAGTGGAATAAGCAGACCTGGATGGTGTCTCCAGCTGCAGTGGAGTGGTATTCTGGGTACCTCCTGGCTTAGAGTACCGCTACGTTCTCACTGCCCTAAGAACGCAGCTGGTTGAAAGCTGGCTTGTAGGCGTGCTTCCTTGTGCGAACTGACGTCAGGGCAGGATCCTCCCGCATCCTGACTGCCCGTAGACGTAGGTCCCAGCATCCTTATGTTAGGTGCCGAAGAGGTTCTGTGAAAACCTTGTGGAAGTGCCAGGATTCTCCTCAAGTGTATCTGATCTCAATACAGACAATGCAAACGTCCTTGTTCAATGAGAGTGTAGCTCGGTCCTAGCTCCCATCAAAGTGTCTAGCAGACATCTGCCTGCAAAGCATACACACTTCCGAGAGTTGAGCTTATGGACTGTCCCTCCCACATCCTGCCTGCAGGTACACCGCGCTCCTAACAGGCCTAGCCCTGATGGTTGCCTGAAGTGTTGTGAGAGCTAAGTGGAAAGTCCCGGCCAACAAGACTAGTGCATCCGAGCTCAATCCAGCGATTTCCTAGTTTTTCCCGTGCCAACCAGGTGCTACATCCTAAGTGCCATACGAGAGAAGCTAGCTGAACGCCTTGTCCAAAAGCAACTTACTTCGGAGAGTTGAGCTCACCCTCAGTCCCTCACAGTTGCACACTGCCTGCAGAAAGAGTTTCCAACATCTGCACCACAGCCGTTTGTCAGAGGCTTGTGAGACGCAAGTGGAATAAGCAGACCTGGATGGTGTCTCCAGCTGCAGTGGAGTGGTATTCTGGGTACCTCCTGGCTTAGAGTACTGCTACGTTCTCAGTGCCCTAAGAACGCAGCTGGTTGAAAGCTGGCTTGTAGGCATGCTTCCTTCTACGAGCTGAGGTCAGGGCAGGACCCTCCCGCATCCTGACTGCCCGTAGACATAGTACCCAGCATCCTAATGTTATTCGCTCTAGGAGGTTTTGTGCATAGCATGTGGAAGTGACAGGATTCTCCTCAAGTGTATCTGAAAATACAGACATTGCAAACCTCCTTGTTCAATGAGAGTGCAGCTAGGTCCTAGCTCCCATCAAAGTGTCTAGCAGACATCTGCCTGCAAAGCATACACACTTCCGAGAGTTGAGCTTATGGACTATCCCTCCCACATCCTGCCTTCAAGTACATGGCACTCCAAACAGGCCTATTCCCGATGCGTCTCTGAAGTGTTGTGAGAGCTAAGTGGAAAGTCCCGGCCCACAAGACTAGTGCATCCAAGCTGAATCCAGCGATTTCCTAGTTTTTCCCGTGCGAACCAGGTGCTACAACCTAAGTGCCATACGAGAGAAGCTAGCTGAACGCCTTGTCCAAAGCAACTTACTTCGGAGAGTTGAGCTCACCCTCAGTCCCTCACAGTTGCCCACTGCCTGCAGAAAGAGTTTCCAACATCTGCACCACAGCCGTTTGTCAGAGGCTTGTGAGACGCAAGTGGAATAAGCAGACCTGGATGGTGTCTCCAGCTGCAGTGGGGTGGTATTCTGGGTACCTCCTGGCTTAGAGTACTTCTACGTTCTCAGTGCCCTAAGAACGCAGCTGGTTGAAATCTAGCTTGTAGGCATGCTTCCTTCTACGAGCTGAGGTCAGGGCAGGACCCTCCCGCATCCTGACTGCCCGTAGACATAGTACCCAGCATCCTAATGTTATTCGCCCTAGGAGGTTTTGTGCATAGCATGTGGAAGTGACAGTATTCTCCTCAAGTGTATCTGAAAATACAGACATTGCAAACGTCCTTGTTCAATGAGAGTGTAGCTCGGTCCTAGCTCCCATCAAAGTGTCTAGCAGACATCTGCCTGCAAAGCATACACACTTCCGAGAGTTGAGCTGATGGACTGTCCCTCCCACATCCTGCCTGCAGGTACACCGCGCTCCTAACAGGCCTAGCCCTGATGGTTGCCTGAAGTGTTGTGAGAGCTAAGTGGAAAGTCCCGGCCAACAAGACTAGTGCATCCGAGCTCAATCCAGCGATTTCCTAGTTTTTCCCTTGCGAACCAGGTGCTACATCCTAAGTGCCATACGAGAGAAGCTAGCTGAACGCCTTGTCCAAAAGCAACTTACTTCGGAGAGTTGAGCTCACCCTCAGTCCCTCGCAGTTGCACACTGCCTGTAGAAAGAGTTTCCAACATCTGCATCAGAGCCGTTTGTCAGAGGCTTGTGAGATGCAAGTGGAATAAGCAGACCTGGATGGTGTCTCCAGCTGCAGTGGAGTGGTATTCTGGGTACCTCCTGTCTTAGAACACTGTTACGTTCTCAGTGCCCGAGGAACGCAGCTAGTTGAAAGCTGGCTTGTAGGCGTGCTTCCTTGTGCGAACTGACGTCAGGGCAGGATCCTCCCGGATCCTGACTGCCCGTAGTCGTAGGTCTCAGCATCCTTATGTTAGGTGCCGAAGAGGTTCTGTGAAAACCTTGTGGAAGTGCCAGGATTCTCCTCAAGTGTATCTGAAAATGCAGACATTGCAAACGTCCTTGTTCAATGAGAGTGTAGCTCGGTCCTAGCTCCCATCAAAGTGTCTAGCAGACATCTGCCTGCAAAGCATACACACTTCCGAGAGTTGAGCTTATGGACTGTCCCTCCCACATCCTGCCTGCAGGTACACCGCGCTCCTAACAGGCCTAGCCCTGATGGTTGCGTGAAGTGTTGTGAGAGCTAAGTGGAAAGTCCTGGCCAACAAGACTAGTGCATCCGAGCTCAATCCAGCGATTTCCTAGTTTTTCCCGTGCGAACCAGGTGCTACATCCTAAGTGCCATACGAGAGAAGCTAGCTGAACGCCTTGTCCAAAAGCAACTTACTTCGGAGAGTTGAGCTCACCCTCAGTCCCTCACAGTTGCACACTGCCTGCAGAAAGAGTTTCCAACATCTGCACCACAGCCGTTTGTCATAGGCTTGTGAGACGAAAGTGGAATAAGCAGACTTGGAAGGTGTCTCCAGCTGCAGTGGAGTGGTATTCTGGGTACCTCCTGGCTTAGAGTACTGCTACGTTCTCAGTGCCCTAAGAACGCAGCTGGTTGAAAGCTGGCTTGTAGGCGTGCTTCCTTCTACGAGCTGAGGTCAGGGCAGGACCCTCCCGCATCCTGACTGCCCGTAGACATAGTATCCAGCATCCTAATGTTATTCGCCCTAGGAGGTTTTGTGCATAGCATGTGGAAGTGACAGGATTCTCCTCAAGTGTATCTGAAAATACAGACATTGCAAACGTCCTTGTTCAATGAGAGTGTAGCTCGGTCCTAGCTCCCATCAAAGTGTCTAGCAGACATCTGCCTGCAAATCATACACACTTCCGAGAGTTGAGCTTATGGACTGTCCCTCCCACATCCTGCCTGCAGGTACACCGCGCTCCTAACAGGCCTAGCCCTGATGGTTGCCTGAAGTGTTGTGAGAGCTAAGTGGAAAGTCCCGGCCAACAAGACTAGTGCATCCGAGCTCAATCCAGCGATTTCCTAGTTTTTCCCGTGCGAACCAGGTGCTACATCCTAAGTGCCATACGAGAGAAACTAGCTGAACGCCTTGTCCAAAAGCAACTTACTTCGGAGAGTTGAGCTCACCCTCAGTCCCTCACAGTTGCACACTGCCTGCAGAAAGAGTTTCCAACATCTGCACCACAGCCGTTTGTCAGAGGCTTGTGAGACGCAAGTGGAATAAGCAGACCTGGATGGTGTCTCCAGCTGCAGTGGAGTGGTATTCTGGGTACCTCCTGGCTTAGAGTACCGCTACGTTCTCAGTGCCCTAAGAACGCAGCTGGTTGAAAGCTGGCTTGTAGGCATGCTTCCTTCTACGAGCTGAGGTCAGGGCAGGACCCTCCCGCATCCTGACTGCCCGTAGACATAGTACCCAGCATCCTAATGTTATTCGCCCTAGGAGGTTTTGTGCATAGCATGTGGAAGTGACAGGATTCTCAAGTGTATCTGAAAATACAGACATTGCAAACGTCCTTGTTCAATGAGAGTGTAGCTAGGTCCTAGCTCCCATCAAAGTGTCTAGCAGACATCTGCCTGCAAAGCATACACACTTCCGAGAGTTGAGCTTATGGACTATCCCTCCCACATCCTGCCTTCAAGTACATGGCACTCCAAACAGGCCTATTCCCGATGCGTCTCTGAAGTGTTGTGAGAGCTAAGTGGAAAGTACCGGCCCACAAGACTAGTGCATCCAAGCTGAATCCAGCGATTTCCTAGTTTTTCCCGTGCGAACCAGGTGCTACATCCTAAGTGCCATACGAGAGAAGCTAGCTGAACGCCTTGTCCAAAAGCAACTTACTTCGGAGACTTGAGCTCACCCTCAGTCCCTCACAGTTGCACACTGCCTGCAGAAAGAGTTTCCAACATCTGCACCACAGCCGTTTGTCAGAGGCTTGTGAGACGCAAGTGGAATAAGCAGACTTGGTTGCTGTCTCCAGCTGCAGTGGAGTGGTATTCTGGGTACCTCCTGGCTTAGAACACTGTTACGTTCTCAGTGCCCGAGGAACGCAGCTAGTTGAAAGCTGGCTTGTAGGCGTGCTTCCTTGTGCGAACTGACGTCAGGGCAGGATCCTCCCGCATCCTGACTGCCCGTAGACGTAGGTCCCAGCATCCTTATGTTAGGTGCCGAAGAGGTTCTGTGAAAACCTTGTGGAAGTGCCAGGATTCTCCTCAAGTGTATCTGATCTCAATACAGACACTGCAAACGTCCTTGTTCAATGAGAGTGTAGCTCGGTCCTAGCTCCCATCAAAGTGTCTAGCAGACATCTGCTTGCAAAGCATACACACTTCCGAGAGTTGAGCTATGGACTGTCCCTCCCACATCCTGCCTGCAGGTACACCGCGTTCCTAACAGGCCTAGCCCTGATGGTTGCCTGAAGTGTTGTGAGAGCTAAGTGGAACGTCCCGGCCAACAAGACTAGTGCATCCGAGCTCAATCCAGCGATTTCCTAGTTTTTCCCGTGCCAACCAGGTGCTACATCCTAAGTGCCATACGAGAGAAGCTAGCTGAACGCCTTGTCCAAAAGCAACATACTTCGGAGAGTTGAGCTCACCCTCAGTCCCTCACAGTTGCACACTGCCTGCAGAAAGAGTTTCCAACATCTGCACCACAGCCGTTTGTCAGAGGCTTGTGAGACGCAAGTGGAATAAGCAGACCTGGATGGTGTCTCCAGCTGCAGTGGAGTGGTATTCTGGGTACCTCCTGGCTTAGAGTACTGCTACGTTCTCAGTGCCCTAAGAACGCAGCTGGTTGAAAGCTGGCTTGTAGGCATGCTTCCTTCTACGAGCTGAGGTCAGGGCAGGACCCTCCCGCATCCTGACTGCCCGTAGACATAGTACCCAGCATCCTAATGTTATTCGCCCTAGGAGGTTTTGTGCATAGCATGTGGAAGTGACAGGATTCTCCTCAAGTGTATCGGAAAATACAGACATTGCAAACCTCCTTGTTCAATGAGAGTGCAGCTAGGTCCTAGCTCCCATCAAAGTGTCTAGCAGACATCTGCCTGCAAAGCATACACACTTCCGAGAGTTGAGCTTATGGACTATCCCTCCCACATCCTGCCTTCAAGTACATGGCACTCCAAACAGGCCTATTCCCGATGCGTCTCTGAAGTGTTGTGAGAGCTAAGTGGAAAGTCCCGGCCCACAAGACTTGTGCATCCAAGCTGAATCCAGCGATTTCCTAGTTTTTCCCGTGCGAACCAGGTGCTACATCCTAAGTGCCATACGAGAGAAGCTAGCTGAACGCCTTGTCCAAAGCAACTTACTTCGGAGAGTTGAGCTCACCCTCAGTCCCTCACAGTTGCCCACTGCCTGCAGAAAGAGTTTCCAACATCTGCACCACAGCCGTTTGTCAGAGGCTTGTGAGACGCAAGTGGAATAAGCAGACCTGGATGGTGTCTCCAGCTGCAGTGGAGTGGTATTCTGGGTACCTCCTGGCTTAGAGTACTGCTACGTTCTCAGTGCCCTAAGAACGCAGCTGGTTGAAAGCTAGCTTGTAGGCATGCTTCCTTCTACGAGCTGAGGTCAGGGCAGGACCCTCCCGCATCCTGACTGCCCGTAGACATAGTACCCAGCATCCTAATGTTATTCGCCCTAGGAGGTTTTGTGCATAGCATGTGGAAGTGACAGGATTCTCCTCAAGTGTATCTGAAAATACAGACATTGCAAACGTCCTTGTTCAATGAGAGTGTAGCTCGGTCCTAGCTCCCATCAAAGTGTCTAGCAGACATCTGCCTGCAAAGCATACACACTTCCGAGAGTTGAGCTGATGGACTGTCCCTCCCACATCCTGCCTGCAGGTACACCGCGCTCCTAACAGGCCTAGCCCTGATGGTTGCCTGAAGTGTTGTGAGAGCTAAGTGGAAAGTCCCGGCCAACAAGACTAGTGCATCCGAGCTCAATCCAGCGATTTCCTAGTTTTTCCCTTGCGAACCAGGTGCTACATCCTAAGTGCCATACGAGAGAAGCTAGCTGAACGCCTTGTCCAAAAGCAACTTACTTCGGAGAGTTGAGCTCACCCTCAGTCCCTCGCAGTTGCACACTGCCTGTAGAAAGAGTTTCCAACATCTGCATCAGAGCCGTTTGTCAGAGGCTTGTGAGATGCAAGTGGAATAAGCAGACCTGGATGGTGTCTCCAGCTGCAGTGGAGTGGTATTCTGGGTACCTCCTGGCTTAGAACACTGTTACGTTCTCAGTGCCCGAGGAACGCAGCTAGTTGAAAGCTGGCTTGTAGGCGTGCTTCCTTGTGCGAACTGACGTCAGGGCAGGATCCTCCCGGATCCTGACTGCCCGTAGTCGTAGGTCTCAGCATCCTTATGTTAGGTGCCGAAGAGGTTCTGTGAAAACCTTGTGGAAGTGCCAGGATTCTCCTCAAGTGTATCTGAAAATGCAGACATTGCAAACGTCCTTGTTCAATGAGAGTGTAGCTCGGTCCTAGCTCCCATCAAAGTGTCTAGCAGACATCTGCCTGCAAAGCATACACACTTCCGAGAGTTGAGCTTATGGACTGTCCCTCCCACATCCTGCCTGCAGGTACACCGCGCTCCTAACAGGCCTAGCCCTGATGGTTGCCTGAAGTGTTGTGAGAGCTAAGTGGAAAGTCCCGGCCAACAAGACTAGTGCATCCGAGCTCAATCCAGCGATTTCCTAGTTTTTCCCGTGCGAACCAGGTGCTACATCCTAAGTGCCATACGAGAGAAGCTAGCTGAACGCCTTGTCCAAAAGCAACTTACTTCGGAGAGTTGAGCTCACCCTCAGTCCCTCGCAGTTGCACACTGCCTGTAGAAAGAGTTTCCAACATCTGCATCAGAGCCGTTTGTCAGAGGCTTGTGAGATGCAAGTGGAATAAGCAGACCTGGATGGTGTCTCCAGCTGCAGTGGAGTGGTATTCTGGGTACCTCCTGTCTTAGAACACTGTTACGTTCTCAGTGCCCGAGGAACGCAGCTAGTTGAAAGCTGGCTTGTAGGCGTGCTTCCTTGTGCGAACTGACGTCAGGGCAGGATCCTCCCGCATCCTGACTGCCCGTAGACGTAGGTCCCAGCATCCTTATGTTAGGTGCCGAAGAGGTTCAGTGAAAACCTTGTGGAAGTGCCAGGATTCTCCTCAAGTGTATCTGAAAATGCAGACATTGCAAACGTCCTTGTTCAATGAGAGTGTAGCTCGGTCCTAGCTCCCATCAAAGTGTCTAGCAGACATCTGCCTGCAAAGCATACACACTTCCGAGAGTTGAGCTTATGGACTGTCCCTCCCACATCCTGCCTGCAGGTACACCGCGCTCCTAACAGGCCTAGCCCTGATGGTTGCGTGAAGTGTTGTGAGAGCTAAGTGGAAAGTCCTGGCCAACAAGACTAGTGCATCCGAGCTCAATCCAGCGATTTCCTAGTTTTTCCCGTGCGAACCAGGTGCTACATCCTAAGTGCCATACGAGAGAAGCTAGCTGAACGCCTTGTCCAAAAGCAACTTACTTCGGAGAGTTGAGCTCACCCTCAGTCCCTCACAGTTGCACACTGCCTGCAGAAAGAGTTTCCAACATCTGCACCACAGCCGTTTGTCATAGGCTTGTGAGACGAAAGTGGAATAAGCAGACTTGGAAGGTGTCTCCAGCTGCAGTGGAGTGGTATTCTGGGTACCTCCTGGCTTAGAGTACTGCTACGTTCTCAGTGCCCTAAGAACGCAGCTGGTTGAAAGCTGGCTTGTAGGCGTGCTTCCTTCTACGAGCTGAGGTCAGGGCAGGACCCTCCCGCATCCTGACTGCCCGTAGACATAGTATCCAGCATCCTAATGTTATTCGCCCTAGGAGGTTTTGTGCATAGCATGTGGAAGTGACAGGATTCTCCTCAAGTGTATCTGAAAATACAGACATTGCAAACGTCCTTGTTCAATGAGAGTGTAGCTCGGTCCTAGCTCCCATCAAAGTGTCTAGCAGACATCTGCCTGCAAAGCATACACACTTCCGAGAGTTGAGCTTATGGACTGTCCCTCCCACATCCTGCCTGCAGGTACACCGCGCTCCTAACAGGCCTAGCCCTGATGGTTGCCTGAAGTGTTGTGAGAGCTAAGTGGAAAGTCCCGGCCAACAAGACTAGTGCATCCGAGCTCAATCCAGCGATTTCCTAGTTTTTCCCGTGCGAACCAGGTGCTACATCCTAAGTGCCATACGAGAGAAGCTAGCTGAACGCCTTGTCCAAAGCAACTTACTTCGGAGAGTTGAGCTCACCCTCAGTCCCTCACAGTTGCCCACTGCCTGCAGAAAGAGTTTCCAACATCTGCACCACAGCCGTTTGTCAGAGGCTTGTGAGACGCAAGTGGAATAAGCAGACCTGGATGGTGTCTCCAGCTGCAGTGGAGTGGTATTCTGGGTACCTCCTGGCTTAGAGTACCGCTACGTTCTCACTGCCCTAAGAACGCAGCTGGTTGAAAGCTGGCTTGTAGGCGTGCTTCCTTGTGCGAACTGACGTCAGGGCAGGATCCTCCCGCATCCTGACTGCCCGTAGACGTAGGTCCCAGCATCCTTATGTTAGGTGCCGAAGAGGTTCTGTGAAAACCTTGTGGAAGTGCCAGGATTCTCCTCAAGTGTATCTGATCTCAATACAGACAATGCAAACGTCCTTGTTCAATGAGAGTGTAGCTCGGTCCTAGCTCCCATCAAAGTGTCTAGCAGACATCTGCCTGCAAAGCATACACACTTCCGAGAGTTGAGCTTATGGACTGTCCCTCCCACATCCTGCCTGCAGGTACACCGCGCTCCTAACAGGCCTAGCCCTGATGGTTGCCTGAAGTGTTGTGAGAGCTAAGTGGAAAGTCCCGGCCAACAAGACTAGTGCATCCGAGCTCAATCCAGCGATTTCCTAGTTTTTCCCGTGCCAACCAGGTGCTACATCCTAAGTGCCATACGAGAGAAGCTAGCTGAACGCCTTGTCCAAAAGCAACTTACTTCGGAGAGTTGAGCTCACCCTCAGTCCCTCACAGTTGCACACTGCCTGCAGAAAGAGTTTCCAACATCTGCACCACAGCCGTTTGTCACAGGCTTGTGAGACGCAAGTGGAATAAGCAGACCTGGATGGTGTCTCCAGCTGCAGTGGAGTGGTATTCTGGGTACCTCCTGGCTTAGAGTACTGCTACGTTCTCAGTGCCCTAAGAACGCAGCTGGTTGAAAGCTGGCTTGTAGGCATGCTTCCTTCTACGAGCTGAGGTCAGGGCAGGACCCTCCCGCATCCTGACTGCCCGTAGACATAGTACCCAGCATCCTAATGTTATTCGCTCTAGGAGGTTTTGTGCATAGCATGTGGAAGTGACAGGATTCTCCTCAAGTGTATCTGAAAATACAGACATTGCAAACCTCCTTGTTCAATGAGAGTGCAGCTAGGTCCTAGCTCCCATCAAAGTGTCTAGCAGACATCTGCCTGCAAAGCATACACACTTCCGAGAGTTGAGCTTATGGACTATCCCTCCCACATCCTGCCTTCAAGTACATGGCACTCCAAACAGGCCTATTCCCGATGCGTCTCTGAAGTGTTGTGAGAGCTAAGTGGAAAGTCCCGGCCCACAAGACTAGTGCATCCAAGCTGAATCCAGCGATTTCCTAGTTTTTCCCGTGCGAACCAGGTGCTACAACCTAAGTGCCATACGAGAGAAGCTAGCTGAACGCCTTGTCCAAAGCAACTTACTTCGGAGAGTTGAGCTCACCCTCAGTCCCTCACAGTTGCCCACTGCCTGCAGAAAGAGTTTCCAACATCTGCACCACAGCCGTTTGTCAGAGGCTTGTGAGACGCAAGTGGAATAAGCAGACCTGGATGGTGTCTCCAGCTGCAGTGGGGTGGTATTCTGGGTACCTCCTGGCTTAGAGTACTTCTACGTTCTCAGTGCCCTAAGAACGCAGCTGGTTGAAATCTAGCTTGTAGGCATGCTTCCTTCTACGAGCTGAGGTCAGGGCAGGACCCTCCCGCATCCTGACTGCCCGTAGACATAGTACCCAGCATCCTAATGTTATTCGCCCTAGGAGGTTTTGTGCATAGCATGTGGAAGTGACAGTATTCTCCTCAAGTGTATCTGAAAATACAGACATTGCAAACGTCCTTGTTCAATGAGAGTGTAGCTCGGTCCTAGCTCCCATCAAAGTGTCTAGCAGACATCTGCCTGCAAAGCATACACACTTCCGAGAGTTGAGCTGATGGACTGTCCCTCCCACATCCTGCCTGCAGGTACACCGCGCTCCTAACAGGCCTAGCCCTGATGGTTGCCTGAAGTGTTGTGAGAGCTAAGTGGAAAGTCCCGGCCAACAAGACTAGTGCATCCGAGCTCAATCCAGCGATTTCCTAGTTTTTCCCTTGCGAACCAGGTGCTACATCCTAAGTGCCATACGAGAGAAGCTAGCTGAACGCCTTGTCCAAAAGCAACTTACTTCGGAGAGTTGAGCTCACCCTCAGTCCCTCGCAGTTGCACACTGCCTGTAGAAAGAGTTTCCAACATCTGCATCAGAGCCGTTTGTCAGAGGCTTGTGAGATGCAAGTGGAATAAGCAGACCTGGATGGTGTCTCCAGCTGCAGTGGAGTGGTATTCTGGGTACCTCCTGGCTTAGAACACTGTTACGTTCTCAGTGCCCGAGGAACGCAGCTAGTTGAAAGCTGGCTTGTAGGCGTGCTTCCTTGTGCGAACTGACGTCAGGGCAGGATCCTCCCGGATCCTGACTGCCCGTAGTCGTAGGTCTCAGCATCCTTATGTTAGGTGCCGAAGAGGTTCTGTGAAAACCTTGTGGAAGTGCCAGGATTCTCCTCAAGTGTATCTGAAAATGCAGACATTGCAAACGTCCTTGTTCAATGAGAGTGTAGCTCGGTCCTAGCTCCCATCAAAGTGTCTAGCAGACATCTGCCTGCAAAGCATACACACTTCCGAGAGTTGAGCTTATGGACTGTCCCTCCCACATCCTGCCTGCAGGTACACCGCGCTCCTAACAGGCCTAGCCCTGATGGTTGCGTGAAGTGTTGTGAGAGCTAAGTGGAAAGTCCTGGCCAACAAGACTAGTGCATCCGAGCTCAATCCAGCGATTTCCTAGTTTTTCCCGTGCGAACCAGGTGCTACATCCTAAGTGCCATACGAGAGAAGCTAGCTGAACGCCTTGTCCAAAAGCAACTTACTTCGGAGAGTTGAGCTCACCCTCAGTCCCTCACAGTTGCACACTGCCTGCAGAAAGAGTTTCCAACATCTGCACCACAGCCGTTTGTCATAGGCTTGTGAGACGAAAGTGGAATAAGCAGACTTGGAAGGTGTCTCCAGCTGCAGTGGAGTGGTATTCTGGGTACCTCCTGGCTTAGAGTACTGCTACGTTCTCAGTGCCCTAAGAACGCAGCTGGTTGAAAGCTGGCTTGTAGGCGTGCTTCCTTCTACGAGCTGAGGTCAGGGCAGGACCCTCCCGCATCCTGACTGCCCGTAGACATAGTATCCAGCATCCTAATGTTATTCGCCCTAGGAGGTTTTGTGCATAGCATGTGGAAGTGACAGGATTCTCCTCAAGTGTATCTGAAAATACAGACATTGCAAACGTCCTTGTTCAATGAGAGTGTAGCTCGGTCCTAGCTCCCATCAAAGTGTCTAGCAGACATCTGCCTGCAAATCATACACACTTCCGAGAGTTGAGCTTATGGACTGTCCCTCCCACATCCTGCCTGCAGGTACACCGCGCTCCTAACAGGCCTAGCCCTGATGGTTGCCTGAAGTGTTGTGAGAGCTAAGTGGAAAGTCCCGGCCAACAAGACTAGTGCATCCGAGCTCAATCCAGCGATTTCCTAGTTTTTCCCGTGCGAACCAGGTGCTACATCCTAAGTGCCATACGAGAGAAACTAGCTGAACGCCTTGTCCAAAAGCAACTTACTTCGGAGAGTTGAGCTCACCCTCAGTCCCTCACAGTTGCACACTGCCTGCAGAAAGAGTTTCCAACATCTGCACCACAGCCGTTTGTCAGAGGCTTGTGAGACGCAAGTGGAATAAGCAGACCTGGATGGTGTCTCCAGCTGCAGTGGAGTGGTATTCTGGGTACCTCCTGGCTTAGAGTACCGCTACGTTCTCAGTGCCCTAAGAACGCAGCTGGTTGAAAGCTGGCTTGTAGGCATGCTTCCTTCTACGAGCTGAGGTCAGGGCAGGACCCTCCCGCATCCTGACTGCCCGTAGACATAGTACCCAGCATCCTAATGTTATTCGCCCTAGGAGGTTTTGTGCATAGCATGTGGAAGTGACAGGATTCTCAAGTGTATCTGAAAATACAGACATTGCAAACGTCCTTGTTCAATGAGAGTGTAGCTAGGTCCTAGCTCCCATCAAAGTGTCTAGCAGACATCTGCCTGCAAAGCATACACACTTCCGAGAGTTGAGCTTATGGACTATCCCTCCCACATCCTGCCTTCAAGTACATGGCACTCCAAACAGGCCTATTCCCGATGCGTCTCTGAAGTGTTGTGAGAGCTAAGTGGAAAGTACCGGCCCACAAGACTAGTGCATCCAAGCTGAATCCAGCGATTTCCTAGTTTTTCCCGTGCGAACCAGGTGCTACATCCTAAGTGCCATACGAGAGAAGCTAGCTGAACGCCTTGTCCAAAAGCAACTTACTTCGGAGACTTGAGCTCACCCTCAGTCCCTCACAGTTGCACACTGCCTGCAGAAAGAGTTTCCAACATCTGCACCACAGCCGTTTGTCAGAGGCTTGTGAGACGCAAGTGGAATAAGCAGACTTGGTTGCTGTCTCCAGCTGCAGTGGAGTGGTATTCTGGGTACCTCCTGGCTTAGAACACTGTTACGTTCTCAGTGCCCGAGGAACGCAGCTAGTTGAAAGCTGGCTTGTAGGCGTGCTTCCTTGTGCGAACTGACGTCAGGGCAGGATCCTCCCGCATCCTGACTGCCCGTAGACGTAGGTCCCAGCATCCTTATGTTAGGTGCCGAAGAGGTTCTGTGAAAACCTTGTGGAAGTGCCAGGATTCTCCTCAAGTGTATCTGATCTCAATACAGACACTGCAAACGTCCTTGTTCAATGAGAGTGTAGCTCGGTCCTAGCTCCCATCAAAGTGTCTAGCAGACATCTGCTTGCAAAGCATACACACTTCCGAGAGTTGAGCTATGGACTGTCCCTCCCACATCCTGCCTGCAGGTACACCGCGTTCCTAACAGGCCTAGCCCTGATGGTTGCGTGAAGTGTTGTGAGAGCTAAGTGGAAAGTCCTGGCCAACAAGACTAGTGCATCCGAGCTCAATCCAGCGATTTCCTAGTTTTTCCCGTGCGAACCAGGTGCTACATCCTAAGTGCCATACGAGAGAAGCTAGCTGAACGCCTTGTCCAAAAGCAACTTACTTCGGAGAGTTGAGCTCACCCTCAGTCCCTCACAGTTGCACACTGCCTGCAGAAAGAGTTTCCAACATCTGCACCACAGCCGTTTGTCATAGGCTTGTGAGACGAAAGTGGAATAAGCAGACTTGGAAGGTGTCTCCAGCTGCAGTGGAGTGGTATTCTGGGTACCTCCTGGCTTAGAGTACTGCTACGTTCTCAGTGCCCTAAGAACGCAGCTGGTTGAAAGCTGGCTTGTAGGCGTGCTTCCTTCTACGAGCTGAGGTCAGGGCAGGACCCTCCCGCATCCTGACTGCCCGTAGACATAGTATCCAGCATCCTAATGTTATTCGCCCTAGGAGGTTTTGTGCATAGCATGTGGAAGTGACAGGATTCTCCTCAAGTGTATCTGAAAATACAGACATTGCAAACGTCCTTGTTCAATGAGAGTGTAGCTCGGTCCTAGCTCCCATCAAAGTGTCTAGCAGACATCTGCCTGCAAATCATACACACTTCCGAGAGTTGAGCTTATGGACTGTCCCTCCCACATCCTGCCTGCAGGTACACCGCGCTCCTAACAGGCCTAGCCCTGATGGTTGCCTGAAGTGTTGTGAGAGCTAAGTGGAAAGTCCCGGCCAACAAGACTAGTGCATCCGAGCTCAATCCAGCGATTTCCTAGTTTTTCCCGTGCGAACCAGGTGCTACATCCTAAGTGCCATACGAGAGAAACTAGCTGAACGCCTTGTCCAAAAGCAACTTACTTCGGAGAGTTGAGCTCACCCTCAGTCCCTCACAGTTGCACACTGCCTGCAGAAAGAGTTTCCAACATCTGCACCACAGCCGTTTGTCAGAGGCTTGTGAGACGCAAGTGGAATAAGCAGACCTGGATGGTGTCTCCAGCTGCAGTGGAGTGGTATTCTGGGTACCTCCTGGCTTAGAGTACCGCTACGTTCTCAGTGCCCTAAGAACGCAGCTGGTTGAAAGCTGGCTTGTAGGCATGCTTCCTTCTACGAGCTGAGGTCAGGGCAGGACCCTCCCGCATCCTGACTGCCCGTAGACATAGTACCCAGCATCCTAATGTTATTCGCCCTAGGAGGTTTTGTGCATAGCATGTGGAAGTGACAGGATTCTCAAGTGTATCTGAAAATACAGACATTGCAAACGTCCTTGTTCAATGAGAGTGTAGCTAGGTCCTAGCTCCCATCAAAGTGTCTAGCAGACATCTGCCTGCAAAGCATACACACTTCCGAGAGTTGAGCTTATGGACTATCCCTCCCACATCCTGCCTTCAAGTACATGGCACTCCAAACAGGCCTATTCCCGATGCGTCTCTGAAGTGTTGTGAGAGCTAAGTGGAAAGTACCGGCCCACAAGACTAGTGCATCCAAGCTGAATCCAGCGATTTCCTAGTTTTTC
This sequence comes from Vulpes vulpes, assembly GCF_048418805.1. NCBI lineage: Eukaryota > Metazoa > Chordata > Mammalia > Carnivora > Canidae > Vulpes > Vulpes vulpes. The sequence continues at coordinate 46,197,304 of NC_132787.1, read as the reverse complement.
CCGTGCGAACCAGGTGCTACATCCTAAGTGCCATACGAGAGAAGCTAGCTGAACGCCTTGTCCAAAAGCAACTTACTTCGGAGACTTGAGCTCACCCTCAGTCCCTCACAGTTGCACACTGCCTGCAGAAAGAGTTTCCAACATCTGCACCACAGCCGTTTGTCAGAGGCTTGTGAGACGCAAGTGGAATAAGCAGACTTGGTTGCTGTCTCCAGCTGCAGTGGAGTGGTATTCTGGGTACCTCCTGGCTTAGAACACTGTTACGTTCTCAGTGCCCGAGGAACGCAGCTAGTTGAAAGCTGGCTTGTAGGCGTGCTTCCTTGTGCGAACTGACGTCAGGGCAGGATCCTCCCGCATCCTGACTGCCCGTAGACGTAGGTCCCAGCATCCTTATGTTAGGTGCCGAAGAGGTTCTGTGAAAACCTTGTGGAAGTGCCAGGATTCTCCTCAAGTGTATCTGATCTCAATACAGACACTGCAAACGTCCTTGTTCAATGAGAGTGTAGCTCGGTCCTAGCTCCCATCAAAGTGTCTAGCAGACATCTGCTTGCAAAGCATACACACTTCCGAGAGTTGAGCTATGGACTGTCCCTCCCACATCCTGCCTGCAGGTACACCGCGTTCCTAACAGGCCTAGCCCTGATGGTTGCCTGAAGTGTTGTGAGAGCTAAGTGGAACGTCCCGGCCAACAAGACTAGTGCATCCGAGCTCAATCCAGCGATTTCCTAGTTTTTCCCGTGCCAACCAGGTGCTACATCCTAAGTGCCATACGAGAGAAGCTAGCTGAACGCCTTGTCCAAAAGCAACATACTTCGGAGAGTTGAGCTCACCCTCAGTCCCTCACAGTTGCACACTGCCTGCAGAAAGAGTTTCCAACATCTGCACCACAGCCGTTTGTCAGAGGCTTGTGAGACGCAAGTGGAATAAGCAGACCTGGATGGTGTCTCCAGCTGCAGTGGAGTGGTATTCTGGGTACCTCCTGGCTTAGAGTACTGCTACGTTCTCAGTGCCCTAAGAACGCAGCTGGTTGAAAGCTGGCTTGTAGGCATGCTTCCTTCTACGAGCTGAGGTCAGGGCAGGACCCTCCCGCATCCTGACTGCCCGTAGACATAGTACCCAGCATCCTAATGTTATTCGCCCTAGGAGGTTTTGTGCATAGCATGTGGAAGTGACAGGATTCTCCTCAAGTGTATCTGAAAATACAGACATTGCAAACCTCCTTGTTCAATGAGAGTGCAGCTAGGTCCTAGCTCCCATCAAAGTGTCTAGCAGACATCTGCCTGCAAAGCATACACACTTCCGAGAGTTGAGCTTATGGACTATCCCTCCCACATCCTGCCTTCAAGTACATGGCACTCCAAACAGGCCTATTCCCGATGCGTCTCTGAAGTGTTGTGAGAGCTAAGTGGAAAGTCCCGGCCCACAAGACTTGTGCATCCAAGCTGAATCCAGCGATTTCCTAGTTTTTCCCGTGCGAACCAGGTGCTACATCCTAAGTGCCATACGAGAGAAGCTAGCTGAACGCCTTGTCCAAAGCAACTTACTTCGGAGAGTTGAGCTCACCCTCAGTCCCTCACAGTTGCCCACTGCCTGCAGAAAGAGTTTCCAACATCTGCACCACAGCCGTTTGTCAGAGGCTTGTGAGACGCAAGTGGAATAAGCAGACCTGGATGGTGTCTCCAGCTGCAGTGGAGTGGTATTCTGGGTACCTCCTGGCTTAGAGTACTGCTACGTTCTCAGTGCCCTAAGAACGCAGCTGGTTGAAAGCTAGCTTGTAGGCATGCTTCCTTCTACGAGCTGAGGTCAGGGCAGGACCCTCCCGCATCCTGACTGCCCGTAGACATAGTACCCAGCATCCTAATGTTATTCGCCCTAGGAGGTTTTGTGCATAGCATGTGGAAGTGACAGGATTCTCCTCAAGTGTATCTGAAAATACAGACATTGCAAACGTCCTTGTTCAATGAGAGTGTAGCTCGGTCCTAGCTCCCATCAAAGTGTCTAGCAGACATCTGCCTGCAAAGCATACACACTTCCGAGAGTTGAGCTGATGGACTGTCCCTCCCATATCCTGCCTGCAGGTACACCGCGCTCCTAACAGGCCTAGCCCTGATGGTTGCCTGAAGTGTTGTGAGAGCTAAGTGGAAAGTCCCGGCCAACAAGACTAGTGCATCCGAGCTCAATCCAGCGATTTCCTAGTTTTTCCCTTGCGAACCAGGTGCTACATCCTAAGTGCCATACGAGAGAAGCTAGCTGAACGCCTTGTCCAAAAGCAACTTACTTCGGAGAGTTGAGCTCACCCTCAGTCCCTCGCAGTTGCACACTGCCTGTAGAAAGAGTTTCCAACATCTGCATCAGAGCCGTATGTCAGAGGCTTGTGAGATGCAAGTGGAATAAGCAGACCTGGATGGTGTCTTCAGCTGCAGTGGAGTGGTATTCTGGATACCTCCTGGCTTAGAACACTGTTACGTTCTCAGTGCCCGAGGAACGCAGCTAGTTGAAAGCTGGCTTGTAGGCGTGCTTCCTTGTGCGAACTGACGTCAGGGCAGGATCCTCCCGGATCCTGACTGCCCGTAGTCGTAGGTCTCAGCATCCTTATGTTAGGTGCCGAAGAGGTTCTGTGAAAACCTTGTGGAAGTGCCAGGATTCTCCTCAAGTGTATCTGATCTCAATACAGAAAATGCAAACGTCCTTGTTCAATGAGAGTGTAGCTCGGTCCTAGCTCCCATCAAAGTGTCTAGCAGACATCTGCCTGCAAAGCATACACACTTCCGAGAGTTGAGCTTATGGACTGTCCCTCCCACATCCTGCCTGCAGGTACACCGCGCTCCTAACAGGCCTAGCCCTGATGGTTGCCTGAAGTGTTGTGAGAGCTAAGTGGAAAGTCCCGGCCAACAAGACTAGTGCATCCGAGCTCAATCCAGCGATTTCCTAGTTTTTCCCGTGCGAACCAGGTGCTACATCCTAAGTGCCATACGAGAGAAGCTAGCTGAACGCCTTGTCCAAAAGCAACTTACTTCGGAGAGTTGAGCTCACCCTCAGTCCCTCGCAGTTGCACACTGCCTGTAGAAAGAGTTTCCAACATCTGCATCAGAGCCGTTTGTCAGAGGCTTGTGAGATGCAAGTGGAATAAGCAGACCTGGATGGTGTCTCCAGCTGCAGTGGAGTGGTATTCTGGGTACCTCCTGTCTTAGAACACTGTTACGTTCTCAGTGCCCGAGGAACGCAGCTAGTTGAAAGCTGGCTTGTAGGCGTGCTTCCTTGTGCGAACTGACGTCAGGGCAGGATCCTCCCGCATCCTGACTGCCCGTAGACGTAGGTCCCAGCATCCTTATGTTAGGTGCCGAAGAGGTTCAGTGAAAACCTTGTGGAAGTGCCAGGATTCTCCTCAAGTGTATCTGAAAATGCAGACATTGCAAACGTCCTTGTTCAATGAGAGTGTAGCTCGGTCCTAGCTCCCATCAAAGTGTCTAGCAGACATCTGCCTGCAAAGCATACACACTTCCGAGAGTTGAGCTTATGGACTGTCCCTCCCACATCCTGCCTGCAGGTACACCGCGCTCCTAACAGGCCTAGCCCTGATGGTTGCGTGAAGTGTTCTGAGAGCTAAGTGGAAAGTCCTGGCCAACAAGACTAGTGCATCCGAGCTCAATCCAGCGATTTCCTAGTTTTTCCCGTGCGAACCAGGTGCTACATCCTAAGTGCCATACGAGAGAAGCTAGCTGAACGCCTTGTCCAAAAGCAACTTACTTCGGAGAGTTGAGCTCACCCTCAGTCCCTCACAGTTGCACACTGCCTGCAGAAAGAGTTTCCAACATCTGCACCACAGCCGTTTGTCATAGGCTTGTGAGACGAAAGTGGAATAAGCAGACTTGGAAGGTGTCTCCAGCTGCAGTGGAGTGGTATTCTGGGTACCTCCTGGCTTAGAGTACTGCTACGTTCTCAGTGCCCTAAGAACGCAGCTGGTTGAAAGCTGGCTTGTAGGCGTGCTTCCTTCTACGAGCTGAGGTCAGGGCAGGACCCTCCCGCATCCTGACTGCCCGTAGACATAGTATCCAGCATCCTAATGTTATTCGCCCTAGGAGGTTTTGTGCATAGCATGTGGAAGTGACAGGATTCTCCTCAAGTGTATCTGAAAATACAGACATTGCAAACGTCCTTGTTCAATGAGAGTGTAGCTCGGTCCTAGCTCCCATCAAAGTGTCTAGCAGACATCTGCCTGCAAAGCATACACACTTCCGAGAGTTGAGCTTATGGACTGTCCCTCCCACATCCTGCCTGCAGGTACACCGCGCTCCTAACAGGCCTAGCCCTGATGGTTGCCTGAAGTGTTGTGAGAGCTAAGTGGAAAGTCCCGGCCAACAAGACTAGTGCATCCGAGCTCAATCCAGCGATTTCCTAGTTTTTCCCGTGCGAACCAGGTGCTACATCCTAAGTGCCATACGAGAGAAACTAGCTGAACGCCTTGTCCAAAAGCAACTTACTTCGGAGAGTTGAGCTCACCCTCAGTCCCTCACAGTTGCACACTGCCTGCAGAAAGAGTTTCCAACATCTGCACCACAGCCGTTTGTCAGAGGCTTGTGAGACGCAAGTGGAATAAGCAGACCTGGATGGTGTCTCCAGCTGCAGTGGAGTGGTATTCTGGGTACCTCCTGGCTTAGAGTACCGCTACGTTCTCACTGCACTAAGAACGCAGCTGGTTGAACGCTGGCTTGTAGGCATGCTTCCTTCTACGAGCTGAGGTCAGGGCAGGACCCTCCCGCATCCTGACTGCCCGTAGACATAGTACCCAGCATCCTAATGTTATTCGCCCTAGGAGGTTTTGTGCATAGCATGTGGAAGTGACAGGATTCTCAAGTGTATCTGAAAATACAGACATTGCAAACGTCCTTGTTCAATGAGAGTGTAGCTAGGTCCTAGCTCCCATCAAAGTGTCTAGCAGACATCTGCCTGCAAAGCATACACACTTCCGAGAGTTGAGCTTATGGACTATCCCTCCCACATCCTGCCTTCAAGTACATGGCACTCCAAACAGGCCTATTCCCGATGCGTCTCTGAAGTGTTGTGAGAGCTAAGTGGAAAGTACCGGCCCACAAGACTAGTGCATCCAAGCTGAATCCAGCGATTTCCTAGTTTTTCCCGTGCGAACCAGGTGCTACATCCTAAGTGCCATACGAGAGAAGCTAGCTGAACGCCTTGTCCAAAGCAACTTACTTCGGAGAGTTGAGCTCACCCTCAGTCCCTCACAGTTGCCCACTGCCTGCAGAAAGAGTTTCCAACATCTGCACCACAGCCGTTTGTCAGAGGCTTGTGAGACGCAAGTGGAATAAGCAGACCTGGATGGTGTCTCCAGCTGCAGTGGAGTGGTATTCTGGGTACCTCCTGGCTTAGAGTACTGCTACGTTCTCAGTGCCCTAAGAACGCAGCTGGTTGAAAGCTAGCTTGTAGGCATGCTTCCTTCTACGAGCTGAGGTCAGGGCAGGACCCTCCCGCATCCTGACTGCCCGTAGACATAGTACCCAGCATCCTAATGTTATTCGCCCTAGGAGGTTTTGTGCATAGCATGTGGAAGTGACAGGATTCTCCTCAAGTGTATCTGAAAATACAGACATTGCAAACGTCCTTGTTCAATGAGAGTGTAGCTCGGTCCTAGCTCCCATCAAAGTGTCTAGCAGACATCTGCCTGCAAAGCATACACACTTCCGAGAGTTGAGCTTATGGACTGTCCCTCCCACATTCTGCCTGCAGGTACACCGCGCTCCTAACAGGCCTAGCCCTGATGGTTGCCTGAAGTGTTGTGAGAGCTAAGTGGAAAGTCCCGGCCAACAAGACTAGTGCATCCGAGCTCAATCTAGCGATTTCCTAGTTTTTCCCGTGCGAACCAGGTGCTACATCCTAAGTGCCATACGAGAGAAGCTAGCTGAACGCCTTGTCCAAAAGCAACTTACTTCGGAGAGTTGAGCTCACCCTCAGTCCCTCGCAGTTGCACACTGCCTGTAGAAAGAGTTTCCAACATCTGCATCAGAGCCGTTTGTCAGAGGCTTGTGAGATGCAAGTGGAATAAGCAGACCTGGATGGTGTCTCCAGCTGCAGTGGAGTGGTATTCTGGGTACCTCCTGGCTTAGAACACTGTTACGTTCTCAGTGCCCGAGGAACGCAGCTAGTTGAAAGCTGGCTTGTAGGCGTGCTTCCTTGTGCGAACTGACGTCAGGGCAGGATCCTCCCGCATCGTGACTGCCCGTAGACGTAGGTCCCAGCAATCTTATGTTAGGTGCCGAAGAGGTTCTGTGAAAACCTTGTGGAAGTGCCAGGATTCTCCTCAAGTGTATCTGATCTCAATACAGACATTGCAAACGTCCTTTTTCAATGAGAGTGTAGCTCGGTCCTAGCTCCCATCAAAATGTCTAGCAGACATCTGCCTGCAAAGCATACACACTTCCGAGAGTTGAGCTTATGGACTGTCCCTCCCACATCCTGCCTGCAGGTACACCGCGCTCCTAACAGGCCTAGCCCTGATGGTTGCCTGAAGTGTTGTGAGAGCTAAGTGGAAAGTCCCGGCCAACAAGACTAGTGCATCCGAGCTCAATCCAGCGATTTCCTAGTTTTTCCCGTGCGAACCAGGTGCTACATCCTAAGTGCCATACGAGAGAAGCTAGCCGAACGCCTTGTCCAAAGCAACTTACTTCGGAGAGTTGAGCTCACCCTCAGTCCCTCACAGTTGCACACTGCCTGCAGAAAGAGTTTCCAACATCTGCACCACAGCCGTTTGTCAGAGGCTTGTGAGACGCAAGTGGAATAAGCAGACCTGGATGGTGTCTCCAGCTGCAGTGGAGTGGTATTCTGGGTACCTCCTGGCTTAGAGTACCGCTACGTTCTCACTGCCCTAAGAACGCAGCTGGTTGAAAGCTGGCTTGTAGGCGTGCTTCCTTGTGCGAACTGACGTCAGGGCAGGATCCTCCCGCATCCTGACTGCCCGTAGACGTAGGTCCCAGCATCCTTATGTTAGGTGCCGAAGAGGTTCTGTGAAAACCTTGTGGAAGTGCCAGGATTCTCCTCAAGTGTATCTGATCTCAATACAGACAATGCAAACGTCCTTGTTCAATGAGAGTGTAGCTCGGTCCTAGCTCCCATCAAAGTGTCTAGCAGACATCTGCCTGCAAAGCATACACACTTCCGAGAGTTGAGCTTATGGACTGTCCCTCCCACATCCTGCCTGCAGGTACACCGCGCTCCTAACAGGCCTAGCCCTGATGGTTGCCTGAAGTGTTGTGAGAGCTAAGTGGAAAGTCCCGGCCAACAAGACTAGTGCATCCGAGCTCAATCCAGCGATTTCCTAGTTTTTCCCGTGCCAACCAGGTGCTACATCCTAAGTGCCATACGAGAGAAGCTAGCTGAACGCCTTGTCCAAAAGCAACTTACTTCGGAGAGTTGAGCTCACCCTCAGTCCCTCGCAGTTGCACACTGCCTGTAGAAAGAGTTTCCAACATCTGCATCAGAGCCGTTTGTCAGAGGCTTGTGAGATGCAAGTGGAATAAGCAGACCTGGATGGTGTCTCCAGCTGCAGTGGAGTGGTATTCTGGGTACCTCCTGGCTTAGAACACTGTTACGTTCTCAGTGCCCGAGGAACGCAGCTAGTTGAAAGCTGGCTTGTAGGCGTGCTTCCTTGTGCGAACTGACGTCAGGGCGGGATCCTCCCGCATCCTGACTGCCCGTAGACGTAGGTCCAAGCATCCTTATGTTAGGTGTCGAAGAGGTTCTGTGAAAACCTTGTGGAAGTGCCAGGATTCTCCTCAAGTGTATCTGATCTCAATACAGACAATGCAAACGTCCTTGTTCAATGAGAGTGTAGCTCGGTCCTAGCTCCCATCAAAGTGTCTAGCAGACATCTGCCTGCAAAGCATACACACTTCCGAGAGTTGAGCTTATGGACTGTCCCTCCCACATCCTGCCTGCAGGTACACCGCGCTCCTAACAGGCCTAGCCCTGATGGTTGCCTGAAGTGTTGTGAGAGCTAAGTGGAAAGTCCCGGCCAACAAGACTAGTGCATCCGAGCTCAATCCAGCGATTTCCTAGTTTTTCCCGTGCGATCCAGGTGCTACATCCTAAGTGCCATACGAGAGAAGCTAGCTGAACGCCTTGTCCAAAAGCAACTTACTTCGGAGAGTTGAGCTCACCCTCAGTCCCTCGCAGTTGCACACTGCCTGTAGAAAGAGTTTCCAACATCTGCATCCGAGCCGTTTGTCAGAGGCTTGTGAGATGCAAGTGGAATAAGCAGACCTGGATGGTGTCTTCAGCTGCAGTGGAGTGGTATTCTGGGTAACTCCTGGCTTAGAACACTGTTACGTTCTCAGTGCCCGAGGAACGCAGCTAGTTGAAAGCTGGCTTGTAGGCGTGCTTCCTTGTGCGAACTGACGTCAGGGCAGGATCCTCCCGGATCCTGACTGCCCGTAGTCGTAGGTCTCAGCATCCTTATGTTAGGTGCCGAAGAGGTTCTGTGAAAACCTTGTGGAAGTGCCAGGATTCTCCTCAAGTGTATCTGATCTCAATACAGACAATGCAAACGTCCTTGTTCAATGAGAGTGTAGCTCGGTCCTAGCTCCCATCAAAGTGTCTAGCAGACATCTGCCTGCAAAGCATACACACTTCCGAGAGTTGAGCTTATGGACTGTCCCTCCCACATCCTGCCTGCAGGTACACCGCGCTCCTAACAGGCCTAGCCCTGATGGTTGCCTGAAGTGTTGTGAGAGCTAAGTGGAAAGTCCCGGCCAACAAGGCTAGTGCATCCGAGCTCAATCCAGCGATTTCCTAGTTTTTCCCGTGCGAACCAGGTGCTACATCCTAAGTGCCATACGAGAGAAGCTAGCTGAACGCCTTGTCCAAAAGCAACTTACTTCGGAGAGTTGAGCTCACCCTCAGTCCCTCGCAGTTGCACACTGCCTGTAGAAAGAGTTTCCAACATCTGCATCAGAGCCGTTTGTCAGAGGCTTGTGAGACGCAAGTGGAATAAGCAGACCTGGATGGTGTCTCCAGCTGCAGTGGAGTGGTATTCTGGGTACCTCCTGGCTTAGAACAGTGTTACGTTCTCAGTGCCCGAGGAACGCAGCTAGTTGAAAGCTGGCTTGTAGGCGTGCTTCCATGTGCGAACTGACGCCAGGGCGGGATCCTCCCGCATCCTGACTGCCCGTAGACGTAGGTCCCAGCATCCTTATGTTAGGTGCCGAAGAGGTTCTGTGAAAGCCTTGTGGAAGTGCCAGGATTCTCCTCAAGTGTATCTGATCTCAATACAGACAATGCAAACGTCCTTGTTCAATGAGAGTGTAGCTCGGTCCTAGCTCCCATCAAAGTGTCTAGCAGACATCTGCCTGCAAAGCATACACACTTCCGAGAGTTGAGCTTATGGACTGTCCCTCCCACATCCTGCCTGCAGGTACACCGCGCTCCTAACAGGCCTAGCCCTGATGGTTGCCTGAAGTGTTGTGAGAGCTAAGTGGAAAGTCCCGGCCAACAAGACTAGTGCATCCGAGCTCAATCCAGCGATTTCCTAGTTTTTCCCGTGCGAACCAGGTGCTACATCCTAAGTGCCATACGAGAGAAACTAGCTGAACGCCTTGTCCAAAAGCAACTTACTTCGGAGAGTTGAGCTCACCCTCAGTCCCTCACAGTTGCACACTGCCTGCAGAAAGAGTTTCCAACATCTGCACCACAGCCGTTTGTCAGAGGCTTGTGAGACGCAAGTGGAATAAGCAGACCTGGATGGTGTCTCCAGCTGCAGTGGAGTGGTATTCTGGGTACCTCCTGGCTTAGAGTACTGCTACGTTCTCAGTGCCCTAAGAACGCAGCTGGTTGAAAGCTGGCTTGTAGGCATGCTTCCTTCTACGAGCTGAGGTCAGGGCAGGACCCTCCCGCATCCTGACTGCCCGTAGACATAGTACCCAGCATCCTAATGTTATTCGCCCTAGGAGGTTTTGTGCATAGCATGTGGAAGTGACAGGATTCTCCTCAAGTGTATCTGAAAATACAGACATTGCAAACCTCCTTGTTCAATGAGAGTGCAGCTAGGTCCTAGCTCCCATCAAAGTGTCTAGCAGACATCTGCCTGCAAAGCATACACACTTCCGAGAGTTGAGCTTATGGACTATCCCTCCCACATCCTGCCTTCAAGTACATGGCACTCCAAACAGGCCTATTCCCGATGCGTCTCTGAAGTGTTGTGAGAGCTAAGTGGAAAGTCCCGGCCCACAAGACTAGTGCATCCAAGCTGAATCCAGCGATTTCCTAGTTTTTCCCGTGCGAACCAGGTGCTACATCCTAAGTGCCATACGAGAGAAGCTAGCTGAACGCCTTGTCCAAAGCAACTTACTTCGGAGAGTTGAGCTCACCCTCAGTCCCTCACAGTTGCCCACTGCCTGCAGAAAGAGTTTCCAACATCTGCACCACAGCCGTTTGTCAGAGGCTTGTGAGACGCAAGTGGAATAAGCAGACCTGGATGGTGTCTCCAGCTGCAGTGGAGTGGTATTCTGGGTACCTCCTGGCTTAGAGTACTGCTACGTTCTCAGTGCCCTAAGAACGCAGCTGGTTGAAAGCTAGCTTGTAGGCATGCTTCCTTCTACGAGCTGAGGTCAGGGCAGGACCCTCCCGCATCCTGACTGCCCGTAGACATAGTACCCAGCATCCTAATGTTATTCGCCCTAGGAGGTTTTGTGCATAGCATGTGGAAGTGACAGGATTCTCCTCAAGTGTATCTGAAAATACAGACATTGCAAACGTCCTTGTTCAATGAGAGTGTAGCTCGGTCCTAGCTCCCATCAAAGTGTCTAGCAGACATCTGCCTGCAAAGCATACACACTTCCGAGAGTTGAGCTGATGGACTGTCCCTCCCATATCCTGCCTGCAGGTACACCGCGCTCCTAACAGGCCTAGCCCTGATGGTTGCCTGAAGTGTTGTGAGAGCTAAGTGGAAAGTCCCGGCCAACAAGACTAGTGCATCCGAGCTCAATCCAGCGATTTCCTAGTTTTTCCCTTGCGAACCAGGTGCTACATCCTAAGTGCCATACGAGAGAAGCTAGCTGAACGCCTTGTCCAAAAGCAACTTACTTCGGAGAGTTGAGCTCACCCTCAGTCCCTCGCAGTTGCACACTGCCTGTAGAAAGAGTTTCCAACATCTGCATCAGAGCCGTATGTCAGAGGCTTGTGAGATGCAAGTGGAATAAGCAGACCTGGATGGTGTCTTCAGCTGCAGTGGAGTGGTATTCTGGATACCTCCTGGCTTAGAACACTGTTACGTTCTCAGTGCCCGAGGAACGCAGCTAGTTGAAAGCTGGCTTGTAGGCGTGCTTCCTTGTGCGAACTGACGTCAGGGCAGGATCCTCCCGGATCCTGACTGCCCGTAGTCGTAGGTCTCAGCATCCTTATGTTAGGTGCCGAAGAGGTTCTGTGAAAACCTTGTGGAAGTGCCAGGATTCTCCTCAAGTGTATCTGATCTCAATACAGACAATGCAAACGTCCTTGTTCAATGAGAGTGTAGCTCGGTCCTAGCTCCCATCAAAGTGTCTAGCAGACATCTGCCTGCAAAGCATACACACTTCCGAGAGTTGAGCTTATGGACTGTCCCTCCCACATCCTGCCTGCAGGTACACCGCGCTCCTAACAGGCCTAGCCCTGATGGTTGCCTGAAGTGTTGTGAGAGCTAAGTGGAAAGTCCCGGCCAACAAGACTAGTGCATCCGAGCTCAATCCAGCGATTTCCTAGTTTTTCCCGTGCGAACCAGGTGCTACATCCTAAGTGCCATACGAGAGAAGCTAGCTGAACGCGTTGTCCAAAAGCAACTTACTTCGGAGAGTTGAGCTCACCCTCAGTCCCTCGCAGTTGCACACTGCCTGTAGAAAGAGTTTCCAACATCTGCATCAGAGCCGTTTGTCAGAGGCTTGTGAGATGCAAGTGGAATAAGCAGACCTGGATGGTGTCTCCAGCTGCAGTGGAGTGGTATTCTGGGTACCTCCTGTCTTAGAACACTGTTACGTTCTCAGTGCCCGAGGAACGCAGCTAGTTGAAAGCTGGCTTGTAGGCGTGCTTCCTTGTGCGAACTGACGTCAGGGCAGGATCCTCCCGCATCCTGACTGCCCGTAGACGTAGGTCCCAGCATCCTTATGTTAGGTGCCGAAGAGGTTCAGTGAAAACCTTGTGGAAGTGCCAGGATTCTCCTCAAGTGTATCTGAAAATGCAGACATTGCAAACGTCCTTGTTCAATGAGAGTGTAGCTCGGTCCTAGCTCCCATCAAAGTGTCTAGCAGACATCTGCCTGCAAAGCATACACACTTCCGAGAGTTGAGCTTATGGACTGTCCCTCCCACATCCTGCCTGCAGGTACACCGCGCTCCTAACAGGCCTAGCCCTGATGGTTGCCTGAAGTGTTGTGAGAGCTAAGTGGAAAGTCCTGGCCAACAAGACTAGTGCATCCGAGCTCAATCCAGCGATTTCCTCGTTTTTCCCGTGCGAACCAGGTGCTACATCCTAAGTGCCATACGAGAGAAGCTAGCTGAACGCCTTGTCCAAAAGCAACTTACTTCGGAGAGTTGAGCTCACCCTCAGTCCCTCACAGTTGCACACTGCCTGCAGAAAGAGTTTCCAACATCTGCACCACAGCCGTTTGTCATAGGCTTGTGAGACGAAAGTGGAATAAGCAGACTTGGAAGGTGTCTCCAGCTGCAGTGGAGTGGTATTCTGGGTACCTCCTGGCTTAGAGTACTGCTACGTTCTCAGTGCCCTAAGAACGCAGCTGGTTGAAAGCTGGCTTGTAGGCGTGCTTCCTTCTACGAGCTGAGGTCAGGGCAGGACCCTCCCGCATCCTGACTGCCCGTAGACATAGTATCCAGCATCCTAATGTTATTCGCCCTAGGAGGTTTTGTGCATAGCATGTGGAAGTGACAGGATTCTCCTCAAGTGTATCTGAAAATACAGACATTGCAAACGTCCTTGTTCAATGAGAGTGTAGCTCGGTCCTAGCTCCCATCAAAGTGTCTAGCAGACATCTGCCTGCAAAGCATACACACTTCCGAGAGTTGAGCTTATGGACTGTCCCTCCCACATCCTGCCTGCAGGTACACCGCGCTCCTAACAGGCCTAGCCCTTATGGTTGCCTGAAGTGTTGTGAGAGCTAAGTGGAAAGTCCCGGCCAACAAGACTAGTGCATCCGAGCTCAATCCAGCGATTTCCTAGTTTTTCCCGTGCGAACCAGGTGCTACATCCTAAGTGCCATACGAGAGAAACTAGCTGAACGCCTTGTCCAAAAGCAACTTACTTCGGAGAGTTGAGCTCACCCTCAGTCCCTCACAGTTGCACACGGCCTGCAGAAAGAGTTTCCAACATCTGCACCACAGCCGTTTGTCAGAGGCTTGTGAGACGCAAGTGGAATAAGCAGACCTGGATGGTGTCTCCAGCTGCAGTGGAGTGGTATTCTGGGTACCTCCTGGCTTAGAGTACCGCTACGTTCTCACTGCCCTAAGAACGCAGCTGGTTGAAAGCTGGCTTGTAGGCATGCTTCCTTCTACGAGCTGAGGTCAGGGCAGGACCCTCCCGCATCCTGACTGCCCGTAGACATAGTACCCAGCATCCTAATGTTATTCGCCCTAGGAGGTTTTGTGCATAGCATGTGGAAGTGACAGGATTCTCAAGTGTATCTGAAAATACAGACATTGCAAACGTCCTTGTTCAATGAGAGTGTAGCTAGGTCCTAGCTCCCATCAAAGTGTCTAGCAGACATCTGCCTGCAAAGCATACACACTTCCGAGAGTTGAGCTTATGGACTATCCCTCCCACATCCTGCCTTCAAGTACATGGCACTCCAAACAGGCCTATTCCCGATGCGTCTCTGAAGTGTTGTGAGAGCTAAGTGGAAAGTACCGGCCCACAAGACTAGTGCATCCAAGCTGAATCCAGCGATTTCCTAGTTTTTCCCGTGCGAACCAGGTGCTACATCCTAAGTGCCATACGAGAGAAGCTAGCTGAACGCCTTGTCCAAAAGCAACTTACTTCGGAGACTTGAGCTCACCCTCAGTCCCTCGCAGTTGCACACTGCCTGTAGAAAGAGTTTCCAACATCTGCATCAGAGCCGTTTGTCAGAGGCTTGTGAGATGCAAGTGGAATAAGCAGACCTGGATGGTGTCTCCAGCTGCAGTGGAGTGGTATTCTGGGTACCTCCTGGCTTAGAACACTCTTACGTTCTCAGTGCCCGAGGAACGCAGCTAGTTGAAAGCTGGCTTGTAGGCGTGCTTCCTTGTGCGAACTGACGTCAGGGCGGGATCCTCCCGCATCCTGACTGCCCGTAGACGTAGGTCCCAGCATCCTTATGTTAGGTGTCGAAGAGGTTCTGTGAAAACCTTGTGGAAGTGCCAGGATTCTCCTCAAGTGTATCTGATCTCAATACAGACAATGCAAACGTCCTTGTTCAATGAGAGTGTAGCTCGGTCCTAGCTCCCATCAAAGTGTCTAGCAGACATCTGCCTGCAAAGCATACACACTTCCGAGAGTTGAGCTGATGGACTGTCCCTCCCATATCCTGCCTGCAGGTACACCGCGCTCCTAACAGGCCTAGCCCTGATGGTTGCCTGAAGTGTTGTGAGAGCTAAGTGGAAAGTCCCGGCCAACAAGACTAGTGCATCCGAGCTCAATCCAGCGATTTCCTAGTTTTTCCCTTGCGAACCAGGTGCTACATCCTAAGTGCCATACGAGAGAAGCTAGCTGAACGCCTTGTCCAAAAGCAACTTACTTCGGAGAGTTGAGCTCACCCTCAGTTCCTCGCAGTTGCACACTGCCTGTAGAAAGAGTTTCCAACATCTGCATCAGAGCCGTTTGTCAGAGGCTTGTGAGATGCAAGTGGAATAAGCAGACCTGGATGGTGTCTCCAGCTGCAGTGGAGTGGTATTCTGGGTACCTCCTGGCTTAGAACACTGTTACGTTCTCAGTGCCCGAGGAACGCAGCTAGTTGAAAGCTGGCTTGTAGGCGTGCTTCCTTGTGCGAACTGACGTCAGGGCGGGATCCTCCCGCATCCTGACTGCCCGTAGACGTAGGTCCAAGCATCCTTATGTTAGGTGTCGAAGAGGTTCTGTGAAAACCTTGTGGAAGTGCCAGGATTCTCCTCAAGTGTATCTGATCTCAATACAGACAATGCAAACGTCCTTGTTCAATGAGAGTGTAGCTCGGTCCTAGCTCCCATCAAAGTGTCTAGCAGACATCTGCCTGCAAAGCATACACACTTCCGAGAGTTGAGCTTATGGACTGTCCCTCCCACATCCTGCCTGCAGGTACACCGCGCTCCTAACAGGCCTAGCCCTGATGGTTGCCTGAAGTGTTGTGAGAGCTAAGTGGAAAGTCCCGGCCAACAAGACTAGTGCATCCGAGCTCAATCCAGCGATTTCCTAGTTTTTCCCGTGCGATCCAGGTGCTACATCCTAAGTGCCATACGAGAGAAGCTAGCTGAACGCCTTGTCCAAAAGCAACTTACTTCGGAGAGTTGAGCTCACCCTCAGTCCCTCGCAGTTGCACACTGCCTGTAGAAAGAGTTTCCAACATCTGCATCCGAGCCGTTTGTCAGAGGCTTGTGAGATGCAAGTGGAATAAGCAGACCTGGATGGTGTCTTCAGCTGCAGTGGAGTGGTATTCTGGGTAACTCCTGGCTTAGAACACTGTTACGTTCTCAGTGCCCGAGGAACGCAGCTAGTTGAAAGCTGGCTTGTAGGCGTGCTTCCTTGTGCGAACTGACGTCAGGGCAGGATCCTCCCGGATCCTGACTGCCCGTAGTCGTAGGTCTCAGCATCCTTATGTTAGGTGCCGAAGAGGTTCTGTGAAAACCTTGTGGAAGTGCCAGGATTCTCCTCAAGTGTATCTGATCTCAATACAGACAATGCAAACGTCCTTGTTCAATGAGAGTGTAGCTCGGTCCTAGCTCCCATCAAAGTGTCTAGCAGACATCTGCCTGCAAAGCATACACACTTCCGAGAGTTGAGCTTATGGACTGTCCCTCCCACATCCTGCCTGCAGGTACACCGCGCTCCTAACAGGCCTAGCCCTGATGGTTGCCTGAAGTGTTGTGAGAGCTAAGTGGAAAGTCCCGGCCAACAAGGCTAGTGCATCCGAGCTCAATCCAGCGATTTCCTAGTTTTTCCCGTGCGAACCAGGTGCTACATCCTAAGTGCCATACGAGAGAAGCTAGCTGAACGCCTTGTCCAAAAGCAACTTACTTCGGAGAGTTGAGCTCACCCTCAGTCCCTCGCAGTTGCACACTGCCTGTAGAAAGAGTTTCCAACATCTGCATCAGAGCCGTTTGTCAGAGGCCTGTGAGACGCAAGTGGAATAAGCAGACCTGGATGGTGTCTCCAGCTGCAGTGGAGTGGTATTCTGGGTACCTCCTGGCTTAGAACAGTGTTACGTTCTCAGTGCCCGAGGAACGCAGCTAGTTGAAAGCTGGCTTGTAGGCGTGCTTCCTTGTGCGAACTGACGCCAGGGCGGGATCCTCCCGCATCCTGACTGCCCGTAGACGTAGGTCCCAGCATCCTTATGTTAGGTGCCGAAGAGGTTCTGTGAAAGCCTTGTGGAAGTGCCAGGATTCTCCTCAAGTGTATCTGATCTCAATACAGACAATGCAAACGTCCTTGTTCAATGAGAGTGTAGCTCGGTCCTAGCTCCCATCAAAGTGTCTAGCAGACATCTGCCTGCAAAGCATACACACTTCCGAGAGTTGAGCTTATGGACTGTCCCTCCCACATCCTGCCTGCAGGTACACCGCGCTCCTAACAGGCCTAGCCCTGATGGTTGCCTGAAGTGTTGTGAGAGCTAAGTGGAAAGTCCCGGCCAACAAGACTAGTGCATCCGAGCTCAATCCAGCGATTTCCTAGTTTTTCCCGTGCGAACCAGGTGCTACATCCTAAGTGCCATACGAGAGAAGCTAGCTGAACGCCTTGTACAAAAGCAACTTACTTCGGAGAGTTGAGCTCACCCTCAGTCCCTCGCAGTTGCACACTGCCTGTAGAAAGAGTTTCCAACATCTGCATCAGAGCCGTTTGTCAGAGGCTTGTGAGATGCAAGTGGAATAAGCAGACCTGGATGGTGTCTTCAGCTGCAGTGGAGTGGTATTCTGGGTACCTCCTGGCTTAGAACACTGTTACGTTCTCAGTGCCCGAGGAACGCAGCTAGTTGAAAGCTGGCTTGTAGGCGTGCTTCCTTGTGCGAACTGACGTCAGGGCAGGATCCTCCCGGATCCTGACTGCCCGTAGTCGTAGGTCTCAGCATCCTTATGTTAGGTGCCGAAGAGGTTCTGTGAAAACCTTGTGGAAGTGCCAGGATTCTCCTCAAGTGTATCTGATCTCAATACAGACAATGCAAACGTCCTTGTTCAATGAGAGTGTAGCTCGGTCCTAGCTCCCATCAAAGTGTCTAGCAGACATCTGCCTGCAAAGCATACACACTTCCGAGAGTTGAGCTTATGGACTGTCCCTCCCACATCCTGCCTGCAGGTACACCGCGCTCCGAACAGGCCTAGCCCTGATGGTTGCCTGAAGTGTTGTGAGAGCTAAGTGGAAAGTCCCGGCCAACAAGACTAGTGCATCCGAGCTCAATCCAGCGATTTCCTAGTTTTTCCCGTGCGAACCAGGTGCTACATCCTAAGTGCCATACGAGAGAAGCTAGCTGAACGCCTTGTCCAAAAGCAACTTACTTCGGAGAGTTGAGCTCACCCTCAGTCCCTCGCAGTTGCACACTGCCTGTAGAAAGAGTTTCCAACATCTGCATCAGAGCCGTTTGTCAGAGGCTTGTGAGATGCAAGTGGAATAAGCAGACCTGGATGGTGTCTCCAGCTGCAGTGGAGTGGTATTCTGGGTACCTCCTGGCTTAGAACACTGTTACGTTCTCAGTGCCCGAGGAACGCAGCTAGTTGAAAGCTGGCTTGTAGGCGTGCTTCCTTGTGCGAACTGACGTCAGGGCAGGATCCTCCCGCATCCTGACTGCCCGTAGACGTAGGTCCCAGCATCCTTATGTTAGGTGCCGAAGAGGTTCTGTGAAAACCTTGTGGAAGTGCCAGGATTCTCCTCAAGTGTATCTGAAAATGCAGAGATTGCAAACGTCCTTGTTCAATGAGAGTGTAGCTCGGTCCTAGCTCCCATCAAAGTGTCTAGCAGACATCTGCCTGCAAAGCATACACACTTCCGAGAGTTGAGCTTATGGACTGTCCCTCCCACATCCTGCCTGCAGGTACACCGCGCTCCTAACAGGCCTAGCCCTGATGGTTGCCTGAAGTGTTGTGAGAGCTAAGTGGAAAGTCCCGGCCAACAAGACTAGTGCATCCGAGCTCAATCCAGCGATTTCCTAGTTTTTCCCGTGCGAACCAGGTGCTACATCCTAAGTGCCATACGAGAGAAGCTAGCTGAACGCCTTGTCCAAAAGCAACTTACTTCGGAGAGTTGAGCTCACCCTCAGTCCCTCACAGTTGCACACTGCCTGCAGAAAGAGTTTCCAACATCTGCACCACAGCCGTTTGTCATAGGCTTGTGAGACGCAAGTGGAATAAGCAGACTTGGAAGGTGTCTCCAGCTGCAGTGGAGTGGTATTCTGGGTACCTCCTGGCTTAGAGTACTGCTACGTTCTCAGTGCCCTAAGAACGCAGCTGGTTGAAAGCTGGCTTGTAGGCGTGCTTCCTTCTACGAGCTGAGGTCAGGGCAGGACCCTCCCGCATCCTGACTGCCCGTAGACATAGTATCCAGCATCCTAATGTTATTCGCCCTAGGAGGTTTTGTGCATAGCATGTGGAAGTGACAGGATTCTCCTCAAGTGTATCTGAAAATACAGACATTGCAAACGTCCTTGTTCAATGAGAGTGTAGCTCGGTCCTAGCTCCCATCAAAGTGTCTAGCAGACATCTGCCTGCAAAGCATACACACTTCCGAGAGTTGAGCTTATGGACTGTCCCTCCCACATCCTGCCTGCAGGTACACCGCGCTCCTAACAGGCCTAGCCCTGATGGTTGCCTGAAGTGTTGTGAGAGCTAAGTGGAAAGTCCCGGCCAACAAGACTAGTGCATCCGAGCTCAATCCAGCGATTTCCTAGTTTTTCCCGTGCGAACCAGGTGCTACATCCTAAGTGCCATACGAGAGAAACTAGCTGAACGCCTTGTCCAAAAGCAACTTACTTCGGAGAGTTGAGCTCACCCTCAGTCCCTCACAGTTGCACACTGCCTGCAGAAAGAGTTTCCAACATCTGCACCACAGCCGTTTGTCAGAGGCTTGTGAGACGCAAGTGGAATAAGCAGACCTGGATGGTGTCTCCAGCTGCAGTGGAGTGGTATTCTGGGTACCTCCTGGCTTAGAGTACTGCTACGTTCTCAGTGCCCTAAGAACGCAGCTGGTTGAAAGCTGGCTTGTAGGCATGCTTCCTTCTACGAGCTGAGGTCAGGGCAGGACCCTCCCGCATCCTGACTGCCCGTAGACATAGTACCCAGCATCCTAATGTTATTCGCCCTAGGAGGTTTTGTGCATAGCATGTGGAAGTGACAGGATTCTCCTCAAGTGTATCTGAAAATACAGACATTGCAAACCTCCTTGTTCAATGAGAGTGCAGCTAGGTCCTAGCTCCCATCAAAGTGTCTAGCAGACATCTGCCTGCAAAGCATACACACTTCCGAGAGTTGAGCTTATGGACTATCCCTCCCACATCCTGCCTTCAAGTACATGGCACTCCAAACAGGCCTATTCCCGATGCGTCTCTGAAGTGTTGTGAGAGCTAAGTGGAAAGTCCCGGCCCACAAGACTAGTGCATCCAAGCTGAATCCAGCGATTTCCTAGTTTTTCCCTTGCGAACCAGGTGCTACATCCTAAGTGCCATACGAGAGAAGCTAGCTGAACGCCTTGTCCAAAAGCAACTTACTTCGGAGAGTTGAGCTCACCCTCAGTCCCTCGCAGTTGCACACTGCCTGTAGAAAGAGTTTCCAACATCTGCATCAGAGCCGTTTGTCAGAGGCTTGTGAGATGCAAGTGGAATAAGCAGACCTGGATGGTGTCTCCAGCTGCAGTGGAGTGGTATTCTGGGTACCTCCTGGCTTAGAACACTGTTACGTTCTCAGTGCCCGAGGAACGCAGCTAGTTGAAAGCTGGCTTGTAGGCGTGCTTCCTTGTGCGAACTGACGTCAGGGCGGGATCCTCCCGCATCCTGACTGCCCGTAGACGTAGGTCCCAGCATCCTTATGTTAGGTGTCGAAGAGGTTCTGTGAAAACCTTGTGGAAGTCCCAGGATTCTCCTCAAGTGTATCTGATCTCAATACAGACAATGCAAACGTCCTTGTTCAATGAGAGTGTAGCTCGGTCCTAGCTCCCATCAAAGTGTCTAGCAGACATCTGCCTGCAAAGCATACACACTTCCGAGAGTTGAGCTTATGGACTGTCCCTCCCACATCCTGCCTGCAGGTACACCGCGCTCCTAACAGGCCTAGCCCTGATGGTTGCCTGAAGTGTTGTGAGAGCTAAGTGGAAAGTCCCGGCCAACAAGACTAGTGCATCCGAGCTCAATCCAGCGATTTCCTAGTTTTTCCCGTGCGAACCAGGTGCTACATCCTAAGTGCCATACGAGAGAAGCTAGCTGAACGCCTTGTCCAAAAGCAACTTACTTCGGAGAGTTGAGCTCACCCTCAGTCCCTCACAGTTGCACACTGCCTGCAGAAAGAGTTTCCAACATCTGCACCACAGCCGTTTGTCATAGGCTTGTGAGACGCAAGTGGAATAAGCAGACTTGGAAGGTGTCTCCAGCTGCCGTGGAGTGGTATTCTGGGTACCTCCTGGCTTAGAGTACTGCTACGTTCTCAGTGCCCTAAGAACGCAGCTGGTTGAAAGCTGGCTTGTAGGCGTGCTTCCTTCTACGAGCTGAGGTCAGGGCAGGACCCTCCCGCATCCTGACTGCCCGTAGACATAGTATCCAGCATCCTAATGTTATTCGCCCTAGGAGGTTTTGTGCATAGCATGTGGAAGTGACAGGATTCTCCTCAAGTGTATCTGAAAATACAGACATTGCAAACGTCCTTGTTCAATGAGAGTGTAGCTCGGTCCTAGCTCCCATCAAAGTGTCTAGCAGACATCTGCCTGCAAAGCATACACACTTCCGAGAGTTGAGCTTATGGACTGTCCCTCCCACATCCTGCCTGCAGGTACACCGCGCTCCTAACAGGCCTAGCCCTGATGGTTGCCTGAAGTGTTGTGAGAGCTAAGTGGAAAGTCACGGCCAACAAGACTAGTGCATCCGAGCTCAATCCAGCGATTTCCTAGTTTTTCCCGTGCGAACCAGGTGCTACATCCTAAGTGCCATACGAGAGAAACTAGCTGAACGCCTTGTCCAAAAGCAACTTACTTCGGAGAGTTGAGCTCACCCTCAGTCCCTCACAGTTGCACACTGCCTGCAGAAAGAGTTTCCAACATCTGCACCACAGCCGTTTGTCAGAGGCTTGTGAGACGCAAGTGGAATAAGCAGACCTGGATGGTGTCTCCAGCTGCAGTGGAGTGGTATTCTGGGTACCTCCTGGCTTAGAGTACCGCTACGTTCTCACTGCCCTAAGAACGCAGCTGGTTGAAAGCTGGCTTGTAGGCATGCTTCCTTCTACGAGCTGAGGTCAGGGCAGGACCCTCCCGCATCCTGACTACCCGTAGACATAGTACCCAGCATCCTAATGTTATTCGCCCTAGGAGGTTTTGTGCATAGCATGTGGAAGTGACAGGATTCTCAAGTGTATCTGAAAATACAGACATTGCAAACGTCCTTGTTCAATGAGAGTGTAGCTAGGTCCTAGCTCCCATCAAAGTGTCTAGCAGACATCTGCCTGCAAAGCATACACACTTCCGAGAGTTGAGCTTATGGACTATCCCTCCCACATCCTGCCTTCAAGTACATGGCACTCCAAACAGGCCTATTCCCGATGCGTCTCTGAAGTGTTGTGAGAGCTAAGTGGAAAGTACCGGCCCACAAGACTAGTGCATCCAAGCTGAATCCAGCGATTTCCTAGTTTTTCCCGTGCGAACCAGGTGCTACATCCTAAGTGCCATACGAGAGAAGCTAGCTGAACGCCTTGTCCAAAAGCAACTTACTTCGGAGACTTGAGCTCACCCTCAGTCCCTCACAGTTGCACACTGCCTGCAGAAAGAGTTTCCAACATCTGCACCACAGCCGTTTGTCAGAGGCTTGTAAGACGCAAGTGGAATAAGCAGACCTGGATGGTGTCTCCAGCTGCAGTGGAGTGGTATTCTGGGTACCTCCTGGCTTAGAACACTGTTACGTTCTCAGTGCCCGAGGAACGCAGCTAGTTGAAAGCTGGCTTGTAGGCGTGCTTCCTTGTGCGAACTGACGTCAGGGCAGGATCCTCCCGCATCCTGACTGCCCGTAGACGTAGGTCCCAGCATCCTTATGTTAGGTGCCGAAGAGGTTCTGTGAAAACCTTGTGGAAGTGCCAGGATTCTCCTCAAGTGTATCTGATCTCAATACAGACAATGCAAACGTCCTTGTTCAATGAGAGTGTAGCTCGGTCCTAGCTCCCATCAAAGTGTCTAGCAGACATCTGCCTGCAAAGCATACACACTTCCGAGAGTTGAGCTTATGGACTGTCCCTCCCACATCCTGCCTGCAGGTACACCGCGCTCCTAACAGGCCTAGCCCTGATGGTTGCCTGAAGTGTTGTGAGAGCTAAGTGGAAAGTCCCGGCCAACAAGACTAGTGCATCCGAGCTCAATCCAGCGATTTCCTAGTTTTTCCCTTGCGAACCAGGTGCTACATCCTAAGTGCCATACGAGAGAAGCTAGCTGAACGCCTTGTCCAAAAGCAACTTACTTCGGAGAGTTGAGCTCACCCTCAGTCCCTCGCAGTTGCACACTGCCTGCAGAAAGAGTTTCCAACATCTGCACCACAGCCGTTTGTCAGAGGCTTGTGAGACGCAAGTGGAATAAGCAGACCTGGATGGTGTCTCCAGCTGCAGTGGAGTGGTATTCTGGGTACCTCCTGGCTTAGAGTACTGCTACGTTCTCAGTGCCCTAAGAACGCAGCTGGTTGAAAGCTGGCTTGTAGGCATGCTTCCTTCTACGAGCTGAGGTCAGGGCAGGACCCTCCCGCATCCTGACTGCCCGTAGACATAGTACCCAGCATCCTAATGTTATTCGCCCTAGGAGGTTTTGTGCATAGCATGTGGAAGTGACAGGATTCTCCTCAAGTGTATCTGAAAATACAGACATTGCAAACCTCCTTGTTCAATGAGAGTGCAGCTAGGTCCTAGCTCCCATCAAAGTGTCTAGCAGACATCTGCCTGCAAAGCATACACACTTCCGAGAGTTGAGCTTATGGAGTATCCCTCCCACATCCTGCCTTCAAGTACATGGCACTCCAAACAGGCCTATTCCCGATGCGTCTCTGAAGTGTTGTGAGAGCTAAGTGGAAAGTCCCGGCCCACAAGACTAGTGCATCCAAGCTGAATCCAGCGATTTCCTAGTTTTTCCCGTGCGAACCAGGTGCTACATCCTAAGTGCCATACGAGAGAAGCTAGCTGAACGCCTTGTCCAAAGCAACTTACTTCGGAGAGTTGAGCTCACCCTCAGTCCCTCACAGTTGCCCACTGCCTGCAGAAAGAGTTTCCAACATCTGCACCACAGCCGTTTGTCAGAGGCTTGTGAGACGCAAGTGGAATAAGCAGACCTGGATGGTGTCTCCAGCTGCAGTGGAGTGGTATTCTGGGTACCTCCTGGCTTAGAACACTGTTACGTTCTCAGTGCCCGAGGAACGCAGCTAGTTGAAAGCTGGCTTGTAGGCGTGCTTCCTTGTGCGAACTGACGCCAGGGCGGGATCCTCCCGCATCCTGACTGCCCGTAGACGTAGGTCCCAGCATCCTTATGTTAGGTGCCGAAGAGGTTCTGTGAAAGCCTTGTGGAAGTGCCAGGATTCTCCTCAAGTGTATCTGATCTCAATACAGACAATGCAAACGTCCTTGTTCAATGAGAGTGTAGCTCGGTCCTAGCTCCCATCAAAGTGTCTAGCAGACATCTGCCTGCAAAGCATACACACTTCCGAGAGTTATGCTTATGGACTGTCCCTCCCACATCCTGCCTGCAGGTACACCGCGCTCCTAACAGGCCTAGCCCTGATGGTTGCCTGAAGTGTTGTGAGAGCTAAGTGGAAAGTCCCGGCCAACAAGACTAGTGCATCCGAGCTCAATCCAGCGATTTCCTAGTTTTTCCCGTGCGAACCAGGTGCTACATCCTAAGTGCCATACGAGAGAAGCTAGCTGAACGCCTTGTACAAAAGCAACTTACTTCGGAGAGTTGAGCTCACCCTCAGTCCCTCGCAGTTGCACACTGCCTGTAGAAAGAGTTTCCAACATCTGCATCAGAGCCGTTTGTCAGAGGCTTGTGAGATGCAAGTGGAATAAGCAGACCTGGATGGTGTCTTCAGCTGCAGTGGAGTGGTATTCTGGGTACCTCCTGGCTTAGAACACTGTTACGTTCTCAGTGCCCGAGGAACGCAGCTAGTTGAAAGCTGGCTTGTAGGCGTGCTTCCTTGTGCGAACTGACGTCAGGGCAGGATCCTCCCGGATCCTGACTGCCCGTAGTCGTAGGTCTCAGCATCCTTATGTTAGGTGCCGAAGAGGTTCTGTGAAAACCTTGTGGAAGTGCCAGGATTCTCCTCAAGTGTATCTGATCTCAATACAGACAATGCAAACGTCCTTGTTCAATGAGAGTGTAGCTCGGTCCTAGCTCCCATCAAAGTGTCTAGCAGACATCTGCCTGCAAAGCATACACACTTCCGAGAGTTGAGCTTATGGACTGTCCCTCCCACATCCTGCCTGCAGGTACACCGCGCTCCTAACAGGCCTAGCCCTGATGGTTGCCTGAAGTGTTGTGAGAGCTAAGTGGAAAGTCCCGGCCAACAAGACTAGTGCATCCGAGCTCAATCCAGCGATTTCCTAGTTTTTCCCGTGCGAACCAGGTGCTACATCCTAAGTGCCATACGAGAGAAGCTAGCTGAACGCCTTGTCCAAAAGCAACTTACTTCGGAGAGTTGAGCTCACCCTCAGTCCCTCGCAGTTGCACACTGCCTGTAGAAAGAGTTTCCAACATCTGCATCAGAGCCGTTTGTCAGAGGCTTGTGAGATGCAAGTGGAATAAGCAGACCTGGATGGTGTCTCCAGCTGCAGTGGAGTGGTATTCTGGGTACCTCCTGGCTTAGAACACTGTTACGTTCTCAGTGCCCGAGGAACGCAGCTAGTTGAAAGCTGGCTTGTAGGCGTGCTTCCTTGTGCGAACTGACGTCAGGGCAGGATCCTCCCGCATCCTGACTGCCCGTAGACGTAGGTCCCAGCATCCTTATGTTAGGTGCCGAAGAGGTTCTGTGAAAACCTTGTGGAAGTGCCAGGATTCTCCTCAAGTGTATCTGAAAATGCAGAGATTGCAAACGTCCTTGTTCAATGAGAGTGTAGCTCGGTCCTAGCTCCCATCAAAGTGTCTAGCAGACATCTGCCTGCAAAGCATACACACTTCCGAGAGTTGAGCTTATGGACTGTCCCTCCCACATCCTGCCTGCAGGTACACCGCGCTCCTAACAGGTCTAGCCCTGATGGTTGCCTGAAGTGTTGTGAGAGCTAAGTGGAAAGTCCCGGCCAACAAGACTAGTGCATCCGAGCTCAATCCAGCGATTTCCTAGTTTTTCCCGTGCGAACCAGGTGCTACATCCTAAGTGCCATACGAGAGAAGCTAGCTGAACGCCTTGTCCAAAAGCAACTTACTTCGGAGAGTTGAGCTCACCCTCAGTCCCTCACAGTTGCACACTGCCTGCAGAAAGAGTTTCCAACATCTGCACCACAGCCGTTTGTCATAGGCTTGTGAGACGCAAGTGGAATAAGCAGACTTGGAAGGTGTCTCCAGCTGCAGTGGAGTGGTATTCTGGGTACCTCCTGGCTTAGAGTACTGCTACGTTCTCAGTGCCCTAAGAACGCAGCTGGTTGAAAGCTGGCTTGTAGGCGTGCTTCCTTCTACGAGCTGAGGTCAGGGCAGGACCCTCCCGCATCCTGACTGCCCGTAGACATAGTATCCAGCATCCTAATGTTATTCGCCCTAGGAGGTTTTGTGCATAGCATGTGGAAGTGACAGGATTCTCCTCAAGTGTATCTGAAAATACAGACATTGCAAACGTCCTTGTTCAATGAGAGTGTAGCTAGGTCCTAGCTCCCATCAAAGTGTCTAGCAGACATCTGCCTGCAAAGCATACACACTTCCGAGAGTTGAGCTTATGGACTGTCCCTCCCACATCCTGCCTGCAGGTACACCGCGCTCCTAACAGGCCTAGCCCTGATGGTTGCCTGAAGTGTTGTGAGAGCTAAGTGGAAAGTCCCGGCCAACAAGACTAGTGCATCCGAGCTCAATCCAGCGATTTCCTAGTTTTTCCCGTGCGAACCAGGTGCTACATCCTAAGTGCCATACGAGAGAAACTAGCTGAACGCCTTGTCCAAAAGCAACTTACTTCGGAGAGTTGAGCTCACCCTCAGTCCCTCACAGTTGCACACTGCCTGCAGAAAGAGTTTCCAACATCTGCACCACAGCCGTTTGTCAGAGGCTTGTGAGACGCAAGTGGAATAAGCAGACCTGGATGGTGTCTCCAGCTGCAGTGGAGTGGTATTCTGGGTACCTCCTGGCTTAGAGTACTGCTACGTTCTCAGTGCCCTAAGAACGCAGCTGGTTGAAAGCTGGCTTGTAGGCATGCTTCCTTCTACGAGCTGAGGTCAGGGCAGGACCCTCCCGCATCCTGACTGCCCGTAGACATAGTACCCAGCATCCTAATGTTATTCGCCCTAGGAGGTTTTGTGCATAGCATGTGGAAGTGACAGGATTCTCCTCAAGTGTATCTGAAAATACAGACATTGCAAACCTCCTTGTTCAATGAGAGTGCAGCTAGGTCCTAGCTCCCATCAAAGTGTCTAGCAGACATCTGCCTGCAAAGCATACACACTTCCGAGAGTTGAGCTTATGGACTATCCCTCCCACATCCTGCCTTCAAGTACATGGCACTCCAAACAGGCCTATTCCCGATGCGTCTCTGAAGTGTTGTGAGAGCTAAGTGGAAAGTCCCGGCCCACAAGACTAGTGCATCCAAGCTGAATCCAGCGATTTCCTAGTTTTTCCCGTGCGAACCAGGTGCTACATCCTAAGTGCCATACGAGAGAAGCTAGCTGAACGCCTTGTCCAAAGCAACTTACTTCGGAGAGTTGAGCTCACCCTCAGTCCCTCACAGTTGCCCACTGCCTGCAGAAAGAGTTTCCAACATCTGCACCACAGCCGTTTGTCAGAGGCTTGTGAGACGCAAGTGGAATAAGCAGACCTGGATGGTGTCTCCAGCTGCAGTGGAGTGGTATTCTGGGTACCTCCTGGCTTAGAGTACTGCTACGTTCTCAGTGCCCTAAGAACGCAGCTGGTTGAAAGCTAGCTTGTAGGCATGCTTCCTTCTACGAGCTGAGGTCAGGGCAGGACCCTCCCGCATCCTGACTGCCCGTAGACATAGTACCCAGCATCCTAATGTTATTCGCCCTAGGAGGTTTTGTGCATAGCATGTGGAAGTGACAGGATTCTCCTCAAGTGTATCTGAAAATACAGACATTGCAAACGTCCTTGTTCAATGAGAGTGTAGCTCGGTCCTAGCTCCCATCAAAGTGTCTAGCAGACATCTGCCTGCAAAGCATACACACTTCCGAGAGTTGAGCTGATGGACTGTCCCTCCCATATCCTGCCTGCAGGTACACCGCGCTCCTAACAGGCCTAGCCCTGATGGTTGCCTGAAGTGTTGTGAGAGCTAAGTGGAAAGTCCCGGCCAACAAGACTAGTGCATCCGAGCTCAATCCAGCGATTTCCTAGTTTTTCCCTTGCGAACCAGGTGCTACATCCTAAGTGCCATACGAGAGAAGCTAGCTGAACGCCTTGTCCAAAAGCAACTTACTTCGGAGAGTTGAGCTCACCCTCAGTCCCTCGCAGTTGCACACTGCCTGTAGAAAGAGTTTCCAACATCTGCATCAGAGCCGTTTGTCAGAGGCTTGTGAGATGCAAGTGGAATAAGCAGACCTGGATGGTGTCTCCAGCTGCAGTGGAGTGGTATTCTGGGTACCTCCTGGCTTAGAACACTGTTACGTTCTCAGTGCCCGAGGAACGCAGCTAGTTGAAAGCTGGCTTGGGGATCCCTGGGTGGCGCAGCGGTTTGGCGCCTGCCTTTGGCCCAGGGCGCGATCCTGGAGACCCGGGATCGAATCCCACGTCAGGCTCCCGGTGCATGGAGCCTGCTTCTCCCTCTGCCTGTGTCTCTGCCTCTCTCTCTCTCTCACTGTGTGCCTATCATAAATTAAAAAAAAAAAAAAAAAAAAAAAAAAAAAAAAAAAAAAAAAAAAAAAAAAATTGAAAGCTGGCTTGTAGGCGTGCTTCCTTGTGCGAACTGACGTCAGGGCGGGATCCTCCCGCATCCTGACTGCCCGTAGACGTAGGTCCCAGCATCCTTATGTTAGGTGTCGAAGAGGTTCTGTGAAAACCTTGTGGAAGTGCCAGGATTCTCCTCAAGTGTATCTGATCTCAATACAGACAATGCAAACGTCCTTGTTCAATGAGAGTGTAGCTCGGTCCTAGCTCCCATCAAAGTGTCTAGCAGACATCTGCCTGCAAAGCATACACACTTCCGAGAGTTGAGCTGATGGACTGTCCCTCCCATATCCTGCCTGCAGGTACACCGCGCTCCTAACAGGCCTAGCCCTGATGGTTGCCTGAAGTGTTGTGAGAGCTAAGTGGAAAGTCCCGGCCAACAAGACTAGTGCATCCGAGCTCAATCCAGCGATTTCCTAGTTTTTCCCTTGCGAACCAGGTGCTACATCCTAAGTGCCATACGAGAGAAGCTAGCTGAACGCCTTGTCCAAAAGCAACTTACTTCGGAGAGTTGAGCTCACCCTCAGTCCCTCGCAGTTGCACACTGCCTGTAGAAAGAGTTTCCAACATCTGCATCAGAGCCGTTTGTCAGAGGCTTGTGAGATGCAAGTGGAATAAGCAGACCTGGATGGTGTCTCCAGCTGCAGTGGAGTGGTATTCTGGGTACCTCCTGGCTTAGAACACTGTTACGTTCTCAGTGCCCGAGGAACGCAGCTAGTTGAAAGCTGGCTTGTAGGCGTGCTTCCTTGTGCGAACTGACGTCAGGGCGGGATCCTCCCGCATCCTGACTGCCCGTAGACGTAGGTCCCAGCATCCTTATGTTAGGTGTCGAAGAGGTTCTGTGAAAACCTTGTGGAAGTCCCAGGATTCTCCTCAAGTGTATCTGATCTCAATACAGACAATGCAAACGTCCTTGTTCAATGAGAGTGTAGCTCGGTCCTAGCTCCCATCAAAGTGTCTAGCAGACATCTGCCTGCAAAGCATACACACTTCCGAGAGTTGAGCTTATGGACTGTCCCTCCCACATCCTGCCTGCAGGTACACCGCGCTCCTAACAGGCCTAGCCCTGATGGTTGCCTGAAGTGTTGTGAGAGCTAAGTGGAAAGTCCCGGCCAACAAGACTAGTGCATCCGAGCTCAATCCAGCGATTTCCTAGTTTTTCCCGTGCGAACCAGGTGCTACATCCTAAGTGCCATACGAGAGAAGCTAGCTGAACGCCTTGTCCAAAAGCAACTTACTTCGGAGAGTTGAGCTCACCCTCAGTCCCTCACAGTTGCACACTGCCTGCAGAAAGAGTTTCCAACATCTGCACCACAGCCGTTTGTCATAGGCTTGTGAGACGTAAGTGGAATAAGCAGACTTGGAAGGTGTCTCCAGCTGCCGTGGAGTGGTATTCTGGGTACCTCCTGGCTTAGAGTACTGCTACGTTCTCAGTGCCCTAAGAACGCAGCTGGTTGAAAGCTGGCTTGTAGGCGTGCTTCCTTCTACGAGCTGAGGTCAGGGCAGGACCCTCCCGCATCCTGACTGCCCGTAGACATAGTATCCAGCATCCTAATGTTATTCGCCCTAGGAGGTTTTGTGCATAGCATGTGGAAGTGACAGGATTCTCCTCAAGTGTATCTGAAAATACAGACATTGCAAACGTCCTTGTTCAATGAGAGTGTAGCTCGGTCCTAGCTCCCATCAAAGTGTCTAGCAGACATCTGCCTGCAAAGCATACACACTTCCGAGAGTTGAGCTTATGGACTGTCCCTCCCACATCCTGCCTGCAGGTACACCGCGCTCCTAACAGGCCTAGCCCTGATGGTTGCCTGAAGTGTTGTGAGAGCTAAGTGGAAAGTCACGGCCAACAAGACTAGTGCATCCGAGCTCAATCCAGCGATTTCCTAGTTTTTCCCGTGCGAACCAGGTGCTACATCCTAAGTGCCATACGAGAGAAACTAGCTGAACGCCTTGTCCAAAAGCAACTTACTTCGGAGAGTTGAGCTCACCCTCAGTCCCTCACAGTTGCACACTGCCTGCAGAAAGAGTTTCCAACATCTGCACCACAGCCGTTTGTCAGAGGCTTGTGAGACGCAAGTGGAATAAGCAGACCTGGATGGTGTCTCCAGCTGCAGTGGAGTGGTATTCTGGGTACCTCCTGGCTTAGAGTACCGCTACGTTCTCACTGCCCTAAGAACGCAGCTGGTTGAAAGCTGGCTTGTAGGCATGCTTCCTTCTACGAGCTGAGGTCAGGGCAGGACCCTCCCGCATCCTGACTACCCGT
Organism: Vulpes vulpes; assembly: GCF_048418805.1. Lineage (NCBI taxonomy): Eukaryota > Metazoa > Chordata > Mammalia > Carnivora > Canidae > Vulpes > Vulpes vulpes. The sequence goes on along the minus strand of NC_132787.1, from coordinate 46,166,589 downwards.
AGACATAGTACCCAGCATCCTAATGTTATTCGCCCTAGGAGGTTTTGTGCATAGCATGTGGAAGTGACAGGATTCTCAAGTGTATCTGAAAATACAGACATTGCAAACGTCCTTGTTCAATGAGAGTGTAGCTAGGTCCTAGCTCCCATCAAAGTGTCTAGCAGACATCTGCCTGCAAAGCATACACACTTCCGAGAGTTGAGCTTATGGACTATCCCTCCCACATCCTGCCTTCAAGTACATGGCACTCCAAACAGGCCTATTCCCGATGCGTCTCTGAAGTGTTGTGAGAGCTAAGTGGAAAGTACCGGCCCACAAGACTAGTGCATCCAAGCTGAATCCAGCGATTTCCTAGTTTTTCCCGTGCGAACCAGGTGCTACATCCTAAGTGCCATACGAGAGAAGCTAGCTGAACGCCTTGTCCAAAAGCAACTTACTTCGGAGACTTGAGCTCACCCTCAGTCCCTCACAGTTGCACACTGCCTGCAGAAAGAGTTTCCAACATCTGCACCACAGCCGTTTGTCAGAGGCTTGTAAGACGCAAGTGGAATAAGCAGACCTGGATGGTGTCTCCAGCTGCAGTGGAGTGGTATTCTGGGTACCTCCTGGCTTAGAACACTGTTACGTTCTCAGTGCCCGAGGAACGCAGCTAGTTGAAAGCTGGCTTGTAGGCGTGCTTCCTTGTGCGAACTGACGTCAGGGCAGGATCCTCCCGCATCCTGACTGCCCGTAGACGTAGGTCCCAGCATCCTTATGTTAGGTGCCGAAGAGGTTCTGTGAAAACCTTGTGGAAGTGCCAGGATTCTCCTCAAGTGTATCTGATCTCAATACAGACAATGCAAACGTCCTTGTTCAATGAGAGTGTAGCTCGGTCCTAGCTCCCATCAAAGTGTCTAGCAGACATCTGCCTGCAAAGCATACACACTTCCGAGAGTTGAGCTTATGGACTGTCCCTCCCACATCCTGCCTGCAGGTACACCGCGCTCCTAACAGGCCTAGCCCTGATGGTTGCCTGAAGTGTTGTGAGAGCTAAGTGGAAAGTCCCGGCCAACAAGACTAGTGCATCCGAGCTCAATCCAGCGATTTCCTAGTTTTTCCCTTGCGAACCAGGTGCTACATCCTAAGTGCCATACGAGAGAAGCTAGCTGAACGCCTTGTCCAAAAGCAACTTACTTCGGAGAGTTGAGCTCACCCTCAGTCCCTCGCAGTTGCACACTGCCTGCAGAAAGAGTTTCCAACATCTGCACCACAGCCGTTTGTCAGAGGCTTGTGAGACGCAAGTGGAATAAGCAGACCGGGATGGTGTCTCCAGCTGCAGTGGAGTGGTATTCTGGGTACCTCCTGGCTTAGAGTACTGCTACGTTCTCAGTGCCCTAAGAACGCAGCTGGTTGAAAGCTGGCTTGTAGGCATGCTTCCTTCTACGAGCTGAGGTCAGGGCAGGACCCTCCCGCATCCTGACTGCCCGTAGACATAGTACCCAGCATCCTAATGTTATTCGCCCTAGGAGGTTTTGTGCATAGCATGTGGAAGTGACAGGATTCTCCTCAAGTGTATCTGAAAATACAGACATTGCAAACCTCCTTGTTCAATGAGAGTGCAGCTAGGTCCTAGCTCCCATCAAAGTGTCTAGCAGACATCTGCCTGCAAAGCATACACACTTCCGAGAGTTGAGCTTATGGAGTATCCCTCCCACATCCTGCCTTCAAGTACATGGCACTCCAAACAGGCCTATTCCCGATGCGTCTCTGAAGTGTTGTGAGAGCTAAGTGGAAAGTCCCGGCCCACAAGACTAGTGCATCCAAGCTGAATCCAGCGATTTCCTAGTTTTTCCCGTGCGAACCAGGTGCTACATCCTAAGTGCCATACGAGAGAAGCTAGCTGAACGCCTTGTCCAAAGCAACTTACTTCGGAGAGTTGAGCTCACCCTCAGTCCCTCACAGTTGCCCACTGCCTGCAGAAAGAGTTTCCAACATCTGCACCACAGCCGTTTGTCAGAGGCTTGTGAGACGCAAGTGGAATAAGCAGACCTGGATGGTGTCTCCAGCTGCAGTGGAGTGGTATTCTGGGTACCTCCTGGCTTAGAACACTGTTACGTTCTCAGTGCCCGAGGAACGCAGCTAGTTGGAAGCTGGCTTGTAGGCGTGCTTCCTTGTGCGAACTGACGTCAGGGCAGGATCCTCCCGCATCCTGACTGCCCGTAGACGTAGGTCCCAGCATCCTTATGTTAGGTGCCGAAGAGGTTCTGTGAAAACCTTGTGGAAGTGCCAGGATTCTCCTCAAGTGTATCTGATCTCAATACAGACATTGCAAACGTCCTTGTTCAATGAGAGTGTAGCTCGGTCCTAGCTCCCATCAAAGTGTCTAGCAGACATCTGCCTGCAAAGCATACACACTTCCGAGAGTTGAGCTTATGGACTGTCCCTCCCACATCCTGCCTGCAGGTACACCGCGCTCCTAACAGGCCTAGCCCTGATGGTTGCCTGAAGTGTTGTGAGAGCTAAGTGGAAAGTCCCGGCCAACAAGACTAGTGCATCCGAGCTCAATCCAGCGATTTCCTAGTTTTTCCCGTGCGAACCAGGTGCTACATCCTAAGTGCCATACGAGAGAAGCTAGCTGAACGCCTTGTCCAAAAGCAACTTACTTCGGAGAGTTGAGCTCACCCTCAGTCCCTCACAGTTGCACACTGCCTGCAGAGTTTCCAACATCTGCACCACAGCCGTTTGTCAGAGGCTTGTGAGACGCAAGTGGAATAAGCAGACCTGGATGGTGTCTCCAGCTGCAGTGGAGTGGTATTCTGGGTACCTCCTGGCTTAGAGTACTGCTACGTTCTCAGTGCCCTAAGAACGCAGCTGCTTGAAAGCTGGCTTGTAGGCATGCTTCCTTCTACGAGCTGAGGTCAGGGCAGGACCCTCCCGCATCCTGACTGCCCGTAGACATACTACCCAGCATCCTAATGTTATTCGCCCTAGGAGGTTTTGTGCATAGCATGTGGAAGTGACAGGATTCTCCTCAAGTGTATCTGAAAATACAGACATTGCAAACCTCCTTGTTCAATGAGAGTGCAGCTAGGTCCTAGCTCCCATCAAAGTGTCTAGCAGACATCTGCCTGCAAAGCATACACACTTCGGAGAGTTGAGCTTATGGACTATCCCTCCCACATCCTGCCTTCAAGTACATGGCACTCCAAACAGGCCTATTCCCGATGCGTCTCTGAAGTGTTGTGAGAGCTAAGTGGAAAGTCCTGGCCCACAAGACTAGTGCATCCAAGCTGAATCCAGCGATTTCCTAGTTTTTCCCGTGCGAACCAGGTGCTACATCCTAAGTGCCATACGAGAGAAGCTAGCTGAACGCCTTGTCCAAAGCAACTTACTTCGGAGAGTTGAGCTCACCCTCAGTCCCTCACAGTTGCCCACTGCCTGCAGAAAGAGTTTCCAACATCTGCACCACAGCCGTTTGTCAGAGGCTTGTGAGACGCAAGTGGAATAAGCAGACCTGGATGGTGTCTCCAGCTGCAGTGGAGTGGTATTCTGGGTACCTCCTGGCTTAGAGTACTGCTACGTTCTCAGTGTCCTAAGAACGCAGCTGGTTGAAAGCTAGCTTGTAGGCATGCTTCCTTCTACGAGCTGAGGTCACGGCAGGACCCTCCCGCATCCTGACTGCCCGTAGACATAGTACCCAGCATCCTAATGTTATTCGCCCTAGGAGGTTTTGTGCATAGCATGTGGAAGTGACAGGATTCTCCTCAAGTGTATCTGAAAATACAGACATTGCAAACGTCCTTGTTCAATGAGAGTGTAGCTCGGTCCTAGCTCCCATCAAAGTGTCTAGCAGACATCTGCCTGCAAAGCATACACACGTCCGAGAGTTGAGCTGATGGACTGTCCCTCCCACATCCTGCCTGCAGGTACACCGCGCTCCTAACAGGCCTAGCCCTGATGGTTGCCTGAAGTGTTGTGAGAGCTAAGTGGAAAGTCCCGGCCAACAAGACTAGTGCATCCGAGCTCAATCCAGCGATTTCCTAGTTTTTCCCATGCGAACCAGGTGCTACATCCTAAGTGCCATACGAGAGAAGCTAGCTGAACGCCTTGTCCAAAAGCAACTTACTTCGGAGAGTTGAGCTCACCCTCAGTCCCTCGCAGTTGCACACTGCCTGTAGAAAGAGTTTCCAACATCTGCATCCGAGCCGTTTGTCAGAGGCTTGTGAGATGCAAGTGGAATAAGCAGACCTGGATGGTGTCTTCAGCTGCAGTGGAGTGGTATTCTGGGTACCTCCTGGCTTAGAACACTGTTACGTTCTCAGTGCCTGAGGAACGCAGCTAGTTGAAAGCTGGCTTGTAGGCGTGCTTCCTTGTGCGAACTGACGTCAGGGCAGGATCCTCCCGCATCCTGACTGCCCGTAGTCGTAGGTCCCAGCATCCTTATGTTAGGTGCCGAAGAGGTTCTGTGAAAACCTTGTGGAAGTGCCAGGATTCTCCTCAAGTGTATCTGATCTCAATACAGACAATGCAAACGTCCTTGTTCATTGAGAGTGTAGCTCGGTCCTAGCTCCCATCAAAGTGTCTAGCAGACATCTGCCTGCAAAGCATACACACTTCCGAGAGTTGAGCTTATGGACTGTCCCTCCCACATCCTGCCTGCAGGTACACCGTGCTCCTAACAGGCCTAGCCCTGATGGTTGCCTGAAGTGTTGTGAGAGCTAAGTGGAAAGTCCCGGCCAACAAGACTTGTGCATCCGAGCTCAATCCAGCGATTTCCTAGTTTTTCCCGTGCGAACCATGTGCTACATCCTAAGTGCCATACGAGAGAAGCTAGCTGAACGCCTTGTCCAAAAGCAACTTACTTCGGAGAGTTGAGCTCACCCTCAGTCCCTCGCAGTTGCACACTGCTTGTAGAAAGAGTTTCCAACATCTGCATCAGAGCCGTTTGTCAGAGGCTTGTGAGATGCAAGTGGAATAAGCAGACCTGGATGGTGTCTCCAGCTGCAGTGGAGTGATATTCTGGGTACCTCCTGGCTTAGAGTACTGCTACGTTCTCAGTGCCCTAAGAACGCAGCTGGTTGAAAGCTGGCTTGTAGGCATGCTTCCTTCTACGAGCTGAGGTCAGGGCAGGACCCTCCCGCATCCTGACTGCCCGTAGACATAGTACCCAGCATCCTAATGTTATTCGCCCTAGGAGGTTTTGTGCATAGCATGTGGAAGTGACAGGATTCCCCTCAAGTGTATCTGAAAATACAGACATTGCAAACGTCCTTGTTCAATGAGAGTGTAGCTCGGTCCTAGCTCCCATCAAAGTGTCTAGCAGACATCTGCCTGCAAAGCATACACACTTCCGAGAGTTGAGCTTAGGGACTGTCCCTCCTACATCCTGCCTGCAGGTACACCGCGCTCCTAACAGGCCTAGCCCTGATGGTTGCCTGAAGTGTTGTGAGAGCTAAGTGGAAAGTCCCGGCCAACAAGACTAGTGCATCCGAGCTCAATCCAGCGATTTCCTAGTTTTTCCCGTGCGAACCAGGTGCTACATCCTAAGTGCCATACGAGAGAAGCTAGCTGAACGCCTTGTCCAAAAGCAACTTACCTCGGAGAGTTGAGCTCACCCTCAGTCCCTCGCAGTTGCACACTGCCTGTAGAAAGAGTTTCCAACATCTGCATCAGAGCCGTTTGTCAGAGGCTTGTGAGATGCAAGTGGAATAAGCAGACCTGGATGGTGTCTCCAGCTGCAGTGGAGTGGTATTCTGGGTACCTCCTGGCTTAGAACACTGTTACGTTCTCAGTGCCCGAGGAACGCAGCTAGTTGAAAGCTGGCTTGTAGGCGTGCTTCCTTGTGCGAACTGACGTCAGGGCAGGATCCTCCCGCATCCTGACTGCCCGTAGACGTAGGTCCCAGCATCCTTATGTTAGGTGCCGAAGAGGTTCTGTGAAAACCTTGTGGAAGTGCCAGGATTCTCCTCAAGTGTATCTGATCTCAATACAGACAATGCAAACGTCCTTGTTCAATGAGAGTGTAGCTCGGTCCTAGCTCCCATCAAAGTGTCTAGCAGACATCTGCCTGCAAAGCATACACACTTCCGAGAGTTGAGCTTATGGACTGTCCCTCCCACATCCTGCCTGCAGGTACACCGCGCTCCTAACAGGCCTAGCCCTGATGGTTGCCTGAAGTGTTGTGAGAGCTAAGTGGAAAGTCCCGGCCAACAAGACTAGTGCATCCGAGCTCAATCCAGCGATTTCCTAGTTTTTCCCGTGCGAACCAGGTGCTACATCCTAAGTGCCATACGAGAGAAGCTAGCTGAACGCCTTGTCCAAAAGCAACTTACTTCGGAGAGTTGAGCTCACCCTCAGTCCCTCGCAGTTGCACACTGCCTGTAGAAAGAGTTTCCAACATCTGCATCAGAGCCGTTTGTCAGAGGCTTGTGAGATGCAAGTGGAATAAGCAGACCTGGATATTGTCTCCAGCTGCAGTGGAGTGGTATTCTGGGTACCTCCTGGCTTAGAACACTGTTACGTTCTCAGTGCCCGAGGAACGCAGCTAGTTGAAAGCTGGCTTGTAGGCGTGCTTCCTTGTGCGAACTGACGTCAGGGCAGGATCCTCCCGCATCCTGACTGCCCGTAGACGTAGGTCCCAGCATCCTTATGTTAGGTGCCGAAGAGGTTCTGTGAAAACCTTGTGGAAGTGCCAGGATTCTCCTCAAGTGTATCTGATCTCAATACAGACAATGCAAACGTCCTTGTTCAATGAGAGTGTAGCTCGGTCCTAGCTCCCATCAAAGTGTCTAGCAGACATCTGCCTGCAAAGCATACACACTTCCGAGAGTTGAGCTTATGGACTGTCCCTCCCACATCCTGCCTGCAGGTACACCGCGCTCCTAACAGGCCTAGCCCTGATGGTTGCCTGAAGTGTTGTGAGAGCTAAGTGGAAAGTCCCGGCCAACAAGACTAGTGCATCCGAGCTCAATCCAGCGATTTCCTAGTTTTTCCCGTGCGAACCAGGTGCTACATCCTAAGTGCCATACGAGAGAAGCTAGCTGAACGCCTTGTCCAAAAGCAACTTACTTCGGAGAGTTGAGCTCACCCTCAGTCCCTCGCAGTTGCACACTGCCTGCAGAAAGAGTTTCCAACATCTGCACCACAGCCGTTTGTCATAGGCTTGTGAGACGCAAGTGGAATAAGCAGACCTGGAAGGTGTCTCAGCTGCATTGGAGTGGTATTCTGGGTACCTCCTGGCTTAGAGTACTGCTACGTTCTCAGGGCCCTAAGAAGGCAGCTGGTTGAAAGCTGGCTTGTAGGCATTCTTCCTTCTACGAGCTGAGGTCAGGGCAGGACCCTCCCGCATCCTGACTGCCCGTAGACATAGTACCCAGCATCCTAATGTTATTCGCCCTAGGAGGTTTTGTGCATAGCATGTGGAAGTGACAGGATTCTCCTCAAGTGTATCTGAAAATACAGACATTGCAAACGTCCTTGTTCAATGAGAGTGTAGCTCGGTCCTAGCTCCCATCAAAGTGTCTAGCAGACATCTGCCTGCAAAGCATACACACTTCCGAGAGTTGAGCTTATGGACTGTCCCTCCCACATCCTGCCTGCAGGTACACCGCGCTCCTAACAGGCCTAGCTCTGATGGTTGCCTGAAGTGTTGTGAGAGCTAAGTGGAAAGTCCCGGCCAACAAGACTAGTGCATCCGAGCTCAATCCAGCGATTTCCTAGTTTTTCCCGTGCGAACCAGGTGCTACATCCTAAGTGCCATACGAGAGAAGCTAGCTGAACGCCTTGTCCAAAAGCAACTTACTTCGGAGAGTTGAGCTCACCCTCAGTCCCTCGCAGTTGCACACTGCCTGTAGAAAGAGTTTCCAACATCTGCATCAGAGCCGTTTGTCAGAGGCTTGTGAGATGCAAGTGGAATAAGCAGACCTGGATGGTGTCTCCAGCTGCAGTGGAGTGGTATTCTGGGTACCTCCTGGCTTAGAACACTGTTACGTTCTCAGTGCCCGAGGAACGCAGCTAGTTGAAAGCTGGCTTGTAGGCGTGCTTCCTTGTGCGAACTGACGTCAGGGCAGGATCCTCCCGCATCCTGACTGCCCGTAGACGTAGGTCCCAGCATCCTTATGTTAGGTGCCGAAGAGGTTCTGTGAAAACCTTGTGGAAGTGCCAGGATTCTCCTCAAGTGTATCTGATCTCAATACAGACAATGCAAACGTCCTTGTTCAATGAGAGTGTAGCTCGGTCCTAGCTCCCATCAAAGTGTCTAGCAGACATCTGCCTGCAAAGCATACACACTTCCGAGAGTTGAGCTTATGGACTGTCCCTCCCACATCCTGCCTGCAGGTACACCGCGCTCCTAACAGGCCTAGCCCTGATGGTTGCCTGAAGTGTTGTGAGAGCTAAGTGGAAAGTCCCGGCCAACAAGACTAGTGCATCCGAGCTCAATCCAGCGATTTCCTAGTTTTTCCCGTGCGAACCAGGTGCTACATCCTAAGTGCCATACGAGAGAAGCTAGCTGAACGCCTTGTCCAAAAGCAACTTACTTCGGAGAGTTGAGCTCACCCTCAGTCCCTCGCAGTTGCACACTGCCTGTAGAAAGAGTTTCCAACATCTGCATCAGAGCCGTTTGTCAGAGGCTTGTGAGATGCAAGTGGAATAAGCAGACCTGGATGGTGTCTCCAGCTGCAGTGGAGTGGTATTCTGGGTACCTCCTGGCTTAGAACACTGTTACGTTCTCAGTGCCCGAGGAACGCAGCTAGTTGAAAGCTGGCTTGTAGGCGTGCTTCCTTGTGCGAACTGACGTCAGGGCAGGATCCTCCCGCATCCTGACTGCCCGTAGACGTAGGTCCCAGCATCCTTATGTTAGGTGCCGAAGAGGTTCTGTGAAAACCTTGTGGAAGTGCCAGGATTCTCCTCAAGTGTATCTGATCTCAATACAGACAATGCAAACGTCCTTGTTCAATGAGAGTGTAGCTCGGTCCTAGCTCCCATCAAAGTGTCTAGCAGACATCTGCCTGCAAAGCATACACACTTCCGAGAGTTGAGCTTATGGACTGTCCCTCCCACATCCTGCCTGCAGGTACACCGCGCTCCTAACAGGCCTAGCCCTGATGGTTGCCTGAAGTGTTGTGAGAGCTAAGTGGAAAGTCCCGGCCAACAAGACTAGTGCATCCGAGCTCAATCCAGCGATTTCCTAGTTTTTCCCGTGCGAACCAGGTGCTACATCCTAAGTGCCATACGAGAGAAGCTAGCTGAACGCCTTGTCCAAAAGCAACTTACTTCGGAGAGTTGAGCTCACCCTCAGTCCCTCACAGTTGCACACTGCCTGCAGAAAGAGTTTCCAACATCTGCACCACAGCCGTTTGTCAGAGGCTTGTGAGACGCAAGTGGAATAAGCAGACCTGGAAGGTGTCTCCAGCTGCATTGGAGTGGTATTCTGGGTACCTCCTGGCTTAGAGTACTGCTACGTTCTCAGTGCCCTAAGAACGCAGCTGGTTGAAAGCTGGCTTGTAGGCATGCTTCCTTCTACGAGCTGAGGTCAGGGCAGGACCCTCCCGCATCCTGACTGCCCGTAGACATAGTACCCAGCATCCTAATGTTATTCGCCCTAGGAGGTTTTGTGCATAGCATGTGGAAGTGACAGGATTCTCCTCAAGTGTATCTGAAAATACAGACATTGCAAACGTCCTTGTTCAATGAGAGTGTAGCTCGGTCCTAGCTCCCATCAAAGTGTCTAGCAGACATCTGCCTGCAAAGCATACACACTTCCGAGAGTTGAGCTTATGGACTGTCCCTCCCACATCCTGCCTGCAGGTACACCGCGCTCCTAACAGGCCTAGCCCTGATGGTTGCCTGAAGTGTTGTGAGAGCTAAGTGGAAAGTCCCGGCCAACAAGACTAGTGCATCCGAGCTCAATCCAGCGATTTCCTAGTTTTTCCCGTGCGAACCAGGTGCTACATCCTAAGTGCCATACGAGAGAAGCTAGCTGAACGCCTTGTCCAAAAGCAACTTACTTCGGAGAGTTGAGCTCACCCTCAGTCCCTCGCAGTTGCACACTGCCTGCAGAAAGAGTTTCCAACATCTGCACCACAGCCGTTTGTCATAGGCTTGTGAGACGCAAGTGGAATAAGCAGACCTAGAAGGTGTCTCAGCTGCATTGGAGTGGTATTCTGGGTACCTCCTGGCTTAGAACACTGTTACGTTCTCAGTGCCCGAGGAACGCAGCTGGTTGAAAGCTGGCTTGTAGGCGTGCTTCCTTGTGCGAACTGACGTCAGGGCAGGATCCTCCCGCATCCTGACTGCCCGTAGACGTAGGTCCCAGCATCCTTATGTTAGGTGCCGAAGAGGTTCTGTGAAAACCTTGTGGAAGTGCCAGGATTCTCCTCAAGTGTATCTGATCTCAATACAGACAATGCAAACGTCCTTGTTCAATGAGAGTGTAGCTCGGTCCCAGCTCCCATCAAAGTGTCTAGCAGACATCTGCCTGCAAAGCATACACACTTCCGAGAGTTGAGCTTATGGACTGTCCCTCCCACATCCTGCCTGCAGGTACACCGCGCTCCTAACAGGCCTAGCCCTGATGGTTGCCTGAAGTGTTGTGAGAGCTAAGTGGAAAGTCCCGGCCAACAAGACTAGTGCATCCGAGCTCAATCCAGCGATTTCCTAGTTTTTCCCGTGCGAACCAGGTGCTACATCCTAAGTGCCATACGAGAGAAGCTAGCTGAACGCCTTGTCCAAAAGCAACTTACTTCGGAGAGTTGAGCTCACCCTCAGTCCCTCGCAGTTGCACACTGCCTGTAGAAAGAGTTTCCAACATCTGCATCAGAGCCGTTTGTCAGAGGCTTGTGAGATGCAAGTGGAATAAGCAGACCTGGATGGTGTCTCCAGCTGCAGTGGAGTGGTATTCTGGGTACCTCCTGGCTTAGAACACTGTTACGTTCTCAGTGCCTGAGGAACGCAGCTAGTTGAAAGCTGGCTTGTAGGCGTGCTTCCTTGTGCGAACTGACGTCAGGGCAGGATCCTCTCGCATCCTGACTGCCCGTAGACGTAGGTCCCAGCATCCTTATGTTAGGTGCCGAAGAGGTTCTGTGAAAACCTTGTGGAAGTGCCAGGATTCTCCTCAAGTGTATCTGATCTCAATACAGACAATGCAAACGTCCTTGTTCAATGAGAGTGTAGCTCGGTCCTAGCTCCCATCAAAGTGTCTAGCAGACATCTGCCTGCAAAGCATACACACTTCCGAGAGTTGAGCTTATGGACTGTCCCTCCCACATCCTGCCTGCAGGTACACCGCGCTCCTAACAGGCCTAGCCCTGATGGTTGCCTGAAGTGTTGTGAGAGCTAAGTGGAAAGTCCCGGCCAACAAGACTAGTGCATCCGAGCTCAATCCAGCGATTTCCTAGTTTTTCCCGTGCGAACCAGGTGCTACATCCTAAGTGCCATACGAGAGAAGCTAGCTGAACGCCTTGTCCAAAAGCAACTTACTTCGGAGAGTTGAGCTCACCCTCAGTCCCTCACAGTTGCACACTGCCTGCAGAAAGAGTTTCCAACATCTGCACCACAGCCGTTTGTCAGAGGCTTGTGAGACGCAAGTGGAATAAGCAGACCTGGAAGGTGTCTCCAGCTGCATTGGAGTGGTATTCTGGGTACCTCCTGGCTTAGAGTACTGCTACGTTCTCAGTGCCCTAAGAACGCAGCTGGTTGAAAGCTGGCTTGTAGGCATGCTTCCTTCTACGAGCTGAGGTCAGGGCAGGACCCTCCCGCATCCTGACTGCCCGTAGACATAGTACCCAGCATCCTAATGTTATTCGCCCTAGGAGGTTTTGTGCATAGCATGTGGAAGTGACAGGATTCTCCTCAAGTGTATCTGAAAATACAGACATTGCAAACGTCCTTGTTCAATGAGAGTGTAGCTCGGTCCTAGCTCCCATCAAAGTGTCTAGCAGACATCTGCCTGCAAAGCATACACACTTCCGAGAGTTGAGCTGATGGACTGTCCCTCCCACTTCCTGCCTGCAGGTACACCGCGCTCCTAACAGGCCTAGCCCTGATGGTTGCCTGAAGTGTTGTGAGAGCTAAGTGGAAAGTCCCGGCCAACAAGACTAGTGCATCCGAGCTCAATCCAGCGATTTCCTAGTTTTTCCCGTGCGAACCAGGTGCTACATCCTAAGTGCCATACGAGAGAAGCTAGCTGAACGCCTTGTCCAAAAGCAACTTACTTCGGAGAGTTGAGCTCACCCTCAGTCCCTCGCAGTTGCACACTGCCTGTAGAAAGAGTTTCCAACATCTGCATCAGAGCCGTTTGTCAGAGGCTTGTGAGATGCAAGTGGAATAAGCAGACCTGGATGTTGTCTCCAGCTGCAGTGGAGTGGTATTCTGGGTACCTCCTGGCTTAGAACACTGTTACGTTCTCAGTGCCCGAGGAACGCAGCTAGTTGAAAGCTGGCTTGTAGGCGTGCTTCCTTGTGCGAACTGACGTCAGGGCAGGATCCTCCCGCATCCTGACTGCCCGTAGACGTAGGTCCCAGCATCCTTATGTTAGGTGCCGAAGAGGTTCTGTGAAAACCTTGTGGAAGGGCCAGGATTCTCCTCAAGTGTATCTGATCTCAATACAGACAATGCAAACGTCCTTGTTCAATGAGAGTGTAGCTCGGTCCTAGCTCCCATCAAAGTGTCTAGCAGACATCTGCCTGCAAAGCATACACACTTCCGAGAGTTGAGCTTATGGACTGTCCCTCCCACATCCTGCCTGCAGGTACACCGCGCTCCTAACAGGCCTAGCCCTGATGGTTGCCTGAAGTGTTGTGAGAGCTAAGTGGAAAGTCCCGGCCAACAAGACTAGTGCATCCGAGCTCAATCCAGCGATTTCCTAGTTTTTCCCGTGCGAACCAGGTGCTACATCCTAAGTGCCATACGAGAGAAGCTAGCTGAACGCCTTGTCCAAAAGCAACTTACTTCGGAGAGTTGAGCTCACCCTCAGTCCCTCACAGTTGCACACTGCCTGCAGAAAGAGTTTCCAACATCTGCACCACAGCCGTTTGTCATAGGCTTGTGAGACGCAAGTTGAATAAGCAGACCTGGAAGGTGTCTCCAGCTGCATTGGAGTGGTATTCTGGGTACCTCCTGGCTTAGAGTACTGCTACGTTCTCAGTGCCCTAAGAACGCAGCTGGTTGAAAGCTGGCTTGTAGGCATGCTTCCTTCTACGAGCTGAGGTCAGGGCAGGACCCTCCCGCATCCTGACTGCCCGTAGACATAGTACCCAGCATCCTAATGTTATTCGCCCTAGGAGGTTTTGTGCATAGCATGTGGAAGTGACAGGATTCTCCTCAAGTGTATCTGAAAATACAGACATTGCAAACGTCCTTGTTCAATGAGAGTGTAGCTAGGTCCTAGCTCCCATCAAAGTGTCTAGCAGACATCTGCCTGCAAAGCATACACACTTCCGAGAGTTGAGCTTATGGACTGTCCCTCCCACATCCTGCCTGCAGGTACACCGCGCTCCTAACAGGCCTAGCCCTGATGGTTGCCTGAAGTGTTGTGAGAGCTAAGTGGAAAGTCCCGGCCAACAAGACTAGTGCATCCGAGCTCAATCCAGCGATTTCCTAGTTTTACCCGTGCGAACCAGGTGCTACATCCTAAGTGGCATACGAGAGAAGCTAGCTGAACGCCTTGTCCAAAAGCAACTTACTTCGGAGAGTTGAGCTCACCCTCAGTCCCTCGCAGTTGCACACTGCCTGTAGAAAGAGTTTCCAACATCTGCATCAGAGCCGTTTGTCAGAGGCTTGTGAGATGCAAGTGGAATAAGCAGACCTGGATGGTGTCTCCAGCTGCAGTGGAGTGGTATTCTGGGTACCTCCTGGCTTAGAGTACTGCTACGTTCTCAGTGCCCGAGGAACGCAGCTAGTTGAAAGCTGGCTTGTAGGCGTGCTTCCTTGTGCGAACTGACGTCAGGGCAGGATCCTCCCGCATCCTGACTGCCCGTAGATGTAGGTCCCAGCATCCTTATGTTAGGTGCCGAAGAGGTTCTGTGAAAACCTTGTGGAAGTGCCAGGATTCTCCTCAAGTGTATCTGATCTCAATACAGACAATGCAAACGTCCTTGTTCAATGAGAGTGTAGCTCGGTCCTAGCTCCCATCAAAGTGTCTAGCAGACATCTGCCTGCAAAGCATACACACTTCCGAGAGTTGAGCTTATGGACTGTCCCTCCCACATCCTGCCTGCAGGTACACCGCGCTCCTAACAGGCCTAGCCCTGATGGTTGCCTGAAGTGTTGTGAGAGCTAAGTGGAAAGTCCCGGCCAACAAGACTAGTGCATCCGAGCTCAATCCAGCGATTTCCTAGTTTTTCCCGTGCGAACCAGGTGCTACATCCTAAGTGCCATACGAGAGAAGCTAGCTGAACGCCTTGTCCAAAAGCAACTTACTTCGGAGAGTTGAGCTCACCCTCAGTCCCTCGCAGTTGCACACTGCCTGTAGAAAGAGTTTCCAACATCTGCATCAGAGCCGTTTGTCAGAGGCTTGTGAGATGCAAGTGGAATAAGCAGACCTGGATGGTGTCTCCAGCTGCAGTGGAGTGGTATTCTGGGTACCTCCTGGCTTAGAACACTGTTACGTTCTCAGTGCCCGAGGAACGCAGCTAGTTGAAAGCTGGCTTGTAGGCGTGCTTCCTTGTGCGAACTGACGTCAGGGCAGGATACTCCCGCATCCTGACTGCCCGTAGACGTAGGTCCCAGCATCCTTATGTTAGGTGCCGAAGAGGTTCTGTGAAAAACTTGTGGAAGTGCCAGGATTCTCCTCAAGTGTATCTGATCTCAATACAGACAATGCAAACGTCCTTGTTCAATGAGAGTGTAGCTCGGTCCTAGCTCCCATCAAAGTGTCTAGCAGACATCTGCCTGCAAAGCATACACACTCCCGAGAGTTGAGCTTATGGACTGTCCCTCCCACATCCTGCCTGCAGGTACACCGCGCTCCTAACAGGCCTAGCCCTGATGGTTGCCTGAAGTGTTGTGAGAGCTAAGTGGAAAGTCCCGGCCAACAAGACTAGTGCATCCGAGCTCAATCCAGCGATTTCCTAGTTTTTCCCGTGCGAACCAGGTGCTACATCCTAAGTGCCATACGAGAGAAGCTAGCTGAACGCCTTGTCCAAAAGCAACTTACTTCGGAGAGTTGAGCTCACCCTCAGTCCCTCACAGTTGCACACTGCCTGCAGAAAGAGTTTCCAACATCTGCACCACAGCCGTTTGTCAGAGGCTTGTGAGACGCAAGTTGAATAAGCAGACCTGGAAGGTGTCTCCAGCTGCATTGGAGTGGTATTCTGGGTACCTCCTGGCTTAGAGTACTGCTACGTTCTCAGTGCCCTAAGAACGCAGCTGGTTGAAAGCTGGCTTGTAGGCATTCTTCCTTCTACGAGCTGAGGTCAGGGCAGGACCCTCCCGCATCCTGACTGCCCGTAGACATAGTACCCAGCATCCTAATGTTATTCGCCCTAGGAGGTTTTGTGCATAGCATGTGGAAGTGACAGGATTCTCCTCAAGTGTATCTGAAAATACAGACATTGCAAACGTCCTTGTTCAATGAGAGTGTAGCTCGGTCCTAGCTCCCATCAAAGTGTCTAGCAGACATCTGCCTGCAAAGCATACACACTTCCGAGAGTTGAGCTTATGGACTGTCCCTCCCACATCCTGCCTGCAGGTACACCGCGCTCCTAACAGGCCTAGCTCTGATGGTTGCCTGAAGTGTTGTGAGAGCTAAGTGGAAAGTCCCGGCCAACAAGACTAGTGCATCCGAGCTCAATCCAGCGATTTCCTAGTTTTTCCCGTGCGAACCAGGTGCTACATCCTAAGTGCCATACGAGAGAAGCTAGCTGAACGCCTTGTCCAAAAGCAACTTACTTCGGAGAGTTGAGCTCACCCTCAGTCCCTCGCAGTTGCACACTGCCTGTAGAAAGAGTTTCCAACATCTGCATCAGAGCCGTTTGTCAGAGGCTTGTGAGATGCAAGTGGAATAAGCAGACCTGGATGGTGTCTCCAGCTGCAGTGGAGTGGTATTCTGGGTACCTCCTGGCTTAGAACACTGTTACGTTCTCAGTGCCCGAGGAACGCAGCTAGTTGAAAGCTGGCTTGTAGGCGTGCTTCCTTGTGCGAACTGACGTCAGGGCAGGATCCTCCCGCATCCTGACTGCCCGTAGACGTAGGTCCCAGCATCCTTATGTTAGGTGCCGAAGAGGTTCTGTGAAAACCTTGTGGAAGTGCCAGGATTCTCCTCAAGTGTATCTGATCTCAATACAGACAATGCAAACGTCCTTGTTCAATGAGAGTGTAGCTCGGTCCTAGCTCCCATCAAAGTGTCTAGCAGACATCTGCCTGCAAAGCATACACACTTCCGAGAGTTGAGCTTAGGGACTGTCCCTCCCACATCCTGCCTGCAGGTACACCGCGCTCCTAACAGGCCTAGCCCTGATGGTTGCCTGAAGTGTTGTGAGAGCTAAGTGGAAAGTCCCGGCCAACAAGACTAGTGCATCCGAGCTCAATCCAGCGATTTCCTAGTTTTTCCCGTGCGAACCAGGTGCTACATCCTAAGTGCCATACGAGAGAAGCTAGCTGAACGCCTTGTCCAAAAGCAACTTACTTCGGAGAGTTGAGCTCACCCTCAGTCCCTCGCAGTTGCACACTGCCTGTAGAAAGAGTTTCCAACATCTGCATCAGAGCCGTTTGTCAGAGGCTTGTGAGATGCAAGTGGAATAAGCAGACCTGGATGGTGTCTCCAGCTGCAGTGGAGTGGTATTCTGGGTACCTCCTGGCTTAGAACACTGTTACGTTCTCAGTGCCCGAGGAACGCAGCTAGTTGAAAGCTGGCTTGTAGGCGTGCTTCCTTGTGCGAACTGACGTCAGGGCAGGATCCTCCCGCATCCTGACTGCCCGTAGACGTAGGTCCCAGCATCCTTATGTTAGGTGCCGAAGAGGTTCTGTGAAAACCTTGTGGAAGTGCCAGGATTCTCCTCAAGTGTATCTGATCTCAATACAGACAATGCAAACGTCCTTGTTCAATGAGAGTGTAGCTCGGTCCTAGCTCCCATCAAAGTGTCTAGCAGACATCTGCCTGCAAAGCATACACACTTCCGAGAGTTGAGCTTATGGACTGTCCCTCCCACATCCTGCCTGCAGGTACACCGCGCTCCTAACAGGCCTAGCCCTGATGGTTGCCTGAAGTGTTGTGAGAGCTAAGTGGAAAGTCCCGGCCAACAAGACTAGTGCATCCGAGCTCAATCCAGCGATTTCCTAGTTTTTCCCGTGCGAACCAGGTGCTACATCCTAAGTGCCATACGAGAGAAGCTAGCTGAACGCCTTGTCCAAAAGCAACTTACTTCGGAGAGTTGAGCTCACCCTCAGTCCCTCACAGTTGCACACTGCCTGCAGAAAGAGTTTCCAACATCTGCACCACAGCCGTTTGTCAGAGGCTTGTGAGACGCAAGTGGAATAAGCAGACCTGGAAGGTGTCTCCAGCTGCATTGGAGTGGTATTCTGGGTACCTCCTGGCTTAGAGTACTGCTACGTTCTCAGTGCCCTAAGAACGCAGCTGGTTGAAAGCTGGCTTGTAGGCATGCTTCCTTCTACGAGCTGAGGTCAGGGCAGGACCCTCCCGCATCCTGACTGCCCGTAGACATAGTACCCAGCATCCTAATGTTATTCGCCCTAGGAGGTTTTGTGCATAGCATGTGGAAGTGACAGGATTCTCCTCAAGTGTATCTGAAAATACAGACATTGCAAACGTCCTTGTTCAATGAGAGTGTAGCTCGGTCCTAGCTCCCATCAAAGTGTCTAGCAGACATCTGCCTGCAAAGCATACACACTTCCGAGAGTTGAGCTGATGGACTGTCCCTCCCACATCCTGCCTGCAGGTACACCGCGCTCCTAACAGGCCTAGCCCTGATGGTTGCCTGAAGTGTTGTGAGAGCTAAGTGGAAAGTCCCGGCCAACAAGACTAGTGCATCCGAGCTCAATCCAGCGATTTCCTAGTTTTTCCCGTGCGAACCAGGTGCTACATCCTAAGTGCCATACGAGAGAAGCTAGCTGAACGCCTTGTCCAAAAGCAACTTACTTCGGAGAGTTGAGCTCACCCTCAGTCCCTCGCAGTTGCACACTGCCTGCAGAAAGAGTTTCCAACATCTGCACCACAGCCGTTTGTCATAGGCTTGTGAGACGCAAGTGGAATAAGCAGACCTAGAAGGTGTCTCAGCTGCATTGGAGTGGTATTCTGGGTACCTCCTGGCTTAGAACACTGTTACGTTCTCAGTGCCCGAGGAACGCAGCTGGTTGAAAGCTGGCTTGTAGGCGTGCTTCCTTGTGCGAACTGACGTCAGGGCAGGATCCTCCCGCATCCTGACTGCCCGTAGACGTAGGTCCCAGCATCCTTATGTTAGGTGCCGAAGAGGTTCTGTGAAAACCTTGTGGAAGTGCCAGGATTCTCCTCAAGTGTATCTGATCTCAATACAGACAATGCAAACGTCCTTGTTCAATGAGAGTGTAGCTCGGTCCCAGCTCCCATCAAAGTGTCTAGCAGACATCTGCCTGCAAAGCATACACACTTCCGAGAGTTGAGCTTATGGACTGTCCCTCCCACATCCTGCCTGCAGGTACACCGCGCTCCTAACAGGCCTAGCCCTGATGGTTGCCTGAAGTGTTGTGAGAGCTAAGTGGAAAGTCCCGGCCAACAAGACTAGTGCATCCGAGCTCAATCCAGCGATTTCCTAGTTTTTCCCGTGCGAACCAGGTGCTACATCCTAAGTGCCATACGAGAGAAGCTAGCTGAACGCCTTGTCCAAAAGCAACTTACTTCGGAGAGTTGAGCTCACCCTCAGTCCCTCACAGTTGCACACTGCCTGCAGAAAGAGTTTCCAACATCTGCACCACAGCCGTTTGTCAGAGGCTTGTGAGACGCAAGTGGAATAAGCAGACCTGGAAGGTGTCTCAGCTGCATTGGAGTGGTATTCTGGGTACCTCCTGGCTTAGAGTACTGCTACGTTCTCAGGGCCCTAAGAAGGCAGCTGGTTGAAAGCTGGCTTGTAGGCATGCTTCCTTCTACGAGCTGAGGTCAGGGCAGGACCCTCCCGCATCCTGACTGCCCGTAGACATAGTACCCAGCATCCTAATGTTATTCGCCCTAGGAGGTTTTGTGCATAGCATGTGGAAGTGACAGGATTCTCCTCAAGTGTATCTGAAAATACAGACATTGCAAACGTCCTTGTTCAATGAGAGTGTAGCTGGGTCCTAGCTCCCATCAAAGTGTCTAGCAGACATCTGCCTGCAAAGCATACACACTTCCGAGAGTTGAGCTTATGGACTGTCCCTCCCACATCCTGCCTGCAGGTACACCGCGCTCCTAACAGGCCTAGCCCTGATGGTTGCCTGAAGTGTTGTGAGAGCTAAGTGGAAAGTCCCGGCCAACAAGACTAGTGCATCCGAGCTCAATCCAGCGATTTCCTAGTTTTTCCCGTGCGAACCAGGTGCTACATCCTAAGTGCCATACGAGAGAAGCTTGCTGAACGCCTTGTCCAAAAGCAACTTACTTCGGAGAGTTGAGCTCACCCTCAGTCCCTCGCAGTTGCACACTGCCTGTAGAAAGAGTTTCCAACATCTGCATCAGAGCCGTTTGTCAGAGGCTTGTGAGATGCAAGTGGAATAAGCAGACCTGGATGGTGTCTCCAGCTGCAGTGGAGTGGTATTCTGGGTACCTCCTGGCTTAGAACACTGTTACGTTCTCAGTGCCTGAGGAACGCAGCTAGTTGAAAGCTGGCTTGTAGGCGTGCTTCCTTGTGCGAACTGACGTCAGGGCAGGATCCTCTCGCATCCTGACTGCCCGTAGACGTAGGTCCCAGCATCCTTATGTTAGGTGCCGAAGAGGTTCTGTGAAAACCTTGTGGAAGTGCCAGGATTCTCCTCAAGTGTATCTGATCTCAATACAGACAATGCAAACGTCCTTGTTCAATGAGAGTGTAGCTCGGTCCTAGCTCCCATCAAAGTGTCTAGCAGACATCTGCCTGCAAAGCATACACACTTCCGAGAGTTGAGCTTATGGACTGTCCCTCCCACATCCTGCCTGCAGGTACACCGCGCTCCTAACAGGCCTAGCCCTGATGGTTGCCTGAAGTGTTGTGAGAGCTAAGTGGAAAGTCCCGGCCAACAAGACTAGTGCATCCGAGCTCAATCCAGCGATTTCCTAGTTTTTCCCGTGCGAACCAGGTGCTACATCCTAAGTGCCATACGAGAGAAGCTAGCTGAACGCCTTGTCCAAAAGCAACTTACTTCGGAGAGTTGAGCTCACCCTCAGTCCCTCACAGTTGCACACTGCCTGCAGAAAGAGTTTCCAACATCTGCAACACAGCCGTTTGTCAGAGGCTTGTGAGACGCAAGTGGAATAAGCAGACCTGGAAGGTGTCTCCAGCTGCATTGGAGTGGTATTCTGGGTACCTCCTGGCTTAGAGTACTGCTACGTTCTCAGTGCCCTAAGAACGCAGCTGGTTGAAAGCTGGCTTGTAGGCATGCTTCCTTCTACGAGCTGAGGTCAGGGCAGGACCCTCTCGCATCCTGACTGCCCGTAGACATAGTACCCAGCATCCTAATGTTATTCGCCCTAGGAGGTTTTGTGCATAGCATGTGGAAGTGACAGGATTCTCCTCAAGTGTATCTGAATATACAGACATTGCAAACGTCCTTGTTCAATGAGAGTGTAGCTCGGTCCTAGCTCCCATCAAAGTGTCTAGCAGACATCTGCCTGCAAAGCATACACACTTCCGAGAGTTGAGCTGATGGACTGTCCCTCCCACATCCTGCCTGCAGGTACACCGCGCTCCTAACAGGCCTAGCCCTGATGGTTGCCTGAAGTGTTGTGAGAGCTAAGTGGAAAGTCCCGGCCAACAAGACTAGTGCATCCGAGCTCAATCCAGCGATTTCCTAGTTTTTCCCGTGCGAACCAGGTGCTACATCCTAAGTGCCATACGAGAGAAGCTAGCTGAACGCCTTGTCCAAAAGCAACTTACTTCGGAGAGTTGAGCTCACACTCAGTCCCTCGCAGTTGCACACTGCCTGTAGAAAGAGTTTCCAACATCTGCATCAGAGCCGTTTGTCAGAGGCTTGTGAGATGCAAGTGGAATAAGCAGACCTGGATGGTGTCTCCAGCTGCAGTGGAGTGGTATTCTGGGTACCTCCTGGCTTAGAACACTGTTACGTTCTCAGTGCCCGAGGAACGCAGCTAGTTGAAAGCTGGCTTGTAGGCGTGCTTCCTTGTGCGAACTGACGTCAGGGCAGGATCCTCCCGCATCCTGACTGTCCGTAGACCTAGGTCCCAGCATCCTTATGTTAGGTGCCAAAGAGGTTCTGTGAAAACCTTGTGGAAGTGCCAGGATTCTCCTCAAGTGTATCTGATCTCAATACAGACAATGCAAACGTCCTTGTTCAATGAGAGTGTAGCTCGGTCCTAGCTCCCATCAAAGTGTCTAGCAGACATCTGCCTGCAAAGCATACACACTTCCGAGAGTTGAGCTTATGGACTGTCCCTCCCACATCCTGCCTGCAGGTACACCGCGCTCCTAACAGGCCTAGCCCTGATGGTTGCCTGAAGTGTTGTGAGAGCTAAGTGGAAAGTCCCGGCCAACAAGACTAGTGCATCCGAGCTCAATCCAGCGATTTCCTAGTTTTTCCCGTGCGAACCAGGTGCTACATCCTAAGTGCCATACGAGAGAAGCTAGCTGAACGCCTTGTCCAAAAGCAACTTACTTCGGAGAGTTGAGCTCACCCTCAGTCCCTCACAGTTGCACACTGCCTGCAGAAAGAGTTTCCAACATCTGCACCACAGCCGTTTGTCAGAGGCTTGTGAGACGCAAGTGGAATAAGCAGACCTGGAAGGTGTCTCCAGCTGCATTGGAGTGGTATTCTGGGTACCTCCTGGCTTAGAGTACTGCTACGTTCTCAGTGCCCTAAGAACGCAGCTGGTTGAAAGCTGGCTTGTAGGCATGCTTCCTTCTACGAGCTGAGGTCAGGGCAGGACCCTCCCGCATCCTGACTGCCCGTAGACATAGTACCCAGCATCCTAATGTTATTCGCCCTAGGAGGTTTTGTGCATAGCATGTGGAAGTGACAGGATTCTCCTCAAGTGTATCTGAAAATACAGACATTGCAAACGTCCTTGTTCAATGAGAGTGTAGCTCGGTCCTAGCTCCCATCAAAGTGTCTAGCAGACATCTGCCTGCAAAGCATACACACTTCCGAGAGTTGAGCTGATGGACTGTCCCTCCCACTTCCTGCCTGCAGGTACACCGCGCTCCTAACAGGCCTAGCCCTGATGGTTGCCTGAAGTGTTGTGAGAGCTAAGTGGAAAGTCCCGGCCAACAAGACTAGTGCATCCGAGCTCAATCCAGCGATTTCCTAGTTTTTCCCGTGCGAACCAGGTGCTACATCCTAAGTGCCATACGAGAGAAGCTAGCTGAACGCCTTGTCCAAAAGCAACTTACTTCGGAGAGTTGAGCTCACCCTCAGTCCCTCGCAGTTGCACACTGCCTGTAGAAAGAGTTTCCAACATCTGCATCAGAGCCGTTTGTCAGAGGCTTGTGAGATGCAAGTGGAATAAGCAGACCTGGATGTTGTCTCCAGCTGCAGTGGAGTGGTATTCTGGGTACCTCCTGGCTTAGAACACTGTTACGTTCTCAGTGCCCGAGGAACGCAGCTAGTTGAAAGCTGGCTTGTAGGCGTGCTTCCTTGTGCGAACTGACGTCAGGGCAGGATCCTCCCGCATCCTGACTGCCCGTAGACGTAGGTCCCAGCATCCTTATGTTAGGTGCCGAAGAGGTTCTGTGAAAACCTTGTGGAAGTGCCAGGATTCTCCTCAAGTGTATCTGATCTCAATACAGACAATGCAAACGTCCTTGTTCAATGAGAGTGTAGCTCGGTCCTAGCTCCCATCAAAGTGTCTAGCAGACATCTGCCTGCAAAGCATACACACTTCCGAGAGTTGAGCTTATGGACTGTCCCTCCCACATCCTGCCTGCAGGTACACCGCGCTCCTAACAGGCCTAGCCCTGATGGTTGCCTGAAGTGTTGTGAGAGCTAAGTGGAAAGTCCCGGCCAACAAGACTAGTGCATCCGAGCTCAATCCAGCGATTTCCTAGTTTTTCCCGTGCGAACCAGGTGCTACATCCTAAGTGCCATACGAGAGAAGCTAGCTGAACGCCTTGTCCAAAAGCAACTTACTTCGGAGAGTTGAGCTCACCCTCAGTCCCTCACAGTTGCACACTGCCTGCAGAAAGAGTTTCCAACATCTGCACCACAGCCGTTTGTCATAGGCTTGTGAGACGCAAGTTGAATAAGCAGACCTGGAAGGTGTCTCCAGCTGCATTGGAGTGGTATTCTGGGTACCTCCTGGCTTAGAGTACTGCTACGTTCTCAGTGCCCTAAGAACGCAGCTGGTTGAAAGCTGGCTTGTAGGCATGCTTCCTTCTACGAGCTGAGGTCAGGGCAGGACCCTCCCGCATCCTGACTGCCCGTAGACATAGTACCCAGCATCCTAATGTTATTCGCCCTAGGAGGTTTTGTGCATAGCATGTGGAAGTGACAGGATTCTCCTCAAGTGTATCTGAAAATACAGACATTGCAAACGTCCTTGTTCAATGAGAGTGTAGCTCGGTCCTAGCTCCCATCAAAGTGTCTAGCAGACATCTGCCTGCAAAGCATACACACTTCCGAGAGTTGAGCTTATGGACTGTCCCTCCCACATCCTGCCTGCAGGTACACCGCGCTCCTAACAGGCCTAGCCCTGATGGTTGCCTGAAGTGTTGTGAGAGCTAAGTGGAAAGTCCCGGCCAACAAGACTAGTGCATCCGAGCTCAATCCAGCGATTTCCTAGTTTTACCCGTGCGAACCAGGTGCTACATCCTAAGTGGCATACGAGAGAAGCTAGCTGAACGCCTTGTCCAAAAGCAACTTACTTCGGAGAGTTGAGCTCACCCTCAGTCCCTCGCAGTTGCACACTGCCTGTAGAAAGAGTTTCCAACATCTGCATCAGAGCCGTTTGTCAGAGGCTTGTGAGATGCAAGTGGAATAAGCAGACCTGGATGGTGTCTCCAGCTGCAGTGGAGTGGTATTCTGGGTACCTCCTGGCTTAGAGTACTGCTACGTTCTCAGTGCCCGAGGAACGCAGCTAGTTGAAAGCTGGCTTGTAGGCGTGCTTCCTTGTGCGAACTGACGTCAGGGCAGGATCCTCCCGCATCCTGACTGCCCGTAGATGTAGGTCCCAGCATCCTTATGTTAGGTGCCGAAGAGGTTCTGTGAAAACCTTGTGGAAGTGCCAGGATTCTCCTCAAGTGTATCTGATCTCAATACAGACAATGCAAACGTCCTTGTTCAATGAGAGTGTAGCTCGGTCCTAGCTCCCATCAAAGTGTCTAGCAGACATCTGCCTGCAAAGCATACACACTTCCGAGAGTTGAGCTTATGGACTGTCCCTCCCACATCCTGCCTGCAGGTACACCGCGCTCCTAACAGGCCTAGCCCTGATGGTTGCCTGAAGTGTTGTGAGAGCTAAGTGGAAAGTCCCGGCCAACAAGACTAGTGCATCCGAGCTCAATCCAGCGATTTCCTAGTTTTTCCCGTGCGAACCAGGTGCTACATCCTAAGTGCCATACGAGAGAAGCTAGCTGAACGCCTTGTCCAAAAGCAACTTACTTCGGAGAGTTGAGCTCACCCTCAGTCCCTCGCAGTTGCACACTGCCTGTAGAAAGAGTTTCCAACATCAGCATCAGAGCCGTTTGTCAGAGGCTTGTGAGATGCAAGTGGAATAAGCAGACCTGGATGGTGTCTCCAGCTGCAGTGGAGTGGTATTCTGGGTACCTCCTGGCTTAGAACACTGTTACGTTCTCAGTGCCCGAGGAACGCAGCTAGTTGAAAGCTGGCTTGTAGGCGTGCTTCCTTGTGCGAACTGACGTCAGGGCAGGATACTCCCGCATCCTGACTGCCCGTAGACGTAGGTCCCAGCATCCTTATGTTAGGTGCCGAAGAGGTTCTGTGAAAAACTTGTGGAAGTGCCAGGATTCTCCTCAAGTGTATCTGATCTCAATACAGACAATGCAAACGTCCTTGTTCAATGAGAGTGTAGCTCGGTCCTAGCTCCCATCAAAGTGTCTAGCAGACATCTGCCTGCAAAGCATACACACTTCCGAGAGTTGAGCTTATGGACTGTCCCTCCCACATCCTGCCTGCAGGTACACCGCGCTCCTAACAGGCCTAGCCCTGATGGTTGCCTGAAGTGTTGTGAGAGCTAAGTGGAAAGTCCCGGCCAACAAGACTAGTGCATCCGAGCTCAATCCAGCGATTTCCTAGTTTTTCCCGTGCGAACCAGGTGCTACATCCTAAGTGCCATACGAGAGAAGCTAGCTGAACGCCTTGTCCAAAAGCAACTTACTTCGGAGAGTTGAGCTCACCCTCAGTCCCTCGCAGTTGCACACTGCCTGTAGAAAGAGTTTCCAACATCTGCATCAGAGCCGTTTGTCAGAGGCTTGTGAGATGCAAGTGGAATAAGCAGACCTGGATGGTGTCTCCAGCTGCAGTGGAGTGGTATTCTGGGTACCTCCTGGCTTAGAACACTGTTACGTTCTCAGTGCCCGAGGAACGCAGCTAGTTGAAAGCTGGCTTGTAGGCGTGCTTCCTTGTGCGAACTGACGTCAGGGCAGGATCCTCCCGCATCCTGACTGCCCGTAGACGTAGGTCCCAGCATCCTTATGTTAGGTGCCGAAGAGGTTCTGTGAAAACCTTGTGGAAGTGCCAGGATTCTCCTCAAGTGTATCTGATCTCAATACAGACAATGCAAACGTCCTTGTTCAATGAGAGTGTAGCTCGGTCCTAGCTCCCATCAAAGTGTCTAGCAGACATCTGCCTGCAAAGCATACACACTTCCGAGAGTTGAGCTTATGGACTGTCCCTCCCACATCCTGCCTGCAGGTACACCGCGCTCCTAACAGGCCTAGCCCTGATGGTTGCCTGAAGTGTTGTGAGAGCTAAGTGGAAAGTCCCGGCCAACAAGACTAGTGCATCCGAGCTCAATCCAGCGATTTCCTAGTTTTTCCCGTGCGAACCAGGTGCTACATCCTAAGTGCCATACGAGAGAAGCTAGCTGAACGCCTTGTCCAAAAGCAACTTACTTCGGAGAGTTGAGCTCACCCTCAGTCCCTCGCAGTTGCACACTGCCTGTAGAAAGAGTTTCCAACATCTGCATCAGAGCCGTTTGTCAGAGGCTTGTGAGATGCAAGTGGAATAAGCAGACCTGGATGTTGTCTCCAGCTGCAGTGGAGTGGTATTCTGGGTACCTCCTGGCTTAGAACACTGTTACGTTCTCAGTGCCCGAGGAACGCAGCTAGTTGAAAGCTGGCTTGTAGGCGTGCTTCCTTGTGCGAACTGACGTCAGGGCAGGATCCTCCCGCATCCTGACTGCCCGTAGACGTAGGTCCCAGCATCCTTATGTTAGGTGCCGAAGAGGTTCTGTGAAAACCTTGTGGAAGTGCCAGGATTCTCCTCAAGTGTATCTGATCTCAATACAGACAATGCAAACGTCCTTGTTCAATGAGAGTGTAGCTCGGTCCTAGCTCCCATCAAAGTGTCTAGCAGACATCTGCCTGCAAAGCATACACACTTCCGAGAGTTGAGCTTATGGACTGTCCCTCCCACATCCTGCCTGCAGGTACACCGCGCTCCTAACAGGCCTAGCCCTGATGGTTGCCTGAAGTGTTGTGAGAGCTAAGTGGAAAGTCCCGGCCAACAAGACTAGTGCATCCGAGCTCAATCCAGCGATTTCCTAGTTTTTCCCGTGCGAACCAGGTGCTACATCCTAAGTGCCATACGAGAGAAGCTAGCTGAACGCCTTGTCCAAAAGCAACTTACTTCGGAGAGTTGAGCTCACCCTCAGTCCCTCACAGTTGCACACTGCCTGCAGAAAGAGTTTCCAACATCTGCACCACAGCCGTTTGTCATAGGCTTGTGAGACGCAAGTTGAATAAGCAGACCTGGAAGGTGTCTCCAGCTGCATTGGAGTGGTATTCTGGGTACCTCCTGGCTTAGAGTACTGCTACGTTCTCAGTGCCCTAAGAACGCAGCTGGTTGAAAGCTGGCTTGTAGGCATGCTTCCTTCTACGAGCTGAGGTCAGGGCAGGACCCTCCCGCATCCTGACTGCCCGTAGACATAGTACCCAGCATCCTAATGTTATTCGCCCTAGGAGGTTTTGTGCATAGCATGTGGAAGTGACAGGATTCTCCTCAAGTGTATCTGAAAATACAGACATTGCAAACGTCCTTGTTCAATGAGAGTGTAGCTCGGTCCTAGCTCCCATCAAAGTGTCTAGCAGACATCTGCCTGCAAAGCATACACACTTCCGAGAGTTGAGCTTATGGACTGTCCCTCCCACATCCTGCCTGCAGGTACACCGCGCTCCTAACAGGCCTAGCCCTGATGGTTGCCTGAAGTGTTGTGAGAGCTAAGTGGAAAGTCCCGGCCAACAAGACTAGTGCATCCGAGCTCAATCCAGCGATTTCCTAGTTTTACCCGTGCGAACCAGGTGCTACATCCTAAGTGGCATACGAGAGAAGCTAGCTGAACGCCTTGTCCAAAAGCAACTTACTTCGGAGAGTTGAGCTCACCCTCAGTCCCTCGCAGTTGCACACTGCCTGTAGAAAGAGTTTCCAACATCTGCATCAGAGCCGTTTGTCAGAGGCTTGTGAGATGCAAGTGGAATAAGCAGACCTGGATGGTGTCTCCAGCTGCAGTGGAGTGGTATTCTGGGTACCTCCTGGCTTAGAGTACTGCTACGTTCTCAGTGCCCGAGGAACGCAGCTAGTTGAAAGCTGGCTTGTAGGCGTGCTTCCTTGTGCGAACTGACGTCAGGGCAGGATCCTCCCGCATCCTGACTGCCCGTAGATGTAGGTCCCAGCATCCTTATGTTAGGTGCCGAAGAGGTTCTGTGAAAACCTTGTGGAAGTGCCAGGATTCTCCTCAAGTGTATCTGATCTCAATACAGACAATGCAAACGTCCTTGTTCAATGAGAGTGTAGCTCGGTCCTAGCTCCCATCAAAGTGTCTAGCAGACATCTGCCTGCAAAGCATACACACTTCCGAGAGTTGAGCTTATGGACTGTCCCTCCCACATCCTGCCTGCAGGTACACCGCGCTCCTAACAGGCCTAGCCCTGATGGTTGCCTGAAGTGTTGTGAGAGCTAAGTGGAAAGTCCCGGCCAACAAGACTAGTGCATCCGAGCTCAATCCAGCGATTTCCTAGTTTTTCCCGTGCGAACCAGGTGCTACATCCTAAGTGCCATACGAGAGAAGCTAGCTGAACGCCTTGTCCAAAAGCAACTTACTTCGGAGAGTTGAGCTCACCCTCAGTCCCTCGCAGTTGCACACTGCCTGTAGAAAGAGTTTCCAACATCTGCATCAGAGCCGTTTGTCAGAGGCTTGTGAGATGCAAGTGGAATAAGCAGACCTGGATGGTGTCTCCAGCTGCAGTGGAGTGGTATTCTGGGTACCTCCTGGCTTAGAACACTGTTACGTTCTCAGTGCCCGAGGAACGCAGCTAGTTGAAAGCTGGCTTGTAGGCGTGCTTCCTTGTGCGAACTGACGTCAGGGCAGGATACTCCCGCATCCTGACTGCCCGTAGACGTAGGTCCCAGCATCCTTATGTTAGGTGCCGAAGAGGTTCTGTGAAAAACTTGTGGAAGTGCCAGGATTCTCCTCAAGTGTATCTGATCTCAATACAGACAATGCAAACGTCCTTGTTCAATGAGAGTGTAGCTCGGTCCTAGCTCCCATCAAAGTGTCTAGCAGACATCTGCCTGCAAAGCATACACACTTCCGAGAGTTGAGCTTATGGACTGTCCCTCCCACATCCTGCCTGCAGGTACACCGCGCTCCTAACAGGCCTAGCCCTGATGGTTGCCTGAAGTGTTGTGAGAGCTAAGTGGAAAGTCCCGGCCAACAAGACTAGTGCATCCGAGCTCAATCCAGCGATTTCCTAGTTTTTCCCGTGCGAACCAGGTGCTACATCCTAAGTGCCATACGAGAGAAGCTAGCTGAACGCCTTGTCCAAAAGCAACTTACTTCGGAGAGTTGAGCTCACCCTCAGTCCCTCACAGTTGCACACTGCCTGCAGAAAGAGTTTCCAACATCTGCACCACAGCCGTTTGTCAGAGGCTTGTGAGACGCAAGTTGAATAAGCAGACCTGGAAGGTGTCTCCAGCTGCATTGGAGTGGTATTCTGGGTACCTCCTGGCTTAGAGTACTGCTACGTTCTCAGTGCCCTAAGAACGCAGCTGGTTGAAAGCTGGCTTGTAGGCATGCTTCCTTCTACGAGCTGAGGTCAGGGCAGGACCCTCCCGCATCCTGACTGCCCGTAGACATAGTACCCAGCATCCTAATGTTATTCGCCCTAGGAGGTTTTGTGCATAGCATGTGGAAGTGACAGGATTCTCCTCAAGTGTATCTGAAAATACAGACATTGCAAACGTCCTTGTTCAATGAGAGTGTAGCTCGGTCCTAGCTCCCATCAAAGTGTCTAGCAGACATCTGCCTGCAAAGCATACACACTTCCGAGAGTTGAGCTTATGGACTGTCCCTCCCACATCCTGCCTGCAGGTACACCGCGCTCCTAACAGGCCTAGCCCTGATGGTTGCCTGAAGTGTTGTGAGAGCTAAGTGGAAAGTCCCGGCCAACAAGACTAGTGCATCCGAGCTCAATCCAGCGATTTCCTAGTTTTACCCGTGCGAACCAGGTGCTACATCCTAAGTGCCATACGAGAGAAGCTAGCTGAACGCCTTGTCCAAAAGCAACTTACTTCGGAGAGTTGAGCTCACCCTCAGTCCCTCGCAGTTGCACACTGCCTGTAGAAAGAGTTTCCAACATCTGCATCAGAGCCGTTTGTCAGAGGCTTGTGAGATGCAAGTGGAATAAGCAGACCTGGATGGTGTCTCCAGCTGCAGTGGAGTGGTATTCTGGGTACCTCCTGGCTTAGAACACTGTTACGTTCTCAGTGCCCGAGGAACGCAGCTAGTTGAAAGCTGGCTTGTAGGCGTGCTTCCTTGTGCGAACTGACGTCAGGGCAGGATCCTCCCGCATCCTGACTGCCCGTAGACGTAGGTCCCAGCATCCTTATGTTAGGTGCCGAAGAGGTTCTGTGAAAACCTTGTGGAAGTGCCAGGATTCTCCTCAAGTGTATCTGATCTCAATACAGACAATGCAAACGTCCTTGTTCAATGAGAGTGTAGCTCGGTCCTAGCTCCCATCAAAGTGTCTAGCAGACATCTGCCTGCAAAGCATACACACTTCCGAGAGTTGAGCTTATGGACTGTCCCTCCCACATCCTGCCTGCAGGTACACCGCGCTCCTAACAGGCCTAGCCCTGATGGTTGCCTGAAGTGTTGTGAGAGCTAAGTGGAAAGTCCCGGCCAACAAGACTAGTGCATCCGAGCTCAATCCAGCGATTTCCTAGTTTTTCCCGTGCGAACCAGGTGCTACATCCTAAGTGCCATACGAGAGAAGCTAGCTGAACGCCTTGTCCAAAAGCAACTTACTTCGGAGAGTTGAGCTCACCCTCAGTCCCTCACAGTTGCACACTGCCTGCAGAAAGAGTTTCCAACATCTGCACCACAGCCGTTTGTCAGAGGCTTGTGAGACGCAAGTGGAATAAGCAGACCTGGAAGGTGTCTCCAGCTGCATTGGAGTGGTATTCTGGGTACCTTCTGGCTTAGAGTACTGCTACGTTCTCAGTGCCCTAAGAACGCAGCTGGTTGAAAGCTGGCTTGTAGGCATGCTTCCTTCTACGAGCTGAGGTCAGGGCAGGACCCTCCCGCATCCTGACTGCCCGTAGACATAGTACCCAGCATCCTAATGTTATTCGCCCTAGGAGGTTTTGTGCATAGCATGTGGAAGTGACAGGATTCTCCTCAAGTGTATCTGAAAATACAGACATTGCAAACGTCCTTGTTCAATGAGAGTGTAGCTCGGTCCTATCTCCCATCAAAGTGTCTAGCAGACATCTGCCTGCAAAGCATACACACTTCCGAGAGTTGAGCTTATGGACTGTCCCTCCCACATCCTGCCTGCAGGTACACCGCGCTCCTAACAGGCCTAGCCCTGATGGTTGCCTGAAGTGTTGTGAGAGCTAAGTGGAAAGTCCCGGCCAACAAGACTAGTGCATCCGAGCTCAATCCAGCGATTTCCTAGTTTTTCCCGTGCGAACCAGGTGCTACATCCTAAGTGCCATACGAGAGAAGCTAGCTGAACGCCTTGTCCAAAAGCAACTTACTTCGGAGAGTTGAGCTCACCCTCAGTCCCTCACAGTTGCACACTGCCTGCAGAAAGAGTTTCCAACATCTGCACCACAGCCGTTTGTCATAGGCTTGTGAGACGCAAGTGGAATAAGCAGACCTGGATGGTGTCTCCAGCTGCAGTGGAGTGGTATTCTGGGTACCTCCTGGCTTAGAGTACTGCTACGTTCTCAGTGCCCTAAGAACGCAGCTGGTTGAAAGCTGGCTTGTAGGCATGCTTCCTTCTACGAGCTGAGGTCAGGGCAGGACCCTCCCGCATCCTGACTGCCCGTAGACATAGTACCCAGCATCCTAATGTTATTCGCCCTAGGAGGTTTTGTGCATAGCATGTGGAAGTGACAGGATTCTCCTCAAGTGTATCTGAAAATACAGACATTGCAAACGTCCTTGTTCAATGAGAGTGTAGCTCGGTCCTAGCTCCCATCAAAGTGTCTAGCAGACATCTGCCTGCAAAGCATACACACTTCCGAGAGTTGAGCTTATGGACTGTCCCTCCCACATCCTGCCTGCAGGTACACCGCGCTCCTAACAGGCCTAGCCCTGATGGTTGCCTGAAGTGTTGTGAGAGCTAAGTGGAAAGTCCCGACCAACAAGACTAGTGCATCCGAGCTCAATCCAGCGATTTCCTAGTTTTACCCGTGCGAACCAGGTGCTACATCCTAAGTGCCATACGAGAGAAGCTAGCTGAACGCCTTGTCCAAAAGCAACTTACTTCGGAGAGTTGAGATCACCCTCAGTCCCTCGCAGTTGCACACTGCCTGCAGAAAGAGTTTCCAACATCTGCACCACAGCCGTTTGTCATAGGCTTGTGAGACGCAAGTGGAATAAGCAGACCTGGATGGTGTCTCCAGCTGCAGTGGAGTGGTATTCTGGGTACCTCCTGGCTTAGAACACTGTTACGTTCTCAGTGCCCGAGGAACGCAGCTAGTTGAAAGCTGGCTTGTAGGCGTGCTTTCTTGTGCGAACTGACGTCAGGGCAGGATCCTCCCGCATCCTGACTGCCCGTAGACGTAGGTCCCAGCATCCTTATGTTAGGTGCCGAAGAGGTTCTGTGAAAACCTTGTGGAAGTGCCAGGATTCTCCTCAAGTGTATATGATCTCAATACAGACAATGCAAACGTCCTTGTTCAATGAGAGTGTAGCTCGGTCCTAGCTCCCATCAAAGTGTCTAGCAGACATCTGCCTGCAAAGCATACACACTTCCGAGAGTTGAGCTTATGGACTGTCCCTCCCACATCCTGCCTGCAGGTACACCGCGCTCCTAACAGGCCTAGCCCTGATGGTTGCCTGAAGTGTTGTGAGAGCTAAGTGGAAAGTCCCGGCCAACAAGACTAGTGCATCCGAGCTCAATCCAGCGATTTCCTAGTTTTACCCGTGCGAACCAGGTGCTACATCCTATGTGCCATACGAGAGAAGCTAGCTGAACGCCTTGTCCAAAAGCAACTTACTTCGGAGAGTTGAGCTCACCCTCAGTCCCTCGCAGTTGCACACTGCCTGTAGAAAGAGTTTCCAACATCTGCATCAGAGCCGTTTGTCAGAGGCTTGTGAGATGCAAGTGGAATAAGCAGACCTGGAAGGTGTCTCCAGCTGCAGTGGAGTGGTATTCTGGGTACCTCCTGGCTTAGAGTACTGCTACGTTCTCAGTGCCCTAAGAACGCAGCTGGTTGAAAGCTGGCTTGTAGGCATGCTTCCTTCTACGAGCTGAGGTCAGGGCAGGACCCTCCCGCATCCTGACTGCCCGTAGACATAGTACCCAGCATCCTAATGTTATTCGCCCTAGGAGGTTTTGTGCATAGCATGTGGAAGTGACAGGATTCTCCTCAAGAGTATCTGAAAATACAGACATTGCAGACGTCCTTGTTCAATGAGAGTGTAGCTAGGTCCTAGCTCCCATCAAAGTGTCTAGCAGACATCTGCCTGCAAAGCATACACACTTCCGAGAGTTGAGCTTATGGACTATCCCTCCCACATCCTGCCTTCAAGTACCTGGCACTCCAAACAGGCCTATTCCCGATGCGTCTCTGAAGTGTTGTGAGAGCTAAGTGGAAAGTCCCTGCCCACAAGACTAGTGCATCCAAGCTGATTCCAGCGATTTCCTAGTTTTTCCCGTGCGAACCAGGTGCTACATCCTAAGTGCCATACGAGAGAAGCTACCTGAACGCCTTGTCCAAAGCAACTTACTTCGGAGAGTTGAGCTCACCCTCAGTCCCTCACAGTTGCACACTGCCTGCAGAAAGAGTTTCCAACATCTGCACCACAGCCGTTTGTCAGAGGCTTGTGAGACGCAAGTGGAATAAGCAGACCTGGATGGTGTCTCCACCTGCAGTGGAGTGGTATTCTGGGTACCTCCTGGCTTAGAGTACTGCTACGTTCTCAGTGCCCTAAGAACGCAGCTGGTTGAAAGCTGGCTTGTAGGCATGCTTCCTTTCACGAGCTGAGGTCAGGGCAGGACCCTCCCGCATCCTGACTGCCCGTAGACATAGTACCCAGCATCCTAATGTTATTCGCCCTAGGAGGTTTTGCGCATAGCATGTGGAAGTGACAGGATTCTCCTCAAGTGTATCTGATCTCAATACAGACACTGCAAACGTCCTTGTTCAATGAGAGTGTAGCTCGGTCCTAGCTCCCATCAAAGTGTCTAGCAGACATCTGCCTGCAAAGCATACACACTTCCGAGAGTTGAGCTTATGGACTGTCCCTCCCACATCCTGCCTGCAGGTACACCGCGCTCCTAACAGGCCTAGCCCTGATGGTTGCCTGAAGTGTTGTGAGAGCTAAGTGGAAAGTCCCGGCCAACAAGACTAGTGCATCCGAGCTCAATCCAGCGATTTCCTAGTTTTTCCCGTGCGAACCAGGTGCTACATCCTAAGTGCCATACGAGAGAAGCTAGCTGAACGCCTTGTCAAAAGCAACTTACCTCGGAGAGTTGAGCTCACCCTCAGTCCCTCGCAGTTGCACACTGCCTGTAGAAAGAGTTTCCAACATCTGCATCAGAGCCGTTTGTCAGAGGCTTGTGAGATGCAAGTGGAATAAGCAGACCTGGATGGTGTCTCCAGCTGCAGTGGAGTGGTATTCTGGGTACCTCCTGGCTTAGAACACTGTTACGTTCTCAGTGCCCGAGGAACGCAGCTAGTTGAAAGCTGGCTTGTAGGCCTGCTTCCTTGTGCGAACTGACGTCAGGGCAAGGATCCTCCCGCATCCTGACTGCCCGTAGACGTAGGTCCCAGCATCCTTATGTTAGGTGCCGAAGAGGTTCTGTGAAAACCTTGTGGAAGTGCCAGGATTCTCCTCAAGTGTATCTGATCTCAATACAGACAATGCAAACGTCCTTGTTCAATGAGAGTGTAGCTCGGTCCTAGCTCCCATCAAAGTGTCTAGCAGACATCTGCCTGCAAAGCATACACACTTCCGAGAGTTGAGCTTATGGACTGTCCCTCCCACATCCTGCCTGCAGGTACACCGCGCTCCTAACAGGCCTAGCCCTGATGGTTGCCTGAAGTGTTGTGAGAGCTAAGTGGAAAGTCCCGGCCAACAAGACTAGTGCATCCGAGCTCAATCCAGCGATTTCCTAGTTTTTCCCGTGCGAACCAGGTGCTACATCCTAAGTGCCATACGAGAGAAGCTAGCTGAACGCCTTGTCCAAAAGCAACTTACCTCGGAGAGTTGAGCTCACCCTCAGTCCCTCGCAGTTGCACACTGCCTGTAGAAAGAGTTTCCAACATCTGCATCAGAGCCGTTTGTCAGAGGCTTGTGAGATGCAAGTGGAATAAGCAGACCTGGATGGTGTCTCCAGCTGCAGTGGAGTGGTATTCTGGGTACCTCCTGGCTTAGAACACTGTTACGTTCTCAGTGCCCGAGGAACGCAGCTAGTTGGAACCTGGCTTGTAGGCGTGCTTCCTTGTGCGAACTGACGTCAGGGCAGGATCCTCCCGCATCCTGACTGCCCGTAGACGTAGGTCCCAGCATCCTTATGTTAGGTGCCGAAGAGGTTCTGTGAAAACCTTGTGGAAGTGCCAGGATTCTCCTCAAGTGTATCTGATCTCAATACAGACAATGCAAACGTCCTTGTTCAATGAGAGTGTAGCTCGGTCCTAGCTCCCATCAAAGTGTCTAGCAGACATCTGCCTGCAAAGCATACACACTTCCGAGAGTTGAGCTTATGGACTGTCCCTCCCACATCCTGCCTGCAGGTACACCGCGCTCCTAACAGGCCTAGCCCTGATGGTTGCCTGAAGTGTTGTGAGAGCTAAGTGGAAAGTCCCGGCCAACAAGACTAGTGCATCCGAGCTCAATCCAGCGATTTCCTAGTTTTTCCCCGGCGAACCAGGTGCTACATCCTAAGTGCCATACGAGAGAAGCTAGCTGAACGCCTTGTCCAAAAGCAACTTACTTCGGAGAGTTGAGCTCACCCTCAGTCCCTCACAGTTGCACACTGCCTGCAGAAAGAGTTTCCAACATCTGCACCACAGCCGTTTGTCATAGGCTTGTGAGACGCAAGTGGAATAAGCAGACCTGGATGGTGTCTCCAGCTGCAGTGGAGTGGTATTCTGGGTACCTCCTGGCTTAGAGTACTGCTACGTTCTCAGTGCCCTAAGAACGCAGCTGGTTGAAAGCTGGCTTGTAGGCATGCTTCCTTCTACGAGCTGAGGTCAGGGCAGGACCCTCCCGCATCCTGACTGCCCGTAGACATAGTACCCAGCATCCTAATGTTTTTCGCCCTAGGAGGTTTTGTGCATAGCATGTGGAAGTGACAGGATTCTCCTCAAGTGTATCTGAAAATACAGACATTGCAAACGTCCTTGTTCAATGAGAGTGTAGCTCGGTCCTAGCTCCCATCAAAGTGTCTAGCAGACATCTGCCTGCAAAGCATACACACTTCCGAGAGTTGAGCTTATGGACTGTCCCTCCCACATCCTGCCTGCAGGTACACCGCGCTCCTAACAGGCCTAGCCCTGATGGTTGCCTGAAGTGTTGTGAGAGCTAAGTGGAAAGTCCCGACCAACAAGACTAGTGCATCCGAGCTCAATCCAGCGATTTCCTAGTTTTACCCGTGCGAACCAGGTGCTACATCCTAAGTGCCATACGAGAGAAGCTAGCTGAACGCCTTGTCCAAAAGCAACTTACTTCGGAGAGTTGAGCTCACCCTCAGTCCCTCGCAGTTGCACACTGCCTGTAGAAAGAGTTTCCAACATCTGCATCAGAGCCGTTTGTCAGAGGCTTGTGAGATGCAAGTGGAATAAGCAGACCTGGAAGGTGTCTCCAGCTGCAGTGGAGTGTTATTCTGGGTACCTCCTGGCTTAGAACACTGTTACGTGCTCAGTGCCCGAGGAACGCAGCTAGTTGAAAGCTGGCTTGTAGGCGTGCTTCCTTGTGCCAACTGACGTCAGGGCAGGATCCTCCCGCATCCTGACTGCCCGTAGACGTAGGTCCCAGCATCCTTATGTTAGGTGCCGAAGAGGTTCTGTGAAAACCTTGTGGAAGTGCCAGGATTCTCCTCAAGTGTATCTGATCTCAATACAGACAATGCAAACGTCCTTGTTCAATGAGAGTGTAGCTCGGTCCTAGCTCCCATCAAAGTGTCTAGCAGACACCTGCCTGCAAAGCATACACACTTCCGAGAGTTGAGCTTATGGACTGTCCCTCCCACATCCTGCCTGCAGGTACACCGCGCTCCTAACAGGCCTAGCCCTGATGGTTGCCTGAAGTGTTGTGAGAGCTGTGGAAAGTCCCGGCCAACAAGACTAGTGCATCCGAGCTCAATCCAGCGATTTCCTAGTTTTTCCCGTGCGAACCAGGTGCTACATCCTAAGTGCCATACGAGAGAAGCTAGCTGAACGCCTTGTCCAAAAGCAACTTACCTCGGAGAGTTGAGCTCACCCTCAGTCCCTCGCAGTTGCACACTGCCTGTAGAAAGAGTTTCCAACATCTGCATCAGAGCCGTTTGTCAGAGGCTTGTGAGATGCAAGTGGAATAAGCAGACCTGGATGGTGTCTCCAGCTGCAGTGGAGTGGTATTCTGGGTACCTCCTGGCTTAGAACACTGTTACGTTCTCAGTGCCCGAGGAACGCAGCTAGTTGAAAGCTGGCTTGTAGGCCTGCTTCCTTGTGCGAACTGACGTCAGGGCAAGGATCCTCCCGCATCCTGACTGCCCGTAGACGTAGGTCCCAGCATCCTTATGTTAGGTGCCGAAGAGGTTCTGTGAAAACCTTGTGGAAGTGCCAGGATTCTCCTCAAGTGTATCTGATCTCAATACAGACAATGCAAACGTCCTTGTTCAATGAGAGTGTAGCTCGGTCCTAGCTCCCATCAAAGTGTCTAGCAGACATCTGCCTGCAAAGCATACACACTTCCGAGAGTTGAGCTTATGGACTGTCCCTCCCACATCCTGCCTGCAGGTACACCGCGCTCCTAACAGGCCTAGCCCTGATGGTTGCCTGAAGTGTTGTGAGAGCTAAGTGGAAAGTCCCGGCCAACAAGACTAGTGCATCCGAGCTCAATCCAGCGATTTCCTAGTTTTTCCCGTGCGAACCAGGTGCTACATCCTAAGTGCCATACGAGAGAAGCTAGCTGAACGCCTTGTCCAAAAGCAACTTACTTCGGAGAGTTGAGCTCACCCTCAGTCCCTCGCAGTTGCACACTGCCTGTAGAAAGAGTTTCCAACATCTGCATCAGAGCCGTTTGTCAGAGGCTTGTGAGATGCAAGTGGAATAAGCAGACCTGGATGGTGTCTCCAGCTGCAGTGGAGTGGTATTCTGGGTACCTCCTGGCTTAGAACACTGTTACGTTCTCAGTGCCCGAGGAACGCAGCTAGTTGGAAGCTGGCTTGTAGGCGTGCTTCCTTGTGCGAACTGACGTCAGGGCAGGATCCTCCCGCATCCTGACTGCCCGTAGACGTAGGTCCCAGCATCCTTATGTTAGGTGCCGAAGAGGTTCTGTGAAAACCTTGTGGAAGTGCCAGGATTCTCCTCAAGTGTATCTGATCTCAATACAGACAATGCAAACGTCCTTGTTCAATGAGAGTGTAGCTCGGTCCTAGCTCCCATCAAAGTGTCTAGCAGACATCTGCCTGCAAAGCATACACACTTCCGAGAGTTGAGCTTATGGACTGTCCCTCCCACATCCTGCCTGCAGGTACACCGCGCTCCTAACAGGCCTAGCCCTGATGGTTGCCTGAAGTGTTGTGAGAGCTAAGTGGAAAGTCCCGGCCAACAAGACTAGTGCATCCGAGCTAAATCCAGCGATTTCCTAGTTTTTCCCGTGCGAACCAGGTGCTACATCCTAAGTGCCATACGAGAGAAGCTAGCTGAACGCCTTGTCCAAAAGCAACTTACTTCGGAGAGTTGAGCTCACCCTCAGTCCCTCACAGTTGCACACTGCCTGCAGAAAGAGTTTCCAACATCTGCACCACAGCCGTTTGTCATAGGCTTGTGAGACGCAAGTGGAATAAGCAGACCTGGATGGTGTCTCCAGCTGCAGTGGAGTGGTATTCTGGGTACCTCCTGGCTTAGAGTACTGCTACGTTCTCAGTGCCCTAAGAACGCAGCTGGTTGAAAGCTGGCTTGTAGGCATGCTTCCTTCTACGAGCTGAGGTCAGGGCAGGACGCTCCCGCATCCTGACTGCCCGTAGACATAGTACCCAGCATCCTAATGTTATTCGCCCTAGGAGGTTTTGTGCATAGCATGTGGAAGTGACAGGATTCTCCTCAAGTGTATCTGAAAATACAGACATTGCAAACGTCCTTGTTCAATGAGAGTGTAGCTCGGTCCTAGCTCCCATCAAAGTGTCTAGCAGACATCTGCCTGCAAAGCATACACACTTCCGAGAGTTGAGCTTATGGACTGTCCCTCCCACATCCTGCCTGCAGGTACACCGCGCTCCTAACAGGCCTAGCCCTGATGGTTGCCTGAAGTGTTGTGAGAGCTAAGTGGAAAGTCCCGGCCAACAAGACTAGTGCATCCGAGCTCAATCCAGCGATTTCCTAGTTTTACCCGTGCGAACCAGGTGCTACATCCTAAGTGCCATACGAGAGAAGCTAGCTGAACGCCTTGTCCAAAAGCAACTTACTTCGGAGAGTTGAGCTCACCCTCAGTCCCTCGCAGTTGCACACTGCCTGTAGAAAGAGTTTCCAACATCTGCATCAGAGCCGTTTGTCAGAGGCTTGTGAGATGCAAGTGGAATAAGCAGACCTGGATGGTGTCTCCAGCTGCAGTGGAGTGGTATTCTGGGTACCTCCTGGCTTAGAACACTGTTACGTTCTCAGTGCCCGAGGAACGCAGCTAGTTGGAAGCTGGCTTGTAGGCGTGCTTCCTTGTGCGAACTGACGTCAGGGCAGGATCCTCCCGCATCCTGACTGCCCGTAGACGTAGGTCCCAGCATCCTTATGTTAGGTGCCGAAGAGGTTCTGTGAAAACCTTGTGGAAGTGCCAGGATTCTCCTCAAGTGTATCTGATCTCAATACAGACAATGCAAACGTCCTTGTTCAATGAGAGTGTAGCTCGGTCCTAGCTCCCATCAAAGTGTCTAGCAGACATCTGCCTGCAAAGCATACACACTTCCGAGAGTTGAGCTTATGGACTGTCCCTCCCACATCCTGCCTGCAGGTACACCGCGCTCCTAACAGGCCTAGCCCTGATGGTTGCCTGAAGTGTTGTGAGAGCTAAGTGGAAAGTCCCGGCCAACAAGACTAGTGCATCCGAGCTAAATCCAGCGATTTCCTAGTTTTTCCCGTGCGAACCAGGTGCTACATCCTAAGTGCCATACGAGAGAAGCTAGCTGAACGCCTTGTCCAAAAGCAACTTACTTCGGAGAGTTGAGCTCACCCTCAGTCCCTCGCAGTTGCACACTGCCTGCAGAAAGAGTTTCCAACATCTGCACCACAGCCGTTTGTCATAGGCTTGTGAGACGCAAGTGGAATAAGCAGACCTGGAAGGTGTCTCCAGCTGCAGTGGAGTGGTATTCTGGGTACCTCCTGGCTTAGAACACTGTTACGTTCTCAGTGCCCGAGGAACGCAGCTAGTTGAAAGCTGGCTTGTAGGCGTGCTTCCTTGTGCGAACTGACGTCAGGGCAGGATCCTCCCGCATCCTGACTGCCCGTAGACGTAGGTCCCAGCATCCTTATGTTAGGTGCCGAAGAGGTTCTGTGAAAACCTTGTGGAAGTGCCAGGATTCTCCTCAAGTGTATCTGATCTCAATACAGACAATGCAAACGTCCTTGTTCAATGAGAGTGTAGCTCGGTCCTAGCTCCCATCAAAGTGTCTAGCAGACATCTGCCTGCAAAGCATACACACTTCCGAGAGTTGAGCTTATGGACTGTCCCTCCCACATC
The DNA here is from genome assembly GCF_048418805.1 of Vulpes vulpes. Lineage (NCBI taxonomy): Eukaryota > Metazoa > Chordata > Mammalia > Carnivora > Canidae > Vulpes > Vulpes vulpes. Next base: position 46,125,935 of record NC_132787.1, on the reverse strand, counting down.
CTGCCTGCAGGTACACCGCGCTCCTAACAGGCCTAGCCCTGATGGTTGCCTGAAGTGTTGTGAGAGCTAAGTGGAAAGTCCCGGCCAACAAGACTAGTGCATCCGAGCTCAATCCAGCGATTTCCTAGTTTTTCCCGTGCGAACCAGGTGCTACATCCTAAGTGCCATACGAGAGAAGCTAGCTGAACGCCTTGTCCAAAAGCAACTTACTTCGGAGAGTTGAGCTCACCCTCAGTCCCTCACAGTTGCACACTGCCTGCAGAAAGAGTTTCCAACATCTGCACCACAGCCGTTTGTCATAGGCTTGTGAGACGCAAGTGGAATAAGCAGACCTGGAAGGTGTCTCCAGCTGCATTGGAGTGGTATTCTGGGTACCTCCTGGCTTAGAGTACTGCTACGTTCTCAGTGCCCTAAGAACGCAGCTGGTTGAAAGCTGGCTTGTAGGCATGCTTCGTTCTACGAGCTGAGGTCAGGGCAGGACCCTCCCGCATCCTGACTGCCCGTAGACATAGTACCCAGCATCCTAATGTTATTCGCCCTAGGAGGTTTTGTGCATAGCATGTGGAAGTGACAGGATTCTCCTCAAGAGTATCTGAAAATACAGACATTGCAGACGTCCTTGTTCAATGAGAGTGTAGCTAGGTCCTAGCTCCCATCAAAGTGTCTAGCAGACATCTGCCTGCAAAGCATACACACTTCCGAGAGTTGAGCTTATGGACTATCCCTCCCACATCCTGCCTTCAAGTACCTGGCACTCCAAACAGGCCTATTCCCGATGCGTCTCTGAAGTGTTGTGAGAGGTAAGTGGAAAGTCCCTGCCCACAAGACTAGTGCATCCAAGCTGATTCCAGCGATTTCCTAGTTTTTCCCGTGCGAACCAGGTGCTACATCCTAAGTGCCATACGAGAGAAGCTACCTGAACGCCTTGTCCAAAGCAACTTACTTCGGAGAGTTGAGCTCACCCTCAGTCCCTCACAGTTGCACACTGCCTGCAGAAAGAGTTTCCAACATCTGCAACACAGCCGTTTGTCAGAGGCTTGTGAGACGCAAGTGGAATAAGCAGACCTGGATGGTGTCTCCACCTGCAGTGGAGTGGTATTCTGGGTACCTACTGGCTTAGAGTACTGCTACGTTCTCAGTGCCCTAAGGACGCAGCTGGTTGAAAGCTGGCTTGTAGGCATGCTTCCTTCTACGAGCTGAGGTCACGGCAGGACCCTCCCGCATCCTGACTGCCCGTAGACATAGTACCCAGCATCCTAATGTTATTCGCCCTAGTAGGTTTTGCGCATAGCATGTGGAAGTGACAGGATTTTCCTCAAGTGTATCTGATCTCAATACAGACACTGCAAACGTCCTTGTTCAATGAGAGTGTAGCTCGGTCCTAGCTCCCATCAAAGTGTCTAGCAGACATCTGCCTGCAAAGCATACACACTTCCGAGAGTTGAGCTTATGGACTGTCCCTCCCACATCCTGCCTGCAGGTACACCGCGCTCCTAACAGGCCTAGCCCTGATGGTTGCCTGAAGTGTTGTGAGAGCTAAGTGGAAAGTCCCGGCCAACAAGACTAGTGCATCCGAGCTCAATCCAGCGATTTCCTAGTTTTTCCCGTGCGAACCAGGTGCTACATCCTAAGTGCCATACGAGAGAAGCTAGCTGAACGCCTTGTCCAAAAGCAACTAACCTCGGAGAGTTGAGCTCACCCTCAGTCCCTCGCAGTTGCACACTGCCTGTAGAAAGAGTTTCCAACATCTGCATCAGAGCCGTTTGTCAGAGGCTTGTGAGATGCAAGTGGAATAAGCAGACCTGGATGGTGTCTCCAGCTGCAGTGGAGTGGTATTCTGGGTACCTCCTGGCTTAGAACACTGTTACGTTCTCAGTGCCCGAGGAACGCAGCTAGTTGGAAGCTGGCTTGTAGGCGTGCTTCCTTGTGCGAACTGACGTCAGGGCAGGATCCTCCCGCATCCTGACTGCCCGTAGACGTAGGTCCCAGCATCCTTATGTTAGGTGCCGAAGAGGTTCTGTGAAAACCTTGTGGAAGTGCCAGGATTCTCCTCAAGTGTATCTGATCTCAATACAGACAATGCAAACGTCCTTGTTCAATGAGAGTGTAGCTCGGTCCTAGCTCCCATCAAAGTGTCTAGCAGACATCTGCCTGCAAAGCATACACACTTCCGAGAGTTGAGCTTATGGACTGTCCCTCCCACATCCTGCCTGCAGGTACACCGCGCTCCTAACAGGCCTAGCCCTGATGGTTGCCTGAAGTGTTGTGAGAGCTAAGTGGAAAGTCCCGGCCAACAAGACTAGTGCATCCGAGCTCAATCCAGCGATTTCCTAGTTTTTCCCGTGCGAACCAGGTGCTACATCCTAAGTGCCATACGAGAGAAGCTAGCTGAACGCCTTGTCCAAAAGCAACTTACTTCGGAGAGTTGAGCTCACCCTCAGTCCCTCACAGTTGCACACTGCCTGCAGAAAGAGTTTCCAACATCTGCACCACAGCCGTTTGTCATAGGCTTGTGAGACGCAAGTGGAATAAGCAGACCTGGATGGTGTCTCCAGCTGCAGTGGAGTGGTATTCTGGGTACCTCCTGGCTTAGAGTACTGCTACGTTCTCAGTGCCCTAAGAACGCAGCTGGTTGAAAGCTGGCTTGTAGGCATGCTTCCTTCTACGAGCTGAGGTCAGGGCAGGACCCTCCCGCATCCTGACTGCCCGTAGACATAGTACCCAGCATCCTAATGTTATTCGCCCTAGGAGGTTTTGTGCATAGCATGTGGAAGTGACAGGATTCTCCTCAAGTGTATCTGAAAATACAGACATTGCAAACGTCCTTGTTCAATGAGAGTGTAGCTCGGTCCTAGCTCCCATCAAAGTGTCTAGCAGACATCTGCCTGCAAAGCATACACACTTCCGAGAGTTGAGCTTATGGACTGTCCCTCCCACATCCTGCCTGCAGGTACACCGCGCTCCTAACAGGCCTAGCCCTGATGGTTGCCTGAAGTGTTGTGAGAGCTAAGTGGAAAGTCCCGACCAACAAGACTAGTGCATCCGAGCTCAATCCAGCGATTTCCTAGTTTTACCCGTGCGAACCAGGTGCTACATCCTAAGTGCCATACGAGAGAAGCTAGCTGAACGCCTTGTCCAAAAGCAACTTACTTCGGAGAGTTGAGCTCACCCTCAGTCCCTCGCAGTTGCACACTGCCTGTAGAAAGAGTTTCCAACATCTGCATCAGAGCCGTTTGTCAGAGGCTTGTGAGATGCACGTGGAATAAGCAGACCTGGAAGGTGTCTCCAGCTGCAGTGGAGTGGTATTCTGGGTACCTCCTGGCTTAGAACACTGTTACGTGCTCAGTGCCCGAGGAACGCAGCTAGTTGAAAGCTGGCTTGTAGGCGTGCTTCCTTGTGCGAACTGACGTCAGGGCAGGATCCTCCCGCATCCTGACTGCCCGTAGACGTAGGTCCCAGCATCCTTATGTTAGGTGCCGAAGAGGTTCTGTGAAAACCTTGTGGAAGTGCCAGGATTCTCCTCAAGTGTATCTGATCTCAATACAGACAATGCAAACGTCCTTGTTCAATGAGAGTGTAGCTCGGTCCTAGCTCCCATCAAAGTGTCTAGCAGACACCTGCCTGCAAAGCATACACACTTCCGAGAGTTGAGCTTATGGACTGTCCCTCCCACATCCTGCCTGCAGGTACACCGCGCTCCTAACAGGCCTAGCCCTGATGGTTGCCTGAAGTGTTGTGAGAGCTGTGGAAAGTCCCGGCCAACAAGACTAGTGCATCCGAGCTCAATCCAGCGATTTCCTAGTTTTTCCCGTGCGAACCAGGTGCTACATCCTAAGTGCCATACGAGAGAAGCTAGCTGAACGCCTTGTCCAAAAGCAACTTACCTCGGAGAGTTGAGCTCACCCTCAGTCCCTCGCAGTTGCACACTGCCTGTAGAAAGAGTTTCCAACATCTGCATCAGAGCCGTTTGTCAGAGGCTTGTGAGATGCAAGTGGAATAAGCAGACCTGGATGGTGTCTCCAGCTGCAGTGGAGTGGTATTCTGGGTACCTCCTGGCTTAGAACACTGTTACGTTCTCAGTGCCCGAGGAACGCAGCTAGTTGAAAGCTGGCTTGTAGGCCTGCTTCCTTGTGCGAACTGACGTCAGGGCAAGGATCCTCCCGCATCCTGACTGCCCGTAGACGTAGGTCCCAGCATCCTTATGTTAGGTGCCGAAGAGGTTCTGTGAAAACCTTGTGGAAGTGCCAGGATTCTCCTCAAGTGTATCTGATCTCAATACAGACAATGCAAACGTCCTTGTTCAATGAGAGTGTAGCTCGGTCCTAGCTCCCATCAAAGTGTCTAGCAGACATCTGCCTGCAAAGCATACACACTACCGAGAGTTGAGCTTATGGACTGTCCCTCCCACATCCTGCCTGCAGGTACACCGCGCTCCTAACAGGCCTAGCCCTGATGGTTGCCTGAAGTGTTGTGAGAGCTAAGTGGAAAGTCCCGGCCAACAAGACTAGTGCATCCGAGCTCAATCCAGCGATTTCCTAGTTTTTCCCGTGCGAACCAGGTGCTACATCCTAAGTGCCATACGAGAGAAGCTAGCTGAACGCCTTGTCCAAAAGCAACTTACTTCGGAGAGTTGAGCTCACCCTCAGTCCCTCGCAGTTGCACACTGCCTGTAGAAAGAGTTTCCAACATCTGCATCAGAGCCGTTTGTCAGAGGCTTGTGAGATGCAAGTGGAATAAGCAGACCTGGATGGTGTCTCCAGCTGCAGTGGAGTGGTATTCTGGGTACCTCCTGGCTTAGAACACTGTTACGTTCTCAGTGCCCGAGGAACGCAGCTAGTTGGAAGCTGGCTTGTAGGCGTGCTTCCTTGTGCCAACTGACGTCCGGGCAGGATCCTCCCGCATCCTGACTGCCCGTAGACGTAGGTCCCAGCATCCTTATGTTAGGTGCCGAAGAGGTTCTGTGAAAACCTTGTGGAAGTGCCAGGATTCTCCTCAAGTGTATCTGATCTCAATACAGACAATGCAAACGTCCTTGTTCAATGAGAGTGTAGCTCGGTCCTAGCTCCCATCAAAGTGTCTAGCAGACATCTGCCTGCAAAGCATACACACTTCCGAGAGTTGAGCTTATGGACTGTCCCTCCCACATCCTGCCTGCAGGTACACCGCGCTCCTAACAGGCCTAGCCCTGATGGTTGCCTGAAGTGTTGTGAGAGCTAAGTGGAAAGTCCCGGCCAACAAGACTAGTGCATCCGAGCTCAATCCAGCGATTTCCTAGTTTTTCCCGTGCGAACCAGGTGCTACATCCTAAGTGCCATACGAGAGAAGCTAGCTGAACGCCTTGTCCAAAAGCAACTTACTTCGGAGAGTTGAGCTCACCCTCAGTCCCTCACAGTTGCACACTGCCTGCAGAAAGAGTTTCCAACATCTGCACCACAGCCGTTTGTCAGAGGCTTGTGAGACGCAAGTGGAATAAGCAGACCTGGAAGGTGTCTCCAGCTGCATTGGAGTGGTATTCTGGGTACCTCCTGGCTTAGAGTACTGCTACGTTCTCAGTGCCCTAAGAACGCAGCTGGTTGAAAGCTGGCTTGTAGGCATGCTTCCTTCTACGAGCTGAGGTCAGGGCAGGACCCTCCCGCATCCTGACTGCCCGTAGACATAGTACCCAGCATCCTAATGTTATTCGCCCTAGGAGGTTTTGTGCATAGCATGTGGAAGTGACAGGATTCTCCTCAAGTGTATCTGAAAATACAGACATTGCAAACGTCCTTGTTCAATGAGAGTGTAGCTCGGTCCTAGCTCCCATCAAAGTGTCTAGCAGACATCTGCCTGCAAAGCATACACACTTCCGAGAGTTGAGCTTATGGACTGTCCCTCCCACATCCTGCCTGCAGGTACACCGCGCTCCTAACAGGCCTAGCCCTGATGGTTGCCTGAAGTGTTGTGAGAGCTAAGTGGAAAGTCCCGGCCAACAAGACTAGTGCATCCGAGCTCAATCCAGCGATTTCCTAGTTTTTCCCGTGCGAACCAGGTGCTACATCCTAAGTGCCATACGAGAGAAGCTAGCTGAACGCCTTGTCCAAAAGCAACTTACTTCGGAGAGTTGAGATCACCCTCAGTCCCTCGCAGTTGCACACTGCCTGCAGAAAGAGTTTCCAACATCTGCACCACAGCCGTTTGTCATAGGCTTGTGAGACGCAAGTGGAATAAGCAGACCTGGATGGTGTCTCCAGCTGCAGTGGAGTGGTATTCTGGGTACCTCCTGGCTTAGAACACTGTTACGTTCTCAGTGCCCGAGGAACGCAGCTAGTTGAAAGCTGGCTTGTAGGCGTGCTTTCTTGTGCGAACTGACGTCAGGGCAGGATCCTCCCGCATCCTGACTGCCCGTAGACGTAGGTCCCAGCATCCTTATGTTAGGTGCCGAAGAGGTTCTGTGAAAACCTTGTGGAAGTGCCAGGATTCTCCTCAAGTGTATATGATCTCAATACAGACAATGCAAACGTCCTTGTTCAATGAGAGTGTAGCTCGGTCCTAGCTCCCATCAAAGTGTCTAGCAGACATCTGCCTGCAAAGCATACACACTTCCGAGAGTTGAGCTTATGGACTGTCCCTCCCACATCCTGCCTGCAGGTACACCGCGCTCCTAACAGGCCTAGCCCTGATGGTTGCCTGAAGTGTTGTGAGAGCTAAGTGGAAAGTCCCGGCCAACAAGACTAGTGCATCCGAGCTCAATCCAGCGATTTCCTAGTTTTACCCGTGCGAACCAGGTGCTACATCCTATGTGCCATACGAGAGAAGCTAGCTGAACGCCTTGTCAAAAAGCAACTTACTTCGGAGAGTTGAGCTCACCCTCAGTCCCTCGCAGTTGCACACTGCCTGTAGAAAGAGTTTCCAACATCTGCATCAGAGCCGTTTGTCAGAGGCTTGTGAGATGCAAGTGGAATAAGCAGACCTGGAAGGTGTCTCCAGCTGCAGTGGAGTGGTATTCTGGGTACCTCCTGGCTTAGAGTACTGCTACGTTCTCAGTGCCCTAAGAACGCAGCTGGTTGAAAGCTGGCTTGTAGGCATGCTTCGTTCTACGAGCTGAGGTCAGGGCAGGACCCTCCCGCATCCTGACTGCCCGTAGACATAGTACCCAGCATCCTAATGTTATTCGCCCTAGGAGGTTTTGTGCATAGCATGTGGAAGTGACAGGATTCTCCTCAAGAGTATCTGAAAATACAGACATTGCAGACGTCCTTGTTCAATGAGAGTGTAGCTAGGTCCTAGCTCCCATCAAAGTGTCTAGCAGACATCTGCCTGCAAAGCATACACACTTCCGAGAGTTGAGCTTATGGACTATCCCTCCCACATCCTGCCTTCAAGTACCTGGCACTCCAAACAGGCCTATTCCCGATGCGTCTCTGAAGTGTTGTGAGAGCTAAGTGGAAAGTCCCTGCCCACAAGACTAGTGCATCCAAGCTGATTCCAGCGATTTCCTAGTTTTTCCCGTGCGAACCAGGTGCTACATCCTAAGTGCCATACGAGAGAAGCTACCTGAACGCCTTGTCCAAAGCAACTTACTTCGGAGAGTTGAGCTCACCCTCAGTCCCTCACAGTTGCACACTGCCTGCAGAAAGAGTTTCCAACATCTGCACCACAGCCGTTTGTCAGAGGCTTGTGAGACGCAAGTGGAATAAGCAGACCTGGATGGTGTCTCCACCTGCAGTGGAGTGGTATTCTGGGTACCTCCTGGCTTAGAGTACTGCTACGTTCTCAGTGCCCTAAGAACGCAGCTGGTTGAAAGCTGGCTTGTAGGCATGCTTCCTTTCACGAGCTGAGGTCAGGGCAGGACCTTCCCGCATCCTGACTGCCCGTAGACATAGTACCCAGCATCCTAATGTTATTCGCCCTAGGAGGTTTTGCGCATAGCATGTGGAAGTGACAGGATTCTCCTCAAGTGTATCTGATCTCAATACAGACACTGCAAACGTCCTTGTTCAATGAGAGTGTAGCTCGGTCCTAGCTCCCATCAAAGTGTCTAGCAGACATCTGCCTGCAAAGCATACACACTTCCGAGAGTTGAGCTTATGGACTGTCCCTCCCACATCCTGCCTGCAGGTACACCGCGCTCCTAACAGGCCTAGCCCTGATGGTTGCCTGAAGTGTTGTGAGAGCTAAGTGGAAAGTCCCGGCCAACAAGACTAGTGCATCCGAGCTCAATCCAGCGATTTCCTAGTTTTTCCCGTGCGAACCAGGTGCTACATCCTAAGTGCCATACGAGAGAAGCTAGCTGAACGCCTTGTCAAAAGCAACTTACCTCGGAGAGTTGAGCTCACCCTCAGTCCCTCGCAGTTGCACACTGCCTGTAGAAAGAGTTTCCAACATCTGCATCAGAGCCGTTTGTCAGAGGCTTGTGAGATGCAAGTGGAATAAGCAGACCTGGATGGTGTCTCCAGCTGCAGTGGAGTGGTATTCTGGGTACCTCCTGGCTTAGAACACTGTTACGTTCTCAGTGCCCGAGGAACGCAGCTAGTTGAAAGCTGGCTTGTAGGCCTGCTTCCTTGTGCGAACTGACGTCAGGGCAAGGATCCTCCCGCATCCTGACTGCCCGTAGACGTAGGTCCCAGCATCCTTATGTTAGGTGCCGAAGAGGTTCTGTGAAAACCTTGTGGAAGTGCCAGGATTCTCCTCAAGTGTATCTGATCTCAATACAGACAATGCAAACGTCCTTGTTCAATGAGAGTGTAGCTCGGTCCTAGCTCCCATCAAAGTGTCTAGCAGACATCTGCCTGCAAAGCATACACACTTCCGAGAGTTGAGCTTATGGACTGTCCCTCCCACATCCTGCCTGCAGGTACACCGCGCTCCTAACAGGCCTAGCCCTGATGGTTGCCTGAAGTGTTGTGAGAGCTAAGTGGAAAGTCCCGGCCAACAAGACTAGTGCATCCGAGCTCAATCCAGCGATTTCCTAGTTTTTCCCGTGCGAACCAGGTGCTACATCCTAAGTGCCATACGAGAGCAGCTAGCTGAACGCCTTGTCCAAAAGCAACTTACCTCGGAGAGTTGAGCTCACCCTCAGTCCCTCGCAGTTGCACACTGCCTGTAGAAAGAGTTTCCAACATCTGCATCAGAGCCGTTTGTCAGAGGCTTGTGAGATGCAAGTGGAATAAGCAGACCTGGATGGTGTCTCCAGCTGCAGTGGAGTGGTATTCTGGGTACCTCCTGGCTTAGAACACTGTTACGTTCTCAGTGCCCGAGGAACGCAGCTAGTTGGAAGCTGGCTTGTAGGCGTGCTTCCTTGTGCGAACTGACGTCAGGGCAGGATCCTCCCGCATCCTGACTGCCCGTAGACGTAGGTCCCAGCATCCTTATGTTAGGTGCCGAAGAGGTTCTGTGAAAACCTTGTGGAAGTGCCAGGATTCTCCTCAAGTGTATCTGATCTCAATACAGACAATGCAAACGTCCTTGTTCAATGAGAGTGTAGCTCGGTCCTAGCTCCCATCAAAGTGTCTAGCAGACATCTGCCTGCAAAGCATACACACTTCCGAGAGTTGAGCTTATGGACTGTCCCTCCCACATCCTGCCTGCAGGTACACCGCGCTCCTAACAGGCCTAGCCCTGATGGTTGCCTGAAGTGTTGTGAGAGCTAAGTGGAAAGTCCCGGCCAACAAGACTAGTGCATCCGAGCTCAATCCAGCGATTTCCTAGTTTTTCCCGTGCGAACCAGGTGCTACATCCTAAGTGCCATACGAGAGAAGCTAGCTGAACGCCTTGTCCAAAAGCAACTTACTTCGGAGAGTTGAGCTCACCCTCAGTCCCTCACAGTTGCACACTGCCTGCAGAAAGAGTTTCCAACATCTGCACCACAGCCGTTTGTCATAGGCTTGTGAGACGCAAGTGGAATAAGCAGACCTGGATGGTGTCTCCAGCTGCAGTGGAGTGGTATTCTGGGTACCTCCTGGCTTAGAGTACTGCTACGTTCTCAGTGCCCTAAGAACGCAGCTGGTTGAAAGCTGGCTTGTAGGCATGCTTCCTTCTACGAGCTGAGGTCAGGGCAGGACCCTCCCGCATCCTGACTGCCCGTAGACATAGTACCCAGCATCCTAATGTTATTCGCCCTAGGAGGTTTTGTGCATAGCATGTGGAAGTGACAGGATTCTCCTCAAGTGTATCTGAAAATACAGACATTGCAAACGTCCTTGTTCAATGAGAGTGTAGCTCGGTCCTAGCTCCCATCAAAGTGTCTAGCAGACATCTGCCTGCAAAGCATACACACTTCCGAGAGTTGAGCTTAGGGACTGTCCCTCCCACATCCTGCCTGCAGGTACACCGCGCTCCTAACAGGCCTAGCCCTGATGGTTGCCTGAAGTGTTGTGAGAGCTAAGTGGAAAGTCCCGACCAACAAGACTAGTGCATCCGAGCTCAATCCAGCGATTTCCTAGTTTTACCCGTGCGAACCAGGTGCTACATCCTAAGTGCCATACGAGAGAAGCTAGCTGAACGCCTTGTCCAAAAGCAACTTACTTCGGAGAGTTGAGCTCACCCTCAGTCCCTCGCAGTTGCACACTGCCTGTAGAAAGAGTTTCCAACATCTGCATCAGAGCCGTTTGTCAGAGGCTTGTGAGATGCAAGTGGAATAAGCAGACCTGGAAGGTGTCTCCAGCTGCAGTGGAGTGGTATTCTGGGTACCTCCTGGCTTAGAACACTGTTACGTGCTCAGTGCCCGAGGAACGCAGCTAGTTGAAAGCTGGCTTGTAGGCGTGCTTCCTTGTGCCAACTGACGTCAGGGCAGGATCCTCCCGCATCCTGACTGCCCGTAGACGTAGGTCCCAGCATCCTTATGTTAGGTGCCGAAGAGGTTCTGTGAAAACCTTGTGGAAGTGCCAGGATTCTCCTCAAGTGTATCTGATCTCAATACAGACAATGCAAACGTCCTTGTTCAATGAGAGTGTAGCTCGGTCCTAGCTCCCATCAAAGTGTCTAGCAGACACCTGCCTGCAAAGCATACACACTTCCGAGAGTTGAGCTTATGGACTGTCCCTCCCACATCCTGCCTGCAGGTACACCGCGCTCCTAACAGGCCTAGCCCTGATGGTTGCCTGAAGTGTTGTGAGAGCTGTGGAAAGTCCCGGCCAACAAGACTAGTGCATCCGAGCTCAATCCAGCGATTTCCTAGTTTTTCCCGTGCGAACCAGGTGCTACATCCTAAGTGCCATACGAGAGAAGCTAGCTGAACGCCTTGTCCAAAAGCAACTTACCTCGGAGAGTTGAGCTCACCCTCAGTCCCTCGCAGTTGCACACTGCCTGTAGAAAGAGTTTCCAACATCTGCATCAGAGCCGTTTGTCAGAGGCTTGTGAGATGCAAGTGGAATAAGCAGACCTGGATGGTGTCTCCAGCTGCAGTGGAGTGGTATTCTGGGTACCTCCTGGCTTAGAACACTGTTACGTTCTCAGTGCCCGAGGAACGCAGCTAGTTGAAAGCTGGCTTGTAGGCCTGCTTCCTTGTGCGAACTGACGTCAGGGCAAGGATCCTCCCGCATCCTGACTGCCCGTAGACGTAGGTCCCAGCATCCTTATGTTAGGTGCCGAAGAGGTTCTGTGAAAACCTTGTGGAAGTGCCAGGATTCTCCTCAAGTGTATCTGATCTCAATACAGACAATGCAAACGTCCTTGTTCAATGAGAGTGTAGCTCGGTCCTAGCTCCCATCAAAGTGTCTAGCAGACATCTGCCTGCAAAGCATACACACTTCCGAGAGTTGAGCTTATGGACTGTCCCTCCCACATCCTGCCTGCAGGTACACCGCGCTCCTAACAGGCCTAGCCCTGATGGTTGCCTGAAGTGTTGTGAGAGCTAAGTGGAAAGTCCCGGCCAACAAGACTAGTGCATCCGAGCTCAATCCAGCGATTTCCTAGTTTTTCCCGTGCGAACCAGGTGCTACATCCTAAGTGCCATACGAGAGAAGCTAGCTGAACGCCTTGTCCAAAAGCAACTTACTTCGGAGAGTTGAGCTCACCCTCAGTCCCTCGCAGTTGCACACTGCCTGTAGAAAGAGTTTCCAACATCTGCATCAGAGCCGTTTGTCAGAGGCTTGTGAGATGCAAGTGGAATAAGCAGACCTGGATGGTGTCTCCAGCTGCAGTGGAGTGGTATTCTGGGTACCTCCTGGCTTAGAACACTGTTACGTTCTCAGTGCCCGAGGAACGCAGCTAGTTGGAAGCTGGCTTGTAGGCGTGCTTCCTTGTGCGAACTGACGTCAGGGCAGGATCCTCCCGCATCCTGACTGCCCGTAGACGTAGGTCCCAGCATCCTTATGTTAGGTGCCGAAGAGGTTCTGTGAAAACCTTGTGGAAGTGCCAGGATTCTCCTCAAGTGTATCTGATCTCAATACAGACAATGCAAACGTCCTTGTTCAATGAGAGTGTAGCTCGGTCCTAGCTCCCATCAAAGTGTCTAGCAGACATCTGCCTGCAAAGCATACACACTTCCGAGAGTTGAGCTTATGGACTGTCCCTCCCACATCCTGCCTGCAGGTACACCGTGCTCCTAACAGGCCTAGCCCTGATGGTTGCCTGAAGTGTTGTGAGAGCTAAGTGGAAAGTCCCGGCCAACAAGACTAGTGCATCCGAGCTAAATCCAGCGATTTCCTAGTTTTTCCCGTGCGAACCAGGTGCTACATCCTAAGTGCCATACGAGAGAAGCTAGCTGAACGCCTTGTCCAAAAGCAACTTACTTCGGAGAGTTGAGCTCACCCTCAGTCCCTCACAGTTGCACACTGCCTGCAGAAAGAGTTTCCAACATCTGCACCACAGCCGTTTGTCATAGGCTTGTGAGACGCAAGTGGAATAAGCAGACCTGGATGGTGTCTCCAGCTGCAGTGGAGTGGTATTCTGGGTACCTCCTGGCTTAGAGTACTGCTACGTTCTCAGTGCCCTAAGAACGCAGCTGGTTGAAAGCTGGCTTGTAGGCATGCTTCCTTCTACGAGCTGAGGTCAGGGCAGGACGCTCCCGCATGCTGACTGCCCGTAGACATAGTACCCAGCATCCTAATGTTATTCGCCCTAGGAGGTTTTGTGCATAGCATGTGGAAGTGACAGGATTCTCCTCAAGTGTATCTGAAAATACAGACATTGCAAACGTCCTTGTTCAATGAGAGTGTAGCTCGGTCCTAGCTCCCATCAAAGTGTCTAGCAGACATCTGCCTGCAAAGCATACACACTTCCGAGAGTTGAGCTTATGGACTGTCCCTCCCACATCCTGCCTGCAGGTACACCGCGCTCCTAACAGGCCTAGCCCTGATGGTTGCCTGAAGTGTTGTGAGAGCTAAGTGGAAAGTCCCGGCCAACAAGACTAGTGCATCCGAGCTCAATCCAGCGATTTCCTAGTTTTACCCGTGCGAACCAGGTGCTACATCCTAAGTGCCATACGAGAGAAGCTAGCTGAACGCCTTGTCCAAAAGCAACTTACTTCGGAGAGTTGAGCTCACCCTCAGTCCCTCGCAGTTGCACACTGCCTGTAGAAAGAGTTTCCAACATCTGCATCAGAGCCGTTTGTCAGAGGCTTGTGAGATGCAAGTGGAATAAGCAGACCTGGATGGTGTCTCCAGCTGCAGTGGAGTGGTATTCTGGGTACCTCCTGGCTTAGAACACTGTTACGTTCTCAGTGCCCGAGGAACGCAGCTAGTTGGAAGCTGGCTTGTAGGCGTGCTTCCTTGTGCGAACTGACGTCAGGGCAGGATCCTCCCGCATCCTGACTGCCCGTAGACGTAGGTCCCAGCATCCTTATGTTAGGTGCCGAAGAGGTTCTGTGAAAACCTTGTGGAAGTGCCAGGATTCTCCTCAAGTGTATCTGATCTCAATACAGACAATGCAAACGTCCTTGTTCAATGAGAGTGTAGCTCGGTCCTAGCTCCCATCAAAGTGTCTAGCAGACATCTGCCTGCAAAGCATACACACTTCCGAGAGTTGAGCTTATGGACTGTCCCTCCCACATCCTGCCTGCAGGTACACCGCGCTCCTAACAGGCCTAGCCCTGATGGTTGCCTGAAGTGTTGTGAGAGCTAAGTGGAAAGTCCCGGCCAACAAGACTAGTGCATCCGAGCTAAATCCAGCGATTTCCTAGTTTTTCCCGTGCGAACCAGGTGCTACATCCTAAGTGCCATACGAGAGAAGCTAGCTGAACGCCTTGTCCAAAAGCAACTTACTTCGGAGAGTTGAGCTCACCCTCAGTCCCTCGCAGTTGCACACTGCCTGCAGAAAGAGTTTCCAACATCTGCACCACAGCCGTTTGTCATAGGCTTGTGAGACGCAAGTGGAATAAGCAGACCTGGAAGGTGTCTCCAGCTGCAGTGGAGTGGTATTCTGGGTACCTCCTGGCTTAGAACACTGTTACGTTCTCAGTGCCCGAGGAACGCAGCTAGTTGAAAGCTGGCTTGTAGGCGTGCTTCCTTGTGCGAACTGACGTCAGGGCAGGATCCTCCCGCATCCTGACTGCCCGTAGACGTAGGTCCCAGCATCCTTATGTTAGGTGCCGAAGAGGTTCTGTGAAAACCTTGTGGAAGTGCCAGGATTCTCCTCAAGTGTATCTGATCTCAATACAGACAATGCAAACGTCCTTGTTCAATGAGAGTGTAGCTCGGTCCTAGCTCCCATCAAAGTGTCTAGCAGACATCTGCCTGCAAAGCATACACACTTCCGAGAGTTGAGCTTATGGACTGTCCCTCCCACATCCTGCCTGCAGGTACACCGCGCTCCTAACAGGCCTAGCCCTGATGGTTGCCTGAAGTGTTGTGAGAGCTAAGTGGAAAGTCCCGGCCAACAAGACTAGTGCATCCGAGCTCAATCCAGCGATTTCCTAGTTTTTCCCGTGCGAACCAGGTGCTACATCCTAAGTGCCATACGAGAGAAGCTAGCTGAACGCCTTGTCCAAAAGCAACTTACTTCGGAGAGTTGAGCTCACCCTCAGTCCCTCACAGTTGCACACTGCCTGCAGAAAGAGTTTCCAACATCTGCACCACAGCCGTTTGTCATAGGCTTGTGAGACGCAAGTGGAATAAGCAGACCTGGAAGGTGTCTCCAGCTGCATTGGAGTGGTATTCTGGGTACCTCCTGGCTTAGAGTACTGCTACGTTCTCAGTGCCCTAAGAACGCAGCTGGTTGAAAGCTGGCTTGTAGGCATGCTTCCTTCTACGAGCTGAGGTCAGGGCAGGACCCTACCGCATCCTGACTGCCCGTAGATTTAGTACCCAGCATCCTAATGTTATTCGCCCTAGGAGGTTTTGTGCATAGCATGTGGAAGTGACAGGATTCTCCTCAAGTGTATCTGAAAATACAGACATTGCAAACGTCCTTGTTCAATGAGAGTGTAGCTCGGTCCTAGCTCCCATCAAAGTGTCTAGCAGACATCTGCCTGCAAAGCATACACACTTCCGAGAGTTGAGCTTATGGACTGTCCCTCCTACATCCTGCCTGCAGGTACACCGCGCTCCTAACAGGCCTAGCCCTGATGGTTGCCTGAAGTGTTGTGAGAGCTAAGTGGAAAGTCCCGGCCAACAAGACTAGTGCATCCGAGCTCAATCCAGCGATTTCCTAGTTTTACCCGTGCGAACCAGGTGCTACATCCTAAGTGCCATACGAGAGAAGCTAGCTGAACGCCTTGTCCAAAAGCAACTTACCTCGGAGAGTTGAGCTCACCCTCAGTCCCTCGCAGTTGCACACTGCCTGTAGAAAGAGTTTCCAACATCTGCATCAGAGCCGTTTGTCAGAGGCTTGTGAGATGCAAGTGGAATAAGCAGACCTGGATGGTGTCTCCAGCTGCAGTGGAGTGGTATTCTGGGTACCTCCTGGCTTAGAACACTGTTACGTTCTCAGTGCCCGAGGAACGCAGCTAGTTGAAAGCTGGCTTGTAGGCGTGCTTCCTTGTGCGAACTGACGTCAGGGCAGGATCCTCCCGCATCCTGACTGCCCGTAGACGTAGGTCCCAGCATCCTTATGTTAGGTGCCGAAGAGGTTCTGTGAAAACCTTGTGGAAGTGCCAGGATTCTCCTCAAGTGTATCTGATCTCAATACAGACAATGCAAACGTCCTTGTTCAATGAGAGTGTAGCTCGGTCCTAGCTCCCATCAAAGTGTCTAGCAGACATCTGCCTGCAAAGCATACACACTTCCGAGAGTTGAGCTTATGGACTGTCCCTCCCACATCCTGCCTGCAGGTACACCGCGCTCCTAACAGGCCTAGCCCTGATGGTTGCCTGAAGTGTTGTGAGAGCTAAGTGGAAAGTCCCGGCCAACAAGACTAGTGCATCCGAGCTCAATCCAGCGATTTCCTAGTTTTTCCCGTGCGAACCAGGTGCTACATCCTAAGTGCCATACGAGAGAAGCTAGCTGAACGCCTTGTCCAAAAGCAACTTACTTCGGAGAGTTGAGCTCACCCTCAGTCCCTCACAGTTGCACACTGCCTGCAGAAAGAGTTTCCAACATCTGCACCACAGCCGTTTGTCATAGGCTTGTGAGACGCAAGTGGAATAAGCAGACCTGGATGGTGTCTCCAGCTGCAGTGGAGTGGTATTCTGGGTACCTCCTGGCTTAGAGTACTGCTACGTTCTCAGTGCCCTAAGAACGCAGCTGGTTGAAAGCTGGCTTGTAGGCATGCTTCCTTCTACGAGCTGAGGTCAGGGCAGGACCCTCCCGCATCCTGACTGCCCGT
The DNA here is from genome assembly GCF_048418805.1 of Vulpes vulpes. Classification (NCBI taxonomy): domain Eukaryota; kingdom Metazoa; phylum Chordata; class Mammalia; order Carnivora; family Canidae; genus Vulpes; species Vulpes vulpes. The sequence goes on along the minus strand of NC_132787.1, from coordinate 46,109,255 downwards.
AGACATAGTACCCAGCATCCTAATGTTATTCGCCCTAGGAGGTTTTGTGCATAGCATGTGGAAGTGACAGGATTCTCCTCAAGTGTATCTGAAAATACAGACATTGCAAACGTCCTTGTTCAATGAGAGTGTAGCTCGGTCCTAGCTCCCATCAAAGTGTCTAGCAGACATCTGCCTGCAAAGCATACACACTTCCGAGAGTTGAGCTTAGGGACTGTCCCTCCCACATCCTGCCTGCAGGTACACCGCGCTCCTAACAGGCCTAGCCCTGATGGTTGCCTGAAGTGTTGTGAGAGCTAAGTGGAAAGTCCCGACCAACAAGACTAGTGCATCCGAGCTCAATCCAGCGATTTCCTAGTTTTACCCGTGCGAACCAGGTGCTACATCCTAAGTGCCATACGAGAGAAGCTAGCTGAACGCCTTGTCCAAAAGCAACTTACTTCGGAGAGTTGAGCTCACCCTCAGTCCCTCGCAGTTGCACACTGCCTGTAGAAAGAGTTTCCAACATCTGCATCAGAGCCGTTTGTCAGAGGCTTGTGAGATGCAAGTGGAATAAGCAGACCTGGAAGGTGTCTCCAGCTGCAGTGGAGTGGTATTCTGGGTACCTCCTGGCTTAGAACACTGTTACGTGCTCAGTGCCCGAGGAACGCAGCTAGTTGAAAGCTGGCTTGTAGGCGTGCTTCCTTGTGCCAACTGACGTCAGGGCAGGATCCTCCCGCATCCTGACTGCCCGTAGACGTAGGTCCCAGCATCCTTATGTTAGGTGCCGAAGAGGTTCTGTGAAAACCTTGTGGAAGTGCCAGGATTCTCCTCAAGTGTATCTGATCTCAATACAGACAATGCAAACGTCCTTGTTCAATGAGAGTGTAGCTCGGTCCTAGCTCCCATCAAAGTGTCTAGCAGACACCTGCCTGCAAAGCATACACACTTCCGAGAGTTGAGCTTATGGACTGTCCCTCCCACATCCTGCCTGCAGGTACACCGCGCTCCTAACAGGCCTAGCCCTGATGGTTGCCTGAAGTGTTGTGAGAGCTGTGGAAAGTCCCGGCCAACAAGACTAGTGCATCCGAGCTCAATCCAGCGATTTCCTAGTTTTTCCCGTGCGAACCAGGTGCTACATCCTAAGTGCCATACGAGAGAAGCTAGCTGAACGCCTTGTCCAAAAGCAACTTACCTCGGAGAGTTGAGCTCACCCTCAGTCCCTCGCAGTTGCACACTGCCTGTAGAAAGAGTTTCCAACATCTGCATCAGAGCCGTTTGTCAGAGGCTTGTGAGATGCAAGTGGAATAAGCAGACCTGGATGGTGTCTCCAGCTGCAGTGGAGTGGTATTCTGGGTACCTCCTGGCTTAGAACACTGTTACGTTCTCAGTGCCCGAGGAACGCAGCTAGTTGAAAGCTGGCTTGTAGGCCTGCTTCCTTGTGCGAACTGACGTCAGGGCAAGGATCCTCCCGCATCCTGACTGCCCGTAGACGTAGGTCCCAGCATCCTTATGTTAGGTGCCGAAGAGGTTCTGTGAAAACCTTGTGGAAGTGCCAGGATTCTCCTCAAGTGTATCTGATCTCAATACAGACAATGCAAACGTCCTTGTTCAATGAGAGTGTAGCTCGGTCCTAGCTCCCATCAAAGTGTCTAGCAGACATCTGCCTGCAAAGCATACACACTTCCGAGAGTTGAGCTTATGGACTGTCCCTCCCACATCCTGCCTGCAGGTACACCGCGCTCCTAACAGGCCTAGCCCTGATGGTTGCCTGAAGTGTTGTGAGAGCTAAGTGGAAAGTCCCGGCCAACAAGACTAGTGCATCCGAGCTCAATCCAGCGATTTCCTAGTTTTTCCCGTGCGAACCAGGTGCTACATCCTAAGTGCCATACGAGAGAAGCTAGCTGAACGCCTTGTCCAAAAGCAACTTACTTCGGAGAGTTGAGCTCACCCTCAGTCCCTCGCAGTTGCACACTGCCTGTAGAAAGAGTTTCCAACATCTGCATCAGAGCCGTTTGTCAGAGGCTTGTGAGATGCAAGTGGAATAAGCAGACCTGGATGGTGTCTCCAGCTGCAGTGGAGTGGTATTCTGGGTACCTCCTGGCTTAGAACACTGTTACGTTCTCAGTGCCCGAGGAACGCAGCTAGTTGGAAGCTGGCTTGTAGGCGTGCTTCCTTGTGCGAACTGACGTCAGGGCAGGATCCTCCCGCATCCTGACTGCCCGTAGACGTAGGTCCCAGCATCCTTATGTTAGGTGCCGAAGAGGTTCTGTGAAAACCTTGTGGAAGTGCCAGGATTCTCCTCAAGTGTATCTGATCTCAATACAGACAATGCAAACGTCCTTGTTCAATGAGAGTGTAGCTCGGTCCTAGCTCCCATCAAAGTGTCTAGCAGACATCTGCCTGCAAAGCATACACACTTCCGAGAGTTGAGCTTATGGACTGTCCCTCCCACATCCTGCCTGCAGGTACACCGTGCTCCTAACAGGCCTAGCCCTGATGGTTGCCTGAAGTGTTGTGAGAGCTAAGTGGAAAGTCCCGGCCAACAAGACTAGTGCATCCGAGCTAAATCCAGCGATTTCCTAGTTTTTCCCGTGCGAACCAGGTGCTACATCCTAAGTGCCATACGAGAGAAGCTAGCTGAACGCCTTGTCCAAAAGCAACTTACTTCGGAGAGTTGAGCTCACCCTCAGTCCCTCACAGTTGCACACTGCCTGCAGAAAGAGTTTCCAACATCTGCACCACAGCCGTTTGTCATAGGCTTGTGAGACGCAAGTGGAATAAGCAGACCTGGATGGTGTCTCCAGCTGCAGTGGAGTGGTATTCTGGGTACCTCCTGGCTTAGAGTACTGCTACGTTCTCAGTGCCCTAAGAACGCAGCTGGTTGAAAGCTGGCTTGTAGGCATGCTTCCTTCTACGAGCTGAGGTCAGGGCAGGACGCTCCCGCATGCTGACTGCCCGTAGACATAGTACCCAGCATCCTAATGTTATTCGCCCTAGGAGGTTTTGTGCATAGCATGTGGAAGTGACAGGATTCTCCTCAAGTGTATCTGAAAATACAGACATTGCAAACGTCCTTGTTCAATGAGAGTGTAGCTCGGTCCTAGCTCCCATCAAAGTGTCTAGCAGACATCTGCCTGCAAAGCATACACACTTCCGAGAGTTGAGCTTATGGACTGTCCCTCCCACATCCTGCCTGCAGGTACACCGCGCTCCTAACAGGCCTAGCCCTGATGGTTGCCTGAAGTGTTGTGAGAGCTAAGTGGAAAGTCCCGGCCAACAAGACTAGTGCATCCGAGCTCAATCCAGCGATTTCCTAGTTTTACCCGTGCGAGCCAGGTGCTACATCCTAAGTGCCATACGAGAGAAGCTAGCTGAACGCCTTGTCCAAAAGCAACTTACTTCGGAGAGTTGAGCTCACCCTCAGTCCCTCGCAGTTGCACACTGCCTGTAGAAAGAGTTTCCAACATCTGCATCAGAGCCGTTTGTCAGAGGCTTGTGAGATGCAAGTGGAATAAGCAGACCTGGATGGTGTCTCCAGCTGCAGTGGAGTGGTATTCTGGGTACCTCCTGGCTTAGAACACTGTTACGTTCTCAGTGCCCGAGGAACGCAGCTAGTTGGAAGCTGGCTTGTAGGCGTGCTTCCTTGTGCGAACTGACGTCAGGGCAGGATCCTCCCGCATCCTGACTGCCCGTAGACGTAGGTCCCAGCATCCTTATGTTAGGTGCCGAAGAGGTTCTGTGAAAACCTTGTGGAAGTGCCAGGATTCTCCTCAAGTGTATCTGATCTCAATACAGACAATGCAAACGTCCTTGTTCAATGAGAGTGTAGCTCGGTCCTAGCTCCCATCAAAGTGTCTAGCAGACATCTGCCTGCAAAGCATACACACTTCCGAGAGTTGAGCTTATGGACTGTCCCTCCCACATCCTGCCTGCAGGTACACCGCGCTCCTAACAGGCCTAGCCCTGATGGTTGCCTGAAGTGTTGTGAGAGCTAAGTGGAAAGTCCCGGCCAACAAGACTAGTGCATCCGAGCTAAATCCAGCGATTTCCTAGTTTTTCCCGTGCGAACCAGGTGCTACATCCTAAGTGCCATACGAGAGAAGCTAGCTGAACGCCTTGTCCAAAAGCAACTTACTTCGGAGAGTTGAGCTCACCCTCAGTCCCTCGCAGTTGCACACTGCCTGCAGAAAGAGTTTCCAACATCTGCACCACAGCCGTTTGTCATAGGCTTGTGAGACGCAAGTGGAATAAGCAGACCTGGAAGGTGTCTCCAGCTGCAGTGGAGTGGTATTCTGGGTACCTCCTGGCTTAGAACACTGTTACGTTCTCAGTGCCCGAGGAACGCAGCTAGTTGAAAGCTGGCTTGTAGGCGTGCTTCCTTGTGCGAACTGACGTCAGGGCAGGATCCTCCCGCATCCTGACTGCCCGTAGACGTAGGTCCCAGCATCCTTATGTTAGGTGCCGAAGAGGTTCTGTGAAAACCTTGTGGAAGTGCCAGGATTCTCCTCAAGTGTATCTGATCTCAATACAGACAATGCAAACGTCCTTGTTCAATGAGAGTGTAGCTCGGTCCTAGCTCCCATCAAAGTGTCTAGCAGACATCTGCCTGCAAAGCATACACACTTCCGAGAGTTGAGCTTATGGACTGTCCCTCCCACATCCTGCCTGCAGGTACACCGCGCTCCTAACAGGCCTAGCCCTGATGGTTGCCTGAAGTGTTGTGAGAGCTAAGTGGAAAGTCCCGGCCAACAAGACTAGTGCATCCGAGCTCAATCCAGCGATTTCCTAGTTTTTCCCGTGCGAACCAGGTGCTACATCCTAAGTGCCATACGAGAGAAGCTAGCTGAACGCCTTGTCCAAAAGCAACTTACTTCGGAGAGTTGAGCTCACCCTCAGTCCCTCACAGTTGCACACTGCCTGCAGAAAGAGTTTCCAACATCTGCACCACAGCCGTTTGTCATAGGCTTGTGAGACGCAAGTGGAATAAGCAGACCTGGAAGGTGTCTCCAGCTGCATTGGAGTGGTATTCTGGGTACCTCCTGGCTTAGAGTACTGCTACGTTCTCAGTGCCCTAAGAACGCAGCTGGTTGAAAGCTGGCTTGTAGGCATGCTTCCTTCTACGAGCTGAGGTCAGGGCAGGACCCTACCGCATCCTGACTGCCCGTAGATTTAGTACCCAGCATCCTAATGTTATTCGCCCTAGGAGGTTTTGTGCATAGCATGTGGAAGTGACAGGATTCTCCTCAAGTGTATCTGAAAATACAGACATTGCAAACGTCCTTGTTCAATGAGAGTGTAGCTCGGTCCTAGCTCCCATCAAAGTGTCTAGCAGACATCTGCCTGCAAAGCATACACACTTCCGAGAGTTGAGCTTATGGACTGTCCCTCCTACATCCTGCCTGCAGGTACACCGCGCTCCTAACAGGCCTAGCCCTGATGGTTGCCTGAAGTGTTGTGAGAGCTAAGTGGAAAGTCCCGGCCAACAAGACTAGTGCATCCGAGCTCAATCCAGCGATTTCCTAGTTTTACCCGTGCGAACCAGGTGCTACATCCTAAGTGCCATACGAGAGAAGCTAGCTGAACGCCTTGTCCAAAAGCAACTTACCTCGGAGAGTTGAGCTCACCCTCAGTCCCTCGCAGTTGCACACTGCCTGTAGAAAGAGTTTCCAACATCTGCATCAGAGCCGTTTGTCAGAGGCTTGTGAGATGCAAGTGGAATAAGCAGACCTGGATGGTGTCTCCAGCTGCAGTGGAGTGGTATTCTGGGTACCTCCTGGCTTAGAACACTGTTACGTTCTCAGTGCCCGAGGAACGCAGCTAGTTGAAAGCTGGCTTGTAGGCGTGCTTCCTTGTGCGAACTGACGTCAGGGCAGGATCCTCCCGCATCCTGACTGCCCGTAGACGTAGGTCCCAGCATCCTTATGTTAGGTGCCGAAGAGGTTCTGTGAAAACCTTGTGGAAGTGCCAGGATTCTCCTCAAGTGTATCTGATCTCAATACAGACAATGCAAACGTCCTTGTTCAATGAGAGTGTAGCTCGGTCCTAGCTCCCATCAAAGTGTCTAGCAGACATCTGCCTGCAAAGCATACACACTTCCGAGAGTTGAGCTTATGGACTGTCCCTCCCACATCCTGCCTGCAGGTACACCGCGCTCCTAACAGGCCTAGCCCTGATGGTTGCCTGAAGTGTTGTGAGAGCTAAGTGGAAAGTCCCGGCCAACAAGACTAGTGCATCCGAGCTCAATCCAGCGATTTCCTAGTTTTTCCCGTGCGAACCAGGTGCTACATCCTAAGTGCCATACGAGAGAAGCTAGCTGAACGCCTTGTCCAAAAGCAACTTACTTCGGAGAGTTGAGCTCACCCTCAGTCCCTCGCAGTTGCACACTGCCTGCAGAAAGAGTTTCCAACATCTGCATCAGAGCCGTTTGTCAGAGGCTTGTGAGATGCAAGTGGAATAAGCAGACCTGGAAGGTGTCTCCAGCTGCAGTGGAGTGGTATTCTGGGTACCTCCTGGCTTAGAGTACTGCTACGTTCTCAGTGCCCTAAGAACGCAGCTGGTTGAAAGCTGGCTTGTAGGCATGCTTCGTTCTACGAGCTGAGGTCAGGGCAGGACCCTCCCGCATCCTGACTGCCCGTAGACATAGTACCCAGCATCCTAATGTTATTCGCCCTAGGAGGTTTTGTGCATAGCATGTGGAAGTGACAGGATTCTCCTCAAGAGTATCTGAAAATACAGACATTGCAGACGTCCTTGTTCAATGAGAGTGTAGCTAGGTCCTAGCTCCCATCAAAGTGTCTAGCAGACATCTGCCTGCAAAGCATACACACTTCGGAGAGTTGAGCTTATGGACTATCCCTCCCACATCCTGCCTTCAAGTACCTGGCACTCCAAACAGGCCTATTCCCGATGCGTCTCTGAAGTGTTGTGAGAGCTAAGTGGAAAGTCCCTGCCCACAAGACTAGTGCATCCAAGCTGATTCCAGCGATTTCCTAGTTTTTCCCGTGCGAACCAGGTGCTACATCCTAAGTGCCATACGAGAGAAGCTACCTGAACGCCTTGTCCAAAGCAACTTACTTCGGAGAGTTGAGCTCACCCTCAGTCCCTCACAGTTGCACACTGCCTGCAGAAAGAGTTTCCAACATCTGCAACACAGCCGTTTGTCAGAGGCTTGTGAGACGCAAGTGGAATAAGCAGACCTGGATGGTGTCTCCACCTGCAGTGGAGTGGTATTCTGGGTACCTCCTGGCTTAGAGTACTGCTACGTTCTCAGTGCCCTAAGAACGCAGCTGGTTGAAAGCTGGCTTGTAGGCATGCTTCCTTCTACGAGCTGAGGTCACGGCAGGACCCTCCCGCATCCTGACTGCCCGTAGACATAGTACCCAGCATCCTAATGTTATTCGCCCTAGTAGGTTTTGCGCATAGCATGTGGAAGTGACAGGATTCTCCTCAAGTGTATCTGATCTCAATACAGACACTGCAAACGTCCTTGTTCAATGAGAGTGTAGCTCGGTCCTAGCTCCCATCAAAGTGTCTAGCAGACATCTGCCTGCAAAGCATACACACTTCCGAGAGTTGAGCTTATGGACTGTCCCTCCCACATCCTGCCTGCAGGTACACCGCGCTCCTAACAGGCCTAGCCCTGATGGTTGCCTGAAGTGTTGTGAGAGCTAAGTGGAAAGTCCCGACCAACAAGACTAGTGCATCCGAGCTCAATCCAGCGATTTCCTAGTTTTACCCGTGCGAACCAGGTGCTACATCCTAAGTGCCATACGAGAGAAGCTAGCTGAACGCCTTGTCCAAAAGCAACTTACTTCGGAGAGTTGAGCTCACCCTCAGTCCCTCGCAGTTGCACACTGCCTGTAGAAAGAGTTTCCAACATCTGCATCAGAGCCGTTTGTCAGAGGCTTGTGAGATGCAAGTGGAATAAGCAGACCTGGAAGGTGTCTCCAGCTGCAGTGGAGTGGTATTCTGGGTACCTCCTGGCTTAGAACACTGTTACGTGCTCAGTGCCCGAGGAACGCAGCTAGTTGAAAGCTGGCTTGTAGGCGTGCTTCCTTGTGCGAACTGACGTCAGGGCAGGATCCTCCCGCATCCTGACTGCCCGTAGACGTAGGTCCCAGCATCCTTATGTTAGGTGCCGAAGAGGTTCTGTGAAAACCTTGTGGAAGTGCCAGGATTCTCCTCAAGTGTATCTGATCTCAATACAGACAATGCAAACGTCCTTGTTCAATGAGAGTGTAGCTCGGTCCTAGCTCCCATCAAAGTGTCTAGCAGACACCTGCCTGCAAAGCATACACACTTCCGAGAGTTGAGCTTATGGACTGTCCCTCCCACATCCTGCCTGCAGGTACACCGCGCTCCTAACAGGCCTAGCCCTGATGGTTGCCTGAAGTGTTGTGAGAGTTGTGGAAAGTCCCGGCCAACAAGACTAGTGCATCCGAGCTCAATCCAGCGATTTCCTAGTTTTTCCCGTGCGAACCAGGTGCTACATCCTAAGTGCCATACGAGAGAAGCTAGCTGAACGCCTTGTCCAAAAGCAACTTACCTCGGAGAGTTGAGCTCACCCTCAGTCCCTCGCAGTTGCACACTGCCTGTAGAAAGAGTTTCCAACATCTGCATCAGAGCCGTTTGTCAGAGGCTTGTGAGATGCAAGTGGAATAAGCAGACCTGGATGGTGTCTCCAGCTGCAGTGGAGTGGTATTCTGGGTACCTCCTGGCTTAGAACACTGTTACGTTCTCAGTGCCCGAGGAACGCAGCTAGTTGAAAGCTGGCTTGTAGGCCTGCTTCCTTGTGCGAACTGACGTCAGGGCAAGGATCCTCCCGCATCCTGACTGCCCGTAGACGTAGGTCCCAGCATCCTTATGTTAGGTGCCGAAGAGGTTCTGTGAAAACCTTGTGGAAGTGCCAGGATTCTCCTCAAGTGTATCTGATCTCAATACAGACAATGCAAACGTCCTTGTTCAATGAGAGTGTAGCTCGGTCCTAGCTCCCATCAAAGTGTCTAGCAGATATCTGCCTGCAAAGCATACACACTTCCGAGAGTTGAGCTTATGGACTGTCCCTCCCACATCCTGCCTGCAGGTACACCGCGCTCCTAACAGGCCTAGCCCTGATGGTTGCCTGAAGTGTTGTGAGAGCTAAGTGGAAAGTCCCGGCCAACAAGACTAGTGCATCCGAGCTCAATCCAGCGATTTCCTAGTTTTTCCCGTGCGAACCAGGTGCTACATCCTAAGTGCCATACGAGAGAAGCTAGCTGAACGCCTTGTCCAAAAGCAACTTACTTCAGAGAGTTGAGCTCACCCTCAGTCCCTCGCAGTTGCACACTGCCTGTAGAAGGAGTTTCCAACATCTGCATCAGAGCCGTTTGTCAGAGGCTTGTGAGATGCAAGTGGAATAAGCAGACCTGGATGGTGTCTCCAGCTGCAGTGGAGTGGTATTCTGGGTACCTCCTGGCTTAGAACACTGTTACGTTCTCAGTGCCCGAGGAACGCAGCTAGTTGGAAGCTGGCTTGTAGGCGTGCTTCCTTGTGCGAACTGACGTCAGGGCAGGATCCTCCCGCATCCTGACTGCCCGTAGACGTAGGTCCCAGCATCCTTATGTTAGGTGCCGAAGAGGTTCTGTGAAAACCTTGTGGACGTGCCAGGATTCTCCTCAAGTGTATCTGATCTCAATACAGACAATGCAAACGTCCTTGTTCAATGAGAGTGTAGCTCGGTCCTAGCTCCCATCAAAGTGTCTAGCAGACATCTGCCTGCAAAGCATACACACTTCCGAGAGTTGAGCTTATGGACTGTCCCTCCCACATCCTGCCTGCAGGTACACCGCGCTCCTAACAGGCCTAGCCCTGATGGTTGCCTGAAGTGTTGTGAGAGCTAAGTGGAAAGTCCCGGCCAACAAGACTAGTGCATCCGAGCTCAATCCAGCGATTTCCTAGTTTTTCCCGTGCGAACCAGGTGCTACATCCTAAGTGCCATACGAGAGAAGCTAGCTGAACGCCTTGTCCAAAAGCAACTTACTTCGGAGAGTTGAGCTCACCCTCAGTCCCTCACAGTTGCACACTGCCTGCAGAAAGAGTTTCCAACATCTGCACCACAGCCGTTTGTCATAGGCTTGTGAGACGCAAGTGGAATAAGCAGACCTGGATGGTGTCTCCAGCTGCAGTGGAGTGGTATTCTGGGTACCTCCTGGCTTAGAGTACTGCTACGTTCTCAGTGCCCTAAGAACGCAGCTGGTTGAAAGCTGGCTTGTAGGCATGCTTCCTTCTACGAGCTGAGGTCAGGGCAGGACGCTCCCGCATCCTGACTGCCCGTAGACATAGTACCCAGCATCCTAATGTTATTCGCCCTAGGAGGTTTTGTGCATAGCATGTGGAAGTGACAGGATTCTCCTCAAGTGTATCTGAAAATACAGACATTGCAAACGTCCTTGTTCAATGAGAGTGTAGCTCGGTCCTAGCTCCCATCAAAGTGTCTAGCAGACATCTGCCTGCAAAGCATACACACTTCCGAGAGTTGAGCTTATGGACTGTCCCTCCCACATCCTGCCTGCAGGTACACCGCGCTCCTAACAGGCCTAGCCCTGATGGTTGCCTGAAGTGTTGTGAGAGCTAAGTGGAAAGTCCCGGCCAACAAGACTAGTGCATCCGAGCTCAATCCAGCGATTTCCTAGTTTTACCCGTGCGAACCAGGTGCTACATCCTAAGTGCCATACGAGAGAAGCTAGCTGAACGCCTTGTCCAAAAGCAACTTACTTCGGAGAGTTGAGCTCACCCTCAGTCCCTCGCAGTTGCACACTGCCTGTAGAAAGAGTTTCCAACATCTGCATCAGAGCCGTTTGTCAGAGGCTTGTGAGATGCAAGTGGAATAAGCAGACCTGGATGGTGTCTCCAGCTGCAGTGGAGTGGTATTCTGGGTACCTCCTGGCTTAGAACACTGTTACGTTCTCAGTGCCCGAGGAACGCAGCTAGTTGGAAGCTGGCTTGTAGGCGTGCTTCCTTGTGCGAACTGACGTCAGGGCAGGATCCTCCCGCATCCTGACTGCCCGTAGACGTAGGTCCCAGCATCCTTATGTTAGGTGCCGAAGAGGTTCTGTGAAAACCTTGTGGAAGTGCCAGGATTCTCCTCAAGTGTATCTGATCTCAATACAGACAATGCAAACGTCCTTGTTCAATGAGAGTGTAGCTCGGTCCTAGCTCCCATCAAAGTGTCTAGCAGACATCTGCCTGCAAAGCATACACACTTCCGAGAGTTGAGCTTATGGACTGTCCCTCCCACATCCTGCCTGCAGGTACACCGCGCTCCTAACAGGCCTAGCCCTGATGGTTGCCTGAAGTGTTGTGAGAGCTAAGTGGAAAGTCCCGGCCAACAAGACTAGTGCATCCGAGCTCAATCCAGCGATTTCCTAGTTTTTCCCGTGCGAACCAGGTGCTACATCCTAAGTGCCATACGAGAGAAGCTAGCTGAACGCCTTGTCCAAAAGCAACTTACTTCGGAGAGTTGAGCTCACCCTCAGTCCCTCGCAGTTGCACACTGCCTGCAGAAAGAGTTTCCAACATCTGCACCACAGCCGTTTGTCATAGGCTTGTGAGACGCAAGTGGAATAAGCAGACCTGGAAGGGGTCTCCAGCTGCAGTGGAGTGGTATTCTGGGTACCTCCTTGCTTAGAACACTGTTACGTTCTCAGTGCCCGAGGAACGCAGCTAGTTGAAAGCTGGCTTGAAGGCGTGCTTCCTTGTGCGAACTGACGTCAGGGCAGGATCCTCCCGCATCCTGACTGCCCGTAGACGTAGGTCCCAGCATCCTTATGTTAGGTGCCGAAGAGGTTCTGTGAAAACCTTGTGGAAGTGCCAGGATTCTCCTCAAGTGTATCTGATCTCAATACAGACAATGCAAACGTCCTTGTTCAATGAGAGTGTAGCTCGGTCCTAGCTCCCATCAAAGTGTCTAGCAGACATCTGCCTGCAAAGCATACACACTTCCGAGAGTTGAGCTTATGGACTGTCCCTCCCACATCCTGCCTGCAGGTACACCGCGCTCCTAACAGGCCTAGCCCTGATGGTTGCCTGAAGTGTTGTGAGAGCTAAGTGGAAAGTCCCGGCCAACAAGACTAGTGCATCCGAGCTCAATCCAGCGATTTCCTAGTTTTTCCCGTGCGAACCAGGTGCTACATCCTAAGTGCCATACGAGAGAAGCTAGCTGAACGCCTTGTCCAAAAGCAACTTACTTCGGAGAGTTGAGCTCACCCTCAGTCCCTCACAGTTGCACACTGCCTGCAGAAAGAGTTTCCAACATCTGCACCACAGCCGTTTGTCATAGGCTTGTGAGACGCAAGTGGAATAAGCAGACCTGGATGGTGTCTCCAGCTGCATTGGAGTGGTATTCTGGGTACCTCCTGGCTTAGAGTACTGCTACGTTCTCAGTGCCTGAGGAACGCAGCTGGTTGAAAGCTGGCTTGTAGGCATGCTTCCTTCTACGAGCTGACGTCAGGGCAGGACCCTACCGCATCCTGACTGCCCGTCGATTTAGTACCCAGCATCCTAATGTTATTCGCCCTAGGAGGTTTTGTGCATAGCATGTGGAAGTGACAGGATTCTCCTCAAGTGTATCTGAAAATACAGACATTGCAAACGTCCTTGTTCAATGAGAGTGTAGCTCGGTCCTAGCTCCCATCAAAGTGTCTAGCAGACATCTGCCTGCAAAGCATACACACTTCCGAGAGTTGAGCTTATGGACTGTCCCTCCTACATCCTGCCTGCAGGTACACCGCGCTCCTAACAGGCCTAGCCCTGATGGTTGCCTGAAGTGTTGTGAGAGCTAAGTGGAAAGTCCCGGCCAACAAGACTAGTGCATCCGAGCTCAATCCAGCGATTTCCTAGTGTTACCCGTGCGAACCAGGTGCTACATCCTAAGTGCCATACGAGAGAAGCTAGCTGAACGCCTTGTCCAAAAGCAACTTACTTCGGAGAGTTGAGCTCACCCTCAGTCCCTCGCAGTTGCACACTGCCTGTAGAAAGAGTTTCCAACATCTGCATCAGAGCCGTTTGTCAGAGGCTTGTGAGATGCAAGTGGAATAAGCAGACCTGGATGGTGTCTCCAGCTGCAGTGGAGTGGTATTCTGGGTACCTCCTGGCTTAGAACACTGTTACGTTCTCAGTGCCCGAGGAACGCAGCTAGTTGAAAGCTGGCTTGTAGGCGTGCTTCCTTGTGCGAACTGACGTCAGGGCAGGATCCTCCCGCATCCTGACTGCCCGTCGACGTAGGTCCCAGCATCCTTATGTTAGGTGCCGAAGAGGTTCTGTGAAAACCTTGTGGAAGTGCCAGGATTCTCCTCAAGTGTATCTGATCTCAATACAGACAATGCAAACGTCCTTGTTCAATGAGAGTGTAGCTCGGTCCTAGCTCCCATCAAAGTGTCTAGCAGACATCTGCCTGCAAAGCATACACACTTCCGAGAGTTGAGCTTATGGACTGTCCCTCCCACATCCTGCCTGCAGGTACACCGCGCTCCTAACAGGCCTAGCCCTGATGGTTGCCTGAAGTGTTGTGAGAGCTAAGTGGAAAGTCCCGGCCAACAAGACTAGTGCATCCGAGCTCAATCCAGCGATTTCCTAGTTTTTCCCGTGCGAACCAGGTGCTACATCCTAAGTGCCATACGAGAGAAGCTAGCTGAACGCCTTGTCCAAAAGCAACTTACTTCGGAGAGTTGAGCTCACCCTCAGTCCCTCGCAGTTGCACACTGCCTGCAGAAAGAGTTTCCAACATCTGCATCAGAGCCGTTTGTCAGAGGCTTGTGAGATGCAAGTGGAATAAGCAGACCTGGAAGGTGTCTCCAGCTGCAGTGGAGTGGTATTCTGGGTACCTCCTGGATTAGAGTACTGCTACGTTCTCAGTGCCCTAAGAACGCAGCTGGTTGAAAGCTGGCTTGTAGGCATGCTTCGTTCTACGAGCTGAGGTCAGGGCAGGACCCTCCCGCATCCTGACTGCCCGTAGACATAGTACCCAGCATCCTAATGTTATTCGCCCTAGGAGGTTTTGTGCATAGCATGTGGAAGTGACAGGATTCTCCTCAAGAGTATCTGAAAATACAGACATTGCAGACGTCCTTGTTCAATGAGAGTGTAGCTAGGTCCTAGCTCCCATCAAAGTGTCTAGCAGACATCTGCCTGCAAAGCATACACACTTCCGAGAGTTGAGCTTATGGACTATCCCTCCCACATCCTGCCTTCAAGTACCTGGCACTCCAAACAGGCCTATTCCCGATGCGTCTCTGAAGTGTTGTGAGAGCTAAGTGGAAAGTCCCTGCCCACAAGACTAGTGCATCCAAGCTGATTCCAGCGATTTCCTAGTTTTTCCCGTGCGAACCAGGTGCTACATCCTAAGTGCCATACGAGAGAAGCTACCTGAACGCCTTGTCCAAAGCAACTTACTTCGGAGAGTTGAGCTCACCCTCAGTCCCTCACAGTTGCACACTGCCTGCAGAAAGAGTTTCCAACATCTGCACCACAGCCGTTTGTCAGAGGCTTGTGAGACGCAAGTGGAATAAGCAGACCTGGATGGTGTCTCCACCTGCAGTGGAGTGGTATTCTGGGTACCTCCTGGCTTAGAGTACTGCTACGTTCTCAGTGCCCTAAGAACGCAGCTGGTTGAAAGCTGGCTTGTAGGCATGCTTCCTTCTACGAGCTGAGGTCACGGCAGGACCCTCCCGCATCCTGACTGCCCGTAGACATAGTACCCAGCATCCTAATGTTATTCGCCCTAGTAGGTTTTGCGCATAGCATGTGGAAGTGACAGGATTCTCCTCAAGTGTATCTGATCTCAATACAGACACTGCAAACGTCCTTGTTCAATGAGAGTGTAGCTCGGTCCTAGCTCCCATCAAAGTGTCTAGCAGACATCTGCCTGCAAAGCATACACACTTCCGAGAGTTGAGCTTATGGACTGTCCCTCCCACATCCTGCCTGCAGGTACACCGCGCTCCTAACAGGCCTAGCCCTGATGGTTGCCTGAAGTGTTGTGAGAGCTAAGTGGAAAGTCCCGGCCAACAAGACTAGTGCATCCGAGCTCAATCCAGCGATTTCCTAGTTTTTCCCGTGCGAACCAGGTGCTACATCCTAAGTGCCATACGAGAGAAGCTAGCTGAACGCCTTGTCCAAAAGCAACTTACCTCGGAGAGTTGAGCTCACCCTCAGTCCCTCGCAGTTGCACACTGCCTGTAGAAAGAGTTTCCAACATCTGCATCAGAGCCGTTTGTCAGAGGCTTGTGAGATGCAAGTGGAATAAGCAGACCTGGATGGTGTCTCCAGCTGCAGTGGAGTGGTATTCTGGGTACCTCCTGGCTTAGAACACTGTTACGTTCTCAGTGCCCGAGGAACGCAGCTAGTTGGAAGCTGGCTTGTAGGCGTGCTTCCTTGTGCGAACTGACGTCAGGGCAGGATCCTCCCGCATCCTGACTGCCCGTAGACGTAGGTCCCAGCATCCTTATGTTAGGTGCCGAAGAGGTTCTGTGAAAACCTTGTGGAAGTGCCAGGATTCTCCTCAAGTGTATCTGATCTCAATACAGACAATGCAAACGTCCTTGTTCAATGAGAGTGTAGCTCGGTCCTAGCTCCCATCAAAGTGTCTAGCAGACATCTGCCTGCAAAGCATACACACTTCCGAGAGTTGAGCTTATGGACTGTCCCTCCCACATCCTGCCTGCAGGTACACCGCGCTCCTAACAGGCCTAGCCCTGATGGTTGCCTGAAGTGTTGTGAGAGCTAAGTGGAAAGTCCCGGCCAACAAGACTAGTGCATCCGAGCTCAATCCAGCGATTTCCTAGTTTTTCCCGTGCGAACCAGGTGCTACATCCTAAGTGCCATACGAGAGAAGCTAGCTGAACGCCTTGTCCAAAAGCAACTTACTTCGGAGAGTTGAGCTCACCCTCAGTCCCTCACAGTTGCACACTGCCTGCAGAAAGAGTTTCCAACATCTGCATCAGAGCCGTTTGTCATAGGCTTGTGAGACGCAAGTGGAATAAGCAGACCTGGATGGTGTCTCCAGCTGCAGTGGAGTGGTATTCTGGGTACCTCCTGGCTTAGAGTACTGCTACGTTCTCAGTGCCCTAAGAACGCAGCTGGTTGAAAGCTGGCTTGTAGGCATGCTTCCTTCTACGAGCTGAGGTCAGGGCAGGACGCTCCCGCATCGTGACTGCTCGTAGACATAGTATCCAGCATCCTAATGTTATTCGCCCTAGGAGGTTTTGTGCATAGCATGTGGAAGTGACAGGATTCTCCTCAAGTGTATCTGAAAATACAGACATTGCAAACGTCCTTGTTCAATGAGAGTGTAGCTCGGTCCTAGCTCCCATCAAAGTGTCTAGCAGACATCTGCCTGCAAAGCATACACACTTCCGAGAGTTGAGCTTATGGACTGTCCCTCCCACATCCTGCCTGCAGGTACACCGCGCTCCTAACAGGCCTAGCCCTGATGGTTGCCTGAAGTGTTGTGAGAGCTAAGTGGAAAGTCCCGGCCAACAAGACTAGTGCATCCGAGCTCAATCCAGCGATTTCCTAGTTTTTCCCGTGCGAACCAGGTGCTACATCCTAAGTGCCATACGAGAGAAGCTAGCTGAACGCCTTGTCCAAAAGCAACTTACTTCGGAGAGTTGAGCTCACCCTCAGTCCCTCGCAGTTGCACACTGCCTGCAGAAAGAGTTTCCAACATCTGCACCACAGCCGTTTGTCATAGGCTTGTGAGACGCAAGTGGAATAAGCAGACCTGGATGGTGTCTCCAGCTGCAGTGGAGTGGTATTCTGGGTACCTCCTGGCTTAGAACACTGTTACGTTCTCAGTGCCCGAGGAACGCAGCTAGTTGAAAGCTGGCTTGTAGGCGTGCTTCCTTGTGCGAACTGACGTCAGGGCAGGATCCTCCCGCATCCTGACTGCCCGTAGACGTAGGTCCCAGCATCCCTATGTTAGGTGCCGAAGAGGTTCTGTGAAAACCTTGTGGAAGTGCCAGGATTCTCCTCAAGTGTATCTGATCTCAATACAGACAATGCAAACGTCCTTGTTCAATGAGAGTGTAGCTCGGTCCTAGCTCCCATCAAAGTGTCTAGCAGACATCTGCCTGCAAAGCATACACACTTCCGAGAGTTGAGCTTATGGACTGTCCCTCCCACATCCTGCCTGCAGGTACACCGCGCTCCTAACAGGCCTAGCCCTGATGGTTGCCTGAAGTGTTGTGAGAGCTAAGTGGAAAGTCCCGGCCAACAAGACTAGTGCATCCGAGCTCAATCCAGCGATTTCCTAGTTTTTCCCGTGCGAACCAGGTGCTACATCCTAAGTGCCATACGAGAGAAGCTAGCTGAACGCCTTGTCCAAAAGCAACTTACTTCGGAGAGTTGAGCTCACCCTCAGTCCCTCGCAGTTGCACACTGCCTGTAGAAAGAGTTTCCAACATCTGCATCAGAGCCGTTTGTCAGAGGCTTGTGAGATGCAAGTGGAATAAGCAGACCTGGAAGGTGTCTCCAGCTGCAGTGGAGTGGTATTCTGGGTACCTCCTGGCTTAGAGTACTGCTACGTTCTCAGTGCCCTAAGAAAGCAGCTGGTTGAAAGCTGGCTTGTAGGCATGCTTCGTTCTACGAGCTGAGGTCAGGGCAGGACCCTCCCGCATCCTGACTGCCCGTAGACATAGTACCCAGCATCCTAATGTTATTCGCCCTAGGAGGTTTTGTGCATAGCATGTGGAAGTGACAGGATTCTCCTCAAGAGTATCTGAAAATACAGACATTGCAGACGTCCTTGTTCAATGAGAGTGTAGCTAGGTCCTACCTCCCATCAAAGTGTCTAGCAGACATCTGCCTGCAAAGCATACACACTTCCGAGAGTTGAGCTTATGGACTATCCCTCCCACATCCTGCCTTCAAGTACCTGGCACTCCAAACAGGCCTATTCCCGATGCGTCTCTGAAGTGTTGTGAGAGCTAAGTGGAAAGTCCCTGCCCACAAGACTAGTGCATCCAAGCTGATTCCAGCGATTTCCTAGTTTTTCCCGTGCGAACCAGGTGCTACATCCTAAGTGCCGTACGAGAGAAGCTAGCTGAACGCCTTGTCCAAAGCAACTTACTTCGGAGAGTTGAGCTCACCCTCAGTCCCTCACAGTTGCACACTGCCTGCAGAAAGAGTTTCCAACATCTGCAACACAGCCGTTTGTCAGAGGCTTGTGAGACGCAAGTGGAATAAGCAGACCTGGATGGTGTCTCCACCTGCAGTGGAGTGGTATTCTGGGTACCTCCTGGCTTAGAGTACTGCTACGTTCTCAGTGCCCTAAGAACGCAGCTGGTTGAAAGCTGGCTTGTAGGCATGCTTCCTTCTACGAGCTGAGGTCAGGACAGGACCCTCCCGCATCCTGACTGCCCGTAGACATAGTACCCAGCATCCTAATGTTATTCGCCCTAGTAGGTTTTGCGCATAGCATGTGGAAGTGACAGGATTCTCCTCAAGTGTATCTGATCTCAATACAGACACTGCAAACGTCCTTGTTCAATGAGAGTGTAGCTCGGTCCTAGCTCCCATCAAAGTGTCTAGCAGACATCTGCCTGCAAAGCATACACACTTCCGAGAGTTGAGCTTATGGACTGTCCCTCCCACATCCTGCCTGCAGGTACACCGCGCTCCTAACAGGCCTAGCCCTGATGGTTGCCTGAAGTGTTGTGAGAGCTAAGTGGAAAGTCCCGGCCAACAAGACTAGTGCATCCGAGCTCAATCCAGCGATTTCCTAGTTTTTCCCGTGCGAACCAGGTGCTACATCCTAAGTGCCATACGAGAGAAGCTAGCTGAACGCCTTGTCCAAAAGCAACTTACCTCGGAGAGTTGAGCTCACCCTCAGTCCCTCGCAGTTGCACACTGCCTGTAGAAAGAGTTTCCAACATCTGCATCAGAGCCGTTTGTCAGAGGCTTGTGAGACGCAAGTGGAATAAGCAGACCTGGATGGTGTCTCCAGCTGCAGTGGAGTGGTATTCTGGGTACCTCCTGGCTTAGAACACTGTTACGTTCTCAGTGCCCGAGGAACGCAGCTAGTTGAAAGCTGGCTTGTAGGCCTGCTTCCTTGTGCGAACTGACGTCAGGGCAAGGATCCTCCCGCATCCTGACTGCCTGTAGACGTAGGTCCCAGCATCCTTATGTTAGGTGCCGAAGAGGTTCTGTGAAAACCTTGTGGAAGTGCCAGGATTCTCCTCAAGTGTATCTGATCTCAATACAGACAATGCAAACGTCCTTGTTCAATGAGAGTGTAGCTCGGTCCTAGCTCCCATCAAAGTGTCTAGCAGACATCTGCCTGCAAAGCATACACACTTCCGAGAGTTGAGCTTATGGACTGTCCCTCCCACATCCTGCCTGCAGGTACACCGCGCTCCTAACAGGCCTAGCACTGATGGTTGCCTGAAGTGTTGTGAGAGCTAAGTGGAAAGTCCCGGCCAACAAGACTAGTGCATCCGAGCTCAATCCAGCGATTTCCTAGTTTTTCCCGTGCGAACCAGGTGCTACATCCTAAGTGCCATACGAGAGAAGCTAGCTGAACGCCTTGTCCAAAAGCAACTTACTTCGGAGAGTTGAGCTCACCCTCAGTCCCTCGCAGTTGCACACTGCCTGTAGAAAGAGTTTCCAACATCTGCATCAGAGCCGTTTGTCAGAGGCTTGTGAGATGCAAGTGGAATAAGCAGACCTGGAAGGTGTCTCCAGCTGCAGTGGAGTGGTATTCTGGGTACCTCCTGGCTTAGAGTACTGCTACGTTCTCAGTGCCCTAAGAACGCAGCTGGTTGAAAGCTGGCTTGTAGGCATGCTTCGTTCTACGAGCTGAGGTCAGGGCAGGACCCTCCCGCATCCTGACTGCCCGTAGACATAGTACCCAGCATCCTAATGTTATTCGCCCTAGGAGGTTTTGTGCATAGCATGTGGAAGTGACAGGATTCTCCTCAAGAGTATCTGAAAATACAGACATTGCAGACGTCCTTGTTCAATGAGAGTGTAGCTAGGTCCTACCTCCCATCAAAGTGTCTAGCAGACATCTGCCTGCAAAGCATACACACTTCCGAGAGTTGAGCTTATGGACTATCCCTCCCACATCCTGCCTTCAAGTACCTGGCACTCCAAACAGGCCTATTCCCGATGCGTCTCTGAAGTGTTGTGAGAGCTAAGTGGAAAGTCCCTGCCCACAAGACTAGTGCATCCAAGCTGATTCCAGCGATTTCCTAGTTTTTCCCGTGCGAACCAGGTGCTACATCCTAAGTGCCATACGAGAGAAGCTAGCTGAACGCCTTGTCCAAAGCAACTTACTTCGGAGAGTTGAGCTCACCCTCAGTCCCTCACAGTTGCACACTGCCTGCAGAAAGAGTTTCCAACATCTGCAACACAGCCGTTTGTCAGAGGCTTGTGAGACGCAAGTGGAATAAGCAGACCTGGATGGTGTCTCCACCTGCAGTGGAGTGGTATTCTGGGTACCTCCTGGATTAGAGTACTGCTACGTTCTCAGTGCCCTAAGAACGCAGCTGGTTGAAACCTGGCTTGTAGGCATGCTTCGTTCTACGAGCTGAGGTCAGGGCAGGACCCTCCCGCATCCTGACTGCCCGTAGACATAGTACCCAGCATCCTAATGTTATTCGCCCTAGTAGGTTTTGCGCATAGCATGTGGAAGTGACAGGATTCTCCTCAAGTGTATCTGAAAATACAGACATTGCAAACGTCCTTGTTCAATGAGAGTGTAGCTCGGTCCTAGCTCCCATCAAAGTGTCTAGCAGACATCTGCCTGCAAAGCATACACACTTCCGAGAGTTGAGCTTATGGACTGTCCCCCCCACATCCTGCCTGCAGGTACACCGCGCTCCTAACAGGCCTAGCCCTGATGGTTGCCTGAAGTGTTGTGAGAGCTAAGTGGAAAGTCCCGGCCAACAAGACTAGTGCATCCGAGCTCAATCCAGCGATTTCCTAGTTTTTCCCGTGCGAACCAGGTGCTACATCCTATGTGCCATACGAGAGAAGCTAGCTGAACGCCTTGTCCAAAAGCAACTTACCTCGGAGAGTTGAGCTCACCCTCAGTCCCTCGCAGTTGCACACTGCCTGTAGAAAGAGTTTCCAACATCTGCATCAGAGCCGTTTGTCAGAGGCTTGTGAGATGCAAGTGGAATAAGCAGACCTGGATGGTGTCTCCAGCTGCAGTGGAGTGGTATTCTGGGTACCTCCTGGCTTAGAACACTGTTACGTTCTCAGTGCCCGAGGAACGCAGCTAGTTGAAAGCTGGCTTGTAGGCGTGCTTCCTTGTGCGAACTGACGTCAGGGCAGGATCCTCCCGCATCCTGACTGCCCGTTGACGTAGGTCCCAGCATCCTTATGTTAGGTGCCGAAGAGGTTCTGTGAAAACCTTGTGGAAGTGCCAGGATTCTCCTCAAGTGTATCTGATCTCAATACAGACAATGCAAACGTCCTTGTTCAATGAGAGTGTAGCTCGGTCCTAGCTCCCATCAAAGTGTCTAGCAGACATCTGCCTGCAAAGCATACACACTTCCGAGAGTTGAGCTTATGGACTGTCCCTCCCACATCCTGCCTGCAGGTACACCGCGCTCCTAACAGGCCTAGCCCTGATGGTTGCCTGAAGTGTTGTGAGAGCTAAGTGGAAAGTCCCGGCCAACAAGACTAGTGCATCCGAGCTCAATCCAGCGATTTCCTAGTTTTACCCGTGCGAACCAGGTGCTACATCCTAAGTGCCATACGAGAGAAGCTAGCTGAACGCCTTGTCCAAAAGCAACTTACTTCGGAGAGTTGAGCTCACCCTCAGTCCCTCGCAGTTGCACACTGCCTGTAGAAAGAGTTTCCAACATCTGCATCAGAGCCGTTTGTCAGAGGCTTGTGAGATGCAAGTGGAATAAGCAGACCTGGATGGTGTCTCCAGCTGCAGTGGAGTGGTATTCTGGGTACCTCCTGGCTTAGAACACTGTTACGTTCTCAGTGCCCGAGGAACGCAGCTAGTTGAAAGCTGGCTTGTAGGCGTGCTTCCTTGTGCGAACTGACGTCAGGGCAGGATCCTCCCGCATCCTGACTGCCCGTAGACGTAGGTCCCAGCATCCTTATGTTAGGTGCCGAAGAGGTTCTGTGAAAACCTTGTGGAAGTGCCAGGATTCTCCTCAAGTGTATCTGATCTCAATACAGACAATGCAAACGTACTTGTTCAATGAGAGTGTAGCTCAGTCCTAGCTCCCATCAAAGTGTCTAGCAGACATCTGCCTGCAAAGCATACACACTTCCGAGAGTTGAGCTTATGGACTGTCCCTCCCACATCCTGCCTGCAGGTACACCGCGCTCCTAACAGGCCTAGCCCTGATGGTTGCCTGAAGTGTTGTGAGAGCTAAGTGGAAAGTCCCGGCCAACAAGACTAGTGCATCCGAGCTCAATCCAGCGATTTCCTAGTTTTTCCCGTGCGAACCAGGTGCTACATCCTAAGTGCCATACGAGAGAAGCTAGCTGAACGCCTTGTCCAAAAGCAACTTACTTCGGAGAGTTGAGCTCACCCTCAGTCCCTCACAGTTGCACACTGCCTGCAGAAAGAGTTTCCAACATCTGCACCACAGCCGATTGTCAGAGGCTTGTGAGACGCAAGTGGAATAAGCAGACCTGGAAGGTGTCTCCAGCTGCAGTGGAGTGGTATTCTGGGTACCTCCTGGCTTAGAGTACTGCTACGTTCTCAGTGCCCTAAGAACGCAGCTGGTTGAAAGCTGGCTTGTAGGCATGCTTCCTTCTACGAGCTGAGGTCAGGGCAGGACCCTCCCGCATCCTGACTGCCCGTAGACATAGTACCCAGCATCCTAATGTTATTCGCCCTAGGAGGTTTTGTGCATAGCATGTGGAAGTGACAGGATTCTCCTCAAGTGTATCTGAAAATACAGACATTGCAAACGTCCTTGTTCAATGAGAGTGTAGCTCGGTCCTAGCTCCCATCAAAGTGTCTAGCAGACATCTGCCTGCAAAGCATACACACTTCCGAGAGTTGAGCTTATGGACTGTCCCTCCCACATCCTGCCTGCAGGTACACCGCGCTCCTAACAGGCCTAGCCCTGATGGTTGCCTGAAGTGTTGTGAGAGCTAAGTGGAAAGTCCCGGCCAACAAGACTAGTGCATCCGAGCTCAATCCAGCGATTTCCTAGTTTTTCCCGTGCGAACCAGGTGCTACATCCTAAGTGCCATACGAGAGAAGCTAGCTGAACGCCTTGTCCAAAAGCAACTTACTTCGAAGAGTTGAGCTCACCCTCAGTCCCTCACAGTTGCACACTGCCTGCAGAAAGAGTTTCCAACATCTGCACCACAGCCGTTTGTCAGAGGCTTGTGAGACGCAAGTGGAATAAGCAGACCTGGAAGGTGTCTCCAGCTGCATTGGAGTGGTATTCTGGGTACCTCCTGGCTTAGAGTACTGCTACGTTCTCAGTGCCCTAAGAACGCAGCTGGTTGAAAGCTGGCTTGTAGGCATGCTTCCTTCTACGAGCTGAGGTCAGGGCAGGACCCTCCCGCATCCTGACTGCCCGTAGACATAGTACCCAGCATCCTAATGTTATTCGCCCTAGGAGGTTTTGCGCATAGCATGTGGAAGTGACAGGATTCTCCTCAAGTGTATCTGATCTCAATACAGACACTGCAAACGTCCTTGTTCAATGAGAGTGTAGCTCGGTCCTAGCTCCCATCAAAGTGTCTAGCAGACATCTGCCCGCAAAGCATACACACTTCCGAGAGTTGAGCTTATGGACTGTCCCTCCCACATCCTGCCTGCAGGTACACCGCGCTCCTAACAGGCCTAGCCCTGATGGTTGCCTGAAGTGTTGTGAGAGCTAAGTGGAAAGTCCCGGCCAACAAGACTAGTGCATCCGAGCTCAATCCAGCGATTTCCTAGTTTTTCCCGTGCGAACCAGGTGCTACATCCTAAGTGCCATACGAGAGAAGCTAGCTGAACGCCTTGTCCAAAAGCAACTTACCTCGGAGAGTTGAGCTCACCCTCAGTCCCTCGCAGTTGCACACTGCCTGTAGAAAGAGTTTCCAACATCTGCATCAGAGCCGTTTGTCAGAGGCTTGTGAGATGCAAGTGGAATAAGCAGACCTGGATGGTGTCTCCAGCTGCAGTGGAGTGGTATTCTGGGTACCTCCTGGCTTAGAACACTGTTACGTTCTCAGTGCCCGAGGAACGCAGCTAGTTGAAAGCTGGCTTGTAGGCGTGCTTCCTTGTGCGAACTGACGTCAGGGTCAGGATCCTCCCGCATCCTGACTGCCCGTAGACGTAGGTCCCAGCATCCTTATGTTAGGTGCCGAAGAGGTTCTGTGAAAACCTTGTGGAAGTGCCAGGATTCTCCTCAAGTGTATCTGATCTCAATACAGACAATGCAAACGTCCTTGTTCAATGAGAGTGTAGCTCGGTCCTAGCTCCCATCAAAGTGTCTAGCAGACATCTGCCTGCAAAGCATACACACTTCCGAGAGTTGAGCTTATGGACTGTCCCTCCCACATCCTGCCTGCAGGTACACCGTGCTCCTAACAGGCCTAGCCCTGATGGTTGCCTGAAGTGTTGTGAGAGCTAAGTGGAAAGTCCCGGCCAACAAGACTAGTGCATCCGAGCTCAATCCAGCGATTTCCTAGTTTTTCCCGTGCGAACCAGGTGCTACATCCTAAGTGCCATACGAGAGAAGCTAGCTGAACGCCTTGTCCAAAAGCAACTTACTTCGGAGAGTTGAGCTCACCCTCAGTCCCTCGCAGTTGCACACTGCCTGTAGAAAGAGTTTCCAACATCTCCATCAGAGCCGTTTGTCAGAGGCTTGTGAGATGCAAGTGGAATAAGCAGACCTGGATGGTGTCTCCAGCTGCAGTGGAGTGGTATTCTGGGTACCTCCTGGCTTAGAACACTGTTACGTTCTCAGTGCCCGAGGAACGCAGCTAGTTGAAAGCTGGCTTGTAGGCGTGCTTCCTTGTGCGAACTGACGTCAGGGCAGGATCCTCCCGCATCCTGACTGCCCGTAGACGTAGGTCCCAGCATCCTTATGTTAGGTGCCGAAGAGGTTCTGTGAAAACCTTGTGGAAGTGCCAGGATTCTCCTCAAGTGTATCTGATCTCAATACAGACAATGCAAACGTCCTTGTTCAATGAGAGTGTAGCTCGGTCCTAGCTCCCATCAAAGTGTCTAGCAGACATCTGCCCGCAAAGCATACACACTTCCGAGAGTTGAGCTTATGGACTGTCCCTCCCACATCCTGCCTGCAGGTACACCGCGCTCCTAACAGGCCTAGCCCTGATGGTTGCCTGAAGTGTTGTGAGAGCTAAGTGGAAAGTCCCGGCCAACAAGACTAGTGCATCCGAGCTCAATCCAGCGATTTCCTAGTTTTTCCCGTGCGAACCAGGTGCTACATCCTAAGTGCCATACGAGAGAAGCTAGCTGAACGCCTTGTCCAAAAGCAACTTACTTCGGAGAGTTGAGCTCACCCTCAGTCCCTCACAGTTGCACACTGCCTGCAGAAAGAGTTTCCAACATCTGCACCACAGCCGTTTGTCAGAGGCTTGTGAGACGCAAGTGGAATAAGCAGACCTGGAAGGTGTCTCCAGCTGCATTGGAGTGGTATTCTGGGTACCTCCTGGCTTAGAGTACTGCTACGTTCTCAGTGCCCTAAGAACGCAGCTGGTTGAAAGCTGGCTTGTAGGCATGCTTCCTTCTACGAGCTGAGGTCAGGGCAGGACCCTCCCGCATCCTGACTGCCCGTAGACATAGTACCCAGCATCCTAATGTTATTCGCCCTAGGAGGTTTTGTGCATAGCATGTGGAAGTGACAGGATTCTCCTCAAGTGTATCTGAAAATACAGACATTGCAAACGTCCTTGTTCAATGAGAGTGTAGCTCGGTCCTAGCTCCCATCAAAGTGTCTAGCAGACATCTGCCTGCAAAGCATACACACTTCCGAGAGTTGAGCTTATGGACTGTCCCTCCTACATCCTGCCTGCAGGTACACCGCGCTCCTAACAGGCCTAGCCCTGATGGTTGCCTGAAGTGTTGTGAGAGCTAAGTGGAAAGTCCCGGCCAACAAGACTAGTGCATCCGAGCTCAATCCAGCGATTTCCTAGTTTTTCCCGTGCGAACCAGGTGCTACATCCTAAGTGCCATACGAGAGAAGCTAGCTGAACGCCTTGTCCAAAAGCAACTTACTTCGGAGAGTTGAGCTCACCCTCAGTCCCTCGCAGTTGCACACTGCCTGCAGAAAGAGTTTCCAACATCTGCACCACAGCCGTTTGTCATAGGCTTGTGAGACGCAAGTGGAATAAGCAGACCTGGATGGTGTCTCCAGCTGCAGTGGAGTGGTATTCTGGGTACCTCCTGGCTTAGAACACTGTTACGTTCTCAGTGCCCGAGGAACGCAGCTAGTTGAAAGCTGGCTTGTAGGCGTGCTTCCTTGTGCGAACTGACGTCAGGGCAGGATCCTCCCGCATCCTGACTGCCCGTAGACGTAGGTCCCAGCATCCTTATGTTAGGTGCCGAAGAGGTTCTGTGAAAACCTTGTGGAAGTGCCAGGATTCTCCTCAAGTGTATCTGATCTCAATACAGACAATGCAAACGTCCTTGTTCAATGAGAGTGTAGCTCGGTCCTAGCTCCCATCAAAGTGTCTAGCAGACATCTGCCTGCAAAGCATACACACTTCCGAGAGTTGAGCTTATGGACTGTCCCTCCCACATCCTGCCTGCAGGTACACCGCGCTCCTAACAGGCCTAGCCCTGATGGTTGCCTGAAGTGTTGTGAGAGCTAAGTGGAAAGTCCCGGCCAACAAGACTAGTGCATCCGAGCTCAATCCAGCGATTTCCTAGTTTTTCCCATGCGAACCAGGTGCTACATCCTAAGTGCCATACGAGAGAAGCTAGCTGAACGCCTTGTCCAAAAGCAACTTACTTCGGAGAGTTGAGCTCACCCTCAGTCCCTCGCAGTTGCACACTGCCTGTAGAAAGAGTTTCCAACATCTGCATCAGAGCCGTTTGTCGGAGGCTTGTGAGATGCAAGTGGAATAAGCAGACCTGGATGGTGTCTCCAGCTGCAGTGGAGTGGTATTCTGGGTACCTCCTGGCTTAGAACACTGTTACGTTCTCAGTGCCCGAGGAACGCAGCTAGTTGAAAGCTGGCTTGTAGGCCTGCTTCCTTGTGCGAACTGACGTCAGGGCAAGGATCCTCCCGCATCCTGACTGCCCGTAGACGTAGGTCCCAGCATCCTTATGTTAGGTGCCGAAGAGGTTCTGTGAAAACCTTGTGGAAGTGCCAGGATTCTCCTCAAGTGTATCTGATCTCAATACAGACAATGCAAACGTCCTTGTTCAATGAGAGTGTAGCTCGGTCCTAGCTCCCATCAAAGTGTCTAGCAGACATCTGCCCGCAAAGCATACACACTTCCGAGAGTTGAGCTTATGGACTGTCCCTCCCACATCCTGCCTGCAGGTACACCGCGCTCCTAACAGGCCTAGCCCTGATGGTTGCCTGAAGTGTTGTGAGAGCTAAGTGGAAAGTCCCGGCCAACAAGACTAGTGCATCCGAGCTCAATCCAGCGATTTCCTAGTTTTTCCCGTGCGAACCAGGTGCTACATCCTAAGTGCCATACGAGAGAAGCTAGCTGAACGCCTTGTCCAAAAGCAACTTACTTCGGAGAGTTGAGCTCACCCTCAGTCCCTCGCAGTTGCACACTGCCTGTAGAAAGAGTTTCCAACATCTGCATCAGAGCCGTTTGTCAGAGGCTTGTGAGATGCAAGTGGAATAAGCAGACCTGGATGGTGTCTCCAGCTGCAGTGGAGTGGTATTCTGGGTACCTCCTGGCTTAGAGTACTGCTACGTTCTCAGTGCCCTAAGAACGCAGCTGGTTGAAAGCTGGCTTGTAGGCATGCTTCCTTCTACGAGCTGAGGTCAGGGCAGGACCCTCCCGCATCCTGACTGCCCGTAGACATAGTACCCAGCATCCTAATGTTATTCGCCCTAGGAGGTTTTGTGCATAGCATGTGGAAGTGACAGGATTCTCCTCAAGTGTATCTGAAAATACAGACATTGCAAACGTCCTTGTTCAATGAGAGTGTAGCTCGGTCCTAGCTCCCATCAAAGTGTCTAGCAGACATCTGCCTGCAAAGCATACACACTTCCGAGAGTTGAGCTTATGGACTGTCCCTCCCACATCCTGCCTGCAGGTACACCGCGCTCCTAACAGGCCTAGCCCTGATGGTTGCCTGAAGTGTTGTGAGAGCTAAGTGGAAAGTCCCGACCAACAAGACTAGTGCATCCGAGCTCAATCCAGCGATTTCCTAGTTTTACCCGTGCGAACCAGGTGCTACATCCTAAGTGCCATACGAGAGAAGCTAGCTGAACGCCTTGTCCAAAAGCAACTTACTTCGGAGAGTTGAGCTCACCCTCAGTCCCTCGCAGTTGCACACTGCTTGTAGAAAGAGTTTCCAACATCTGCATCAGAGCCGTTTGTCAGAGGCTTGTGAGATGCAAGTGGAATAAGCAGACCTGGAAGGTGTCTCCAGCTGCAGTGGAGTGGTATTCTGGGTACCTCCTGGCTTAGAACACTGTTACGTTCTCAGTGCCCGAGGAACGCAGCTAGTTGAAAGCTGGCTTGTAGGCGTGCTTCCTTGTGCGAACTGACGTCAGGGCAGGATCCTCCCGCATCCTGACTGCCCGTAGACGTAGGTCCCAGCATCCTTATGTTAGGTGCCGAAGAGGTTCTGTGAAAACCTTGTGGAAGTGCCAGGATTCTCCTCAAGTGTATCTGATCTCAATACAGACAATGCAAACGTCCTTGTTCAATGAGAGTGTAGCTCGGTCCTAGCTCCCATCAAAGTGTCTAGCAGACATCTGCCTGCAAAGCATACACACTTCCGAGAGTTGAGCTTATGGACTGTCCCTCCCACATCCTGCCTGCAGGTACACCGCGCTCCTAACAGGCCTAGCCCTGATGGTTGCCTGAAGTGTTGTGAGAGCTAAGTGGAAAGTCCCGGCCAACA